>NW_017733008.1:10879-98168 GCF_001890085.2 Hipposideros armiger
ATATATATATATATATATATATATATATATATAAAATACTTTCTCTTCCTTATTTCATTACTTCATTCTACTCTAAGAACATCTTTGGAAGTATTTCCCAAGATTGAGAGATTGGAAAAGATTCTATGTTTAAGTTGTAAGAGGGTTACTTTTTTAGTTTTAAAAGCATTATAATTATACTTGAAAATATTTAATTTTAGGGATTTTATTTTGTAAAAATCAAATCCAGTGACTGAAAATTAATTTGAAGCAAATTGAAATTTCAATCATTGTAAAACTGCTTAGGAGAGTAGATGCTATGAAAATGTCATCAAGGACTGTATACCCATTTCTACAATTGAGAGACTCATTTATCACTGTTTTTGCTGAAATTTTCGAATGCTTAAGAATTGGGTTACTATGAAAAATAACTTTTTTTAATAGTATGTCTATAAAATTCGATTCTACCTAATCCTCACTCCCATCTATCAGATGTCACTTCTCCGATAAAGAATGAAAGGATAAGAATTATGTCAATTTGAACCTAGTGTCTCTGACATGGGCATGCACACATGAAGCAGAGGAAAGGAAGCTGAAACAAAGCAAAAATATGCTTGAGCAAGAATAACTCAGTGTAGGGCCGACCAAGTGGCTCAGTTGGTTAAGAGCTCCCTCAAGAGTGAGAGCTCTGAGCAACAGAGTCAACCAGTTCGATTCCTGGCCCGAGCTGAGCTGCTGCTGAGCTGCCAACAGGTGTCAGGATGGCTCCGCAAAAAAAGAAAAAAAGAAAAAAAAAGAATAACTCAGTGTACAGAGAGGGACACACACACAAAAAAACAAAAGAAACATTTCAAGTAGAAGATTAAGAACCAATTTAAATAAAGCAATTTGAAGATATTATGTAAAAGAAAATGAGATCGTTTAGCACACATATTCTAAGGATTTGAAGAGATTTTTTTATGTTTTTGGGAAAAGGTAACACTGCTGATAGTAACATTTAAAAGAGGAACAAAAGGACATTTCTATCAAGAAGCCTATAAAACACACATGGACAACAATACCCAATTTGTGCTGCACAGCCCAGATTCCACACAGAGAAAAGGAGAGAAAAAGATATAAGAAAGTGATTGGAGAAAAGATATTAAATGGCTGAAAAAGAGTAAACTAACTAAATAAATAAATAAGAGTTATGTTTCTGAGGAGATTCTTAAGCTATGTCTGGATTTAAAATATGGAGGTACATCTTACTGTGGTAGTCAATTTAGAATTAACCTCAAATAATGTCCTTATTGGTACACCCAATTTTTCTCATCTCATTCATTCAAGGCTTCACAAAGTCACCAATAGCCTGTTAAGAGCTCTATAATCAAAATGTTCTTAGTACCACACTTTACTAATGGCAGACATCTAGTCGAGGTAATAGAAGGAAAGTAACTTATCCTCTGTTATGGTTTCTGCTATTTAGTTTGCATCAGGAGAGGCTGATGATTAAACATAAAGGAGAAGACACTGGTAAAGTTCACAGTTTAACAAAACCAAATGGCAGTGTTGCATGGACAGCTAAGGTGTGTTGGACTAAATCACCATCTCTCATAGGAAATTCTGGAGAAAAAAAATGCATTTAAAATATAGGTAGAAGAAAATAACTTTTAGAGGGGAAGTAATAACTCTGTGACTTAGGAATTTCATGGATGTCCTTTGTGTGTTCTTTTGCCTTCCAATTGTCTTTTAGTTTTCACCACCGAATACCAGTTACTATGATTTGTTTATGGAAGGAAAGTAAAATAAACCTATGCCTTACCGCCTCCACTTCGGCAGGGTCGTACCAGACATTGATGTACGGATGCTGTAAGGCATCATCCACTGATATCCTTTTGGCTGGGTCAATCACTAGCATCTTTGACAACAAGTCCCTGGCTTGGCTGGCTGAAATGATGAATGAAAAAAATGATTAGCAAAATTTTGATTTTGGCAAGGAAATTTGTTGGAGGGAGAGGAATTTAAGAATACAAAGGTCAACTAGCAACTTCCTTCCAAGTATCAGGTAACTTCAGCAAGTGATTAGGAAAATGCAAAATGAAACAATGAGATATTTTTTACCCATCAGATTTGCAAAAATCAAAGGCGTTGTATAATATCCACTAACACCAGGTAATTTCATTCATGTCATGAGAATGTAAATTGATGCAGCTTTTTTTAGAGGCTAAATTTGGCAGTATCCATCAAAATTTTAAATGTGATTACCTTATGACTCAGCAGTTCCCTTTTTGGTATACAGCCTAGAGAAACAATTACACATGTGCATGTAAAGCATACAGAAGGGATGTTCACCACAGCACTGGCTATGGGATAAAGAAAATTTAAAACAGTCTACATTTCCACCTATAGGCAACCAGATGAGCTATGGTACCTTCAAATTGTATTTGGCAGTTTAAAAATATAAGGTACTCACATGGGCATGTTGTTAAGTGAACAAAAAAGGAAGTTGCACCATGATCATAGATCATGGTGCCATTTGTGTAAATCTGCCCTTTCTCAACAAAACAAGCATTTCCCTCTCTTTATTTACATATATGAATGCATAGAAAAGGTCTACAAAGATAATCAACAAACTGAAAATACTGGTTACTTCTGAGGAGGGGAGAATATGTACATGTATTGCTCACATAATTAAAAATAAATTTAAAAGAATAAAGTTTTTTTAAAAAGAAGCCGATGAAGTGTGTGTAGACTGCTCATTTTAAAAGATTTTCTGAGCTGGAAAGAGAGCTAAAGCAGTGTGTAGAGGGAGCAGGGGGTCAGGAGTGACATTTTTGAGGTTTGGAGAAACAGGCGATGAGGGCTTTAATGGGAGCAGAAGCTTTAAGGACAGAGTGGAGGGGGCAGATTTGAGAAAAAGAATCCACCATATTTAGTAACCAAACTAATGTAGGCGATCAATCTGGTTCAATTTATAAGATACTAAATGTTCACTGCGTGTCAGGTACAATGTGAGGTACCAGAAATACAAAAAATATATATTATATAGTGATAAACATTAAGCGTATTTATTTAGTAACATCACTAAAGGACACTCAATTTTTAATCTCTAAAAATATATATAATTTTACATAAAATGCAGTTCCAAACTAATTTGAAATTTTATGGTAAGAATATTCAACTTGTTCCAAATATATGGTAAAACTTCATATTAAGGAGAACAAAACCTAAGTTGGTTTGCTAAATTAGGAAAAGGCAATGTGTTTGAATCCATAGATATGTGACAATATTTATTTTATCAATTTTTCTGACTATTAAGGATATATGAGTTAATTATAGAAAATTTAAAAATTACATAAAATATAAAGTCAGGGAAAAACAACCGTCCCCACAATATAAAGGCATTTACTCTTATTAATATATTATTCTCTCTATCTTGTTTATATATCTTTTAATAATTTTGATCATAAAATGTAGCAATGTATTTCTTCCAAATGTCCTATGATGGTATTTTCTTGTGTGGTTACATTTTAATTCATAAATTTTTTATATATTTATTTAATTACTTATTCATATATCTATCCCCCCCCAATCATTAGTTAGTCTAGAAGACTAATTTTTTTTTAATTTCTATTAATCATTTTTCTGGGGATTTTAGAGATTTAATTTCTGCTACTTCCAAACTGATATTCTAAAGCTCACAGCAATGACAGAAGTACTGATATACTTATATTCATTTTCAATATTTAATCATTTTCATGTCAATGGCTCCTTAATGGTCCAACAGGACTGTATTTATTTACTTTATTAGTTCAAAGATTTCTTTGATTTGTAAACTGATTTTATACCCAGATTCACGCACCCCACTAGAACAGATTCTCTCATCAAATCCACCTATGTTTCTTCTCTTAGAAAGGGTGGGAGTTGAGGTTGGCTCTTCATAAATAGAGGCATGCACTAAGGCAATACCAAATCATCTCACTAAGAAACAATCATCAGTACTATTTGTAGGAAATAAAATGAGGAAGAAGAAACGGTTTCAATCCTCAACTTTCATTCTTTCATTTGCAAGCAAATGTCTTATGCTCTGGTTTTAGTAACAGTACAATAACTTGTTCCCTTTGATTATTTCTTTAATTCTTTATAATTTGCCATTTTTATATTAAAATTATAATTAAATAATAATAAATATGTAAACTATTTTATCATTTGTAAAAATTATACAATCATAGAGGCTCAAATTGGATTAAAAAGCCAAAAAATAAACCCAAGAACGTTGGAATTGTATCCTGAAGGATAGTTGATATTTTACTTCATAGTTTTTCTACAAGTGCTGTCATTATCTCAAATAATTTATTCAGGACTTGTCATCTCCATATCATTACACTACAAGTGTCTACATACAAAGGGATTATTTGTGCCTGACAGATCAATTAGCATCATAGAGACATAATTCTCTACTTAGCTCTTCTTCAATCTGTATATAAGCAGTGTTGATCAAAAAAGCAATAGATTTAGTCATAATTTAGTCTGCTGACAGTCAGAGAGCCCGCTGAAGGAAGAAACCCAATTATGCATTAAGTATCACAAACACAAAAACAATGCTACACATAAAAAACCCGTCAGATGAAAATTTGAAGGCGATGATAAGATCCTGAAAAATAGTAGGCACCATATTTTAGTTTCTCTGTCTCATGTTGGTCTATATTAGCTATAAACTAAGTCTGTAAGTTAGGTCTATATTAAATTAATTGCTCACCAAACAATTGAGGTAAAATTTTCAAAGTATGTGTCCTTTTTCTGTTTTTGGTACTGTATAGACACATTTTAAATTATACTTATTATGTTTATTAGTTTTGGGGTTTATTAGCTACAGTTATTGAGCATTGTCTGTGAGCCAGGCAGTATTCTGAGTGCTTGACAAAATATTTAGTTAACTAATCCTTCCGATGACTCTATAAGGTAGACATTTTCCACCATCATTTGTTAAAAAACATAAAGAAAGATGAAATAACTTGCTCAAGTTCACACAGATTTTAAGGGACGGGTGCAAAAATCAAATGTGTTTCAAAATTAGTTTCTCAGGAATGTCCTAAATTAAAATAAGAATTAAGATATCGTTTATATTATACTTTATACATTGCCAAATTTAATCCTTGTCTTCAGTTATGTGACTCAGGCATTACTACCCCAGCTTTATTATCATAAGGTTTGTTACTAACATTCATAACTGTGAATACAGTAGTACAAACTTATTTATTAATGAAAATGTTGATATGAATATAAAATGTGTAGGTATCTCATTTGTCACTCTTAAAGTGAAAAAAAAAAAGGTAGCTAAGCAATCTTGAAAATACAAATAAAACTCAGACACATGCACCTGCAAGGTTTTACATTAAAACTTGTGCTGAAAACATTTCCAAGTAACAAGAAGATTTGAAACAATGATATCAATGTGTATTACATTGGCCTTCTATAGTTACACTGCAAAATAATTTTAAGACCCTAAATAAGCTCCCTGAAATAGTTAACGCTCGTCACGGTCACAAACTTTAGTACTATTTTTCCCTCTGAAGAGCCACACAATTCTACAATCCTGGGCCATTTGCCCTTTGTATGAAAGGTCTTTTAAGAAATACCTCTCCTTAAATTGAAGTAGTTCAAGTTAAACAGGCATCTCTGTTGTTTGCTTATGTTGTCTATCACCCACACATTGTTTCTCAAGTTGTCCCTGATGGGCTTACCTTTGAGTTTATTGTGCTCAGAATCCGCTGGGAAGAGGGAATCTGGAAAGAGCTTGGGGAAGGTGAGTCCGGCATACTTGGGCCGATTCTCCACATAGTTTCTTACTGTGGGTTGCAATTTCTTCATGAATTCCGGACATGGCGTTCCTAGTTGTTCAATTACCTTGTTCCACTGGTCAATATCTGAGATTTGAATAGTTAAGGGCAAACAGAAGTGCAGGCCACTAGATTTTGCCTTTCACTAGTTGGGAGACTAACTGCTTCTCAGAATCCTGAGCAGTCATCAGAGTGGAGTTTTAATGAGCAACAAAGGGCAAAAACATAAAATCAGAATTGTCAGGCAATGAATCCTCTTGGAATTTTAAATTCACTTTTGGAACATATACACTTTTGGAGAACTAGCATTACTTAACAAAAATAGGATATCATGAAATAGTCTTTGAATTGTAAAGATGAAAATGTATTTAATAACAAGAATTTCTTATATTAAGATAAACTTCTATATAACTATGTGACTTAAAAGAGAAAAAATATGACATATTTTTATCATAAAATTACCTCAGTCATTCGTTTTCTAAAAATAACAAATACACAAATATTTTAAATAAGATTCATTTACATTTTTCTTAAATTCCTCTTAAGATTTTTTCCTTTCTTTCGCTACCAAACAGAAAATTTCATCATCTGTTAATGTTCTCTGCTCATATGCATTATCTATGGGATCAATATTTTTGATAATATAATAGTTTATTAATTCTTCATCAAAGACTTAAAAATTTCTATTTATCAAAGTAGTCACAGTTTCATACCTATTTTCTTACTTCTGATAGTAGTGCTCTGTATCTCTGAATCAGGAAGATATGAGGGTAAACTCAGGATGTTTAATTTAAAACAACAGATTTCCATCCAAGCACATGTGTTTCAAATGCACATTAAGCATGTGGAATTCTACAGTAAAAATATTGACTCTCTATGTAAATTAATGACCCCCAAAATTGGAGCTGGCTTAGACAGACCTATCCACTGACTGAGATTCTCTTTTTCATTTATCATTAATATTTGATATATCACAGTCTTGCAATTGATAAATACTACCCATGAAAATTCTGGAGAACCAACTGGAAGAAGTTGATTTCAAGGAAATTTCCTTGCCATGTGTCAATGAATAGTAGGAGCCTTAGAAATTCTTAAATCCAATACCACAGGCAGTGTTCTCTTCCACATTTATTTTTTTACAACTCTATTTTAGTAATAAATTAATTAATTCATTTCTGCTAATGTAATCTGCAACAGTTCAGAGAACTTATCATAGTATTAATTAATTGAGGTTTGTAAACTCTTTACCCCTAGCTTTTCAATACAATTCAACAGAAGATCAGCAGTCCTGAAATAAGACAAAATTAACTACTGTATTTAACAACAACAAACAAAGCAGTAGGAGATTAAACAAAGACAAAATCAAGCTACATTGCAAATCCTCTCCTACCTCCTTTATAATCTGGCTGAATAAAATTTAAACTATTACATATCCTCTCAGTTATTGGGATAAAAAAAGTGTATGATTGTATAATTTTAAGAAATGAAGTAGAGGTGGGAAAAACTGAAGAATATTCATGATAATATAGCAGTAAATTAGAATAATTAAAAATAAAGAAACTAAAAAATTACAAAAGATTAAAGTTATTATAAAAGTTATTCTTACTCAAAAACTTATGTTAGTACACGGATATAGGTAAGCTTTAACTACTTAACATATTTAAATAGAAAACATTAGTACAGCTAAATAAATCACAAGTGCTTGCATTGTAAATTATGAAAAGAGGTCTACTTTCTAATACAGTTAGGTTATCATGACCTATCAAGCCATCATATAATCATTGGTCAAACGTCCTTAGAATTTTAGACATTATATCAAACTAAAAATAGGGGCATAGAAGTTGTCATGTTTTCTGTAAAGGTGTCATGTAAAAAGTTAGCAAAATACTTACAACACACTATTATATTCTATTTACAATTAGCTATAGTTATAGTTATTTGGTAAGAAATTAATTGCTTTTAAAGTAGTGTTTCCCAAACAATTCCATGTTATTTTTAGAGTAACGTTTAAGGAGAGTCAAATATTCTGGAATTTGTTAAACAAGGACAGTTAAAATGTTTCCTTTTAGAAGTTATAATTAAAGCCTATATATAGAAGCACTCAGTGTAATTTCCTACTTTAGATTGCTTTTTAGATGAAACACAATTGTTGTCCTCGATGTAATGGCTTACAAAATCAAGGGAGACAAAGATCTTTATTATTGTCAATGTAAGAGTTGAATGCTCATACTGCAAATATGTGGTATAGTCATTTTTAAAAGTTTGTGCCTTTATTTTAACAATCTTTTTCAAGTTCTTCCTTCCCATTAACATGAATACTTACATGTAAGTAATAAGTGTTTCCCCAGATGTTCATAAGATCACAACATGAGCAATTAATTATGTCCAACTATCCTTAACCATATGATTTTCCTTTATAATCATGATTAACTAAATATAAGCCAAGACTGGGAGTCATATCTCCTGGCTCCAAGTCCAGTGCTTGTTCCAAGGATTCCAGTAAGGAAAAGAGCAACTTTTGAATTGATGTGGTAGAAGTTGCTTTAATTTGGCCATAAAATTGATGGTATGTTTGTCACAGCAATTCACTTAATGAATACCTGTAAAACTGTCTCCATAGTTTATCAGGTCAAAATATTTACATAAAACAATTGATTTCATTAATTTTAAATAGAAAGTGAGGTAATTTTTTAAAATTGTTCATCAGACTTCCACATGATTGTGTTTTAAAAATTCATAAAAATTAACTAGATTTCATGCTTCTGTGTTAATGTTAATATGGTAAATATTTTTTTTTAGAAATGGCCAAAATTATTTCTGTAAAAAGATTTATTTGCATTAGAAAACTCATAAGTCATTGTTTTTAAAATATATGAGTAAGAAACTGAATATTTACAGGTTCTAGCCTCTGCAGTTATGGGAAAAAAATCAATCAATATATATTTTTTATATTTTGATTTACTATTTCAGAAATTATCACCCTCAACCTATTTATTAAAGGCCTTTAATAAAAATTGAAATATGTGATTTTATATGAATTATCTGGCAATCTCCTCATCTAATTTTAAATTCACTACATAGAAAACAGTCATATTACAAAGTTTGATTTTATAACTAGGGTATGATGACAAGATAATGTGTAAATATTGACTATACTAATGTCTTTAATAAATAGTATTGTAATAGATGAATAAAACAAAGTTAATATGGATTATAAATATGAGTATCTGAAATCCCAAGACTGAAAAGTATTTGTTAATTTTATCAGTTAGCTAAGAACTTATATTTCATGCACTTATTTCATTTTAACTTCCTTAGCTGGGGAACTTTCTAAAACATATCACAAGCTGCCTTCAACAAAATATATGAAAAATGCCTTATCTTCTTCTGGGTATTTTAGGTCATAATATGCGTAATTTATACTATGCACATTTAAGCTTTCAGAAACTACTAAGTGTAATCATAAATGGTTGTTTAATGGCCTCATTCTATTATGCCCTTTGAAAAATTGTATCTTCTTTTCATGTTTTCTACCATTATTGATTACTTTTTGTTATTATAAATATGGTTTCCAGAGTTGACACCTTTATGAATTCAGACTTGCTTTCTACTTGACTCTAAGCCTTATATTCAATATTTTGTGCAAAATTTTCTGACATCTATTTGCAAATTAAAGAATATCAGTGTTTATCTCCAAATTCTTAACTGTGTTATTCTAACAGTGCCTAAGAACACTGTCTATATAGAACAGCTTCAGGAGAGGCTATTCTACCTGTCGAGTCAACCAGCTGCCGAGGCACTGTGCTGAGTATCATTGCGTGGCTTTACATTAGTCCTGTAGGAACAAATACTGTGATCAATTAGTAATGTCCATAGTGAATGTGCAATACAGAAGTGGAGACATGCATGCCATGAGTTAGGCATTATGATGTAAAACCGTGGTTCCCCAACTTGAATATTCATAACATAGGGAACTTACAAAATTCAGATCCTTCCCCTCTTCCCATTGATCTACAAAATTTTGAATCCATAGATCTGAGATGATATAAAAAAAAAACCACCAAGGGTAATTTCAATCCAGATGGCTCTTGCACTACATTTTGAGAAACACCAATGTAGGATATACTAACAGTCTCTTGTGAATTCCTAAACCCAGATTTAAGAATAAAGGACTAACGTGCTTCAGGGGGTTTTTTTATGCAAATCAGGATGGCTTCAAATTCACCAAAGGTTTATCCACACCTATTTGCTATGGAAAACTTAGGGGTCATTCACCTGCATATACTTCAGGGAAAGAAAAATCCTAATATTTATCCTTTTCCCCATGTGACGTTTCTGAAAAAAACTATGGGAAATTACAACAAATGGCATGTGTAGGCTCCCAGAAAAGGGAGAGGCATTCTGCCCATCATCATTCAGGAAAGGATTGAAATTATATGTTGCACCTGTGGGGTGCTCCTCACAGAAAGTACAAAAGATACTCAATATAAAGTTCAAAATATTTGATGATTTATTTCAGTAATTAACTCATATTTCTTTATGATAAAATTGGCTCTCAAGAGAACTCTTATTTCTGAGGACAAGTGTAAAGATCAGGATAGAAATATATACACATATGACAGAGTTCTGGATCCAGATTTTCATGGTTCTGTCTTGAGTTTTGTGTTCCTTTAAAATATTTTTACTCTCTTTCCATTTAAAAACATTATTTTCCTCTCAAAAGTCCCCCTCAAATTCTGGTAACATGAAATATAAATAAGTGATTTAATGCACAATTTTAACTAGCAACCATTTTCATTATAAATAGCACAGGAAGAGGAAATGTTATAAGCCAGAACACATACAAAACTCAAAGCTGACAATTTGAGTAAAAGGGTATTTGTTCACTGGTGGGATACTATGGGACACATAATATCCAAAGGCTAATATTTGGAGTATGATGCATATGGATCTCAGTACAGTCTATTTTGTCTTATAAATCTATTTATTATTGTAATCTATATTTACTTACAAAGCAAAAAAAGTGGAGAGACGTTTCACAATAAGCAAATTCAGTAACATTAAAATGTGTCACAATAGAAGAATTTTCATTATGTATGGAACATTAATCTCTGGGACCTCTCATCTTCACTGGCCCTTTATAAGACTCTACACCTAATTTTGTATTTATAATATTAATTATTTTTTGATACAACACCCTCCTCAAATTGTATAATATCCTTGGTTCACAAAAGGCTGGGTCTGACTCTGTCTTTTGAAACTGGGAAGAGGCCTTGGAGATGATTTAATTTGACATCTGTATTTTATAGCTGAAAAATATCAAGTTCCTTTTAAAATTGGTAAGTACAATACGTTTAAACAAAGGAGCTAATACAATTAGCTCATAACACTAACAGAAATATAGAATTCTACTTACGGGAGTTGTGATACTCTACTATGTTCTGTGAGACCCTCTCTGGAAGATTACACCCATTTCTGGGTGTAACACTATATGAAAGGGAGGCAAGAAGGTACAGTCAAGTTTATATGAGGTCAAGAAAACATGCTATATGAGGCACACCTGACAAAGCTTTTATGTTTAAACTTAAAAAGAAAGCAGGAGACAATCTCTGCCCCCCATCCTAGCTTTTTTATTTCTCTTATCCTCAGCCATTATCACCTTCTAATATATTGTGCCTTTTATTGTAAATTTTATGTCAAGAATTTCATGATGTCATGATTTTCATGATGACGGTTTTATTTACTGATATATGCCTGGAGACAAAAAGTGCCAGCACATAGAGGGTGCTCAAATAATATTTATTGAATAAATGGATGTCTATTTTATGTCCAAACAGAGTTTTTATAGAAATAATGTAAAAAATAGGGGAGAGGAAATATTTAAGGAACCAAAAGCTGAGAAATTTCAGGAATTGGAGGTAGGCTGGAATTTAAGAAACACAGTGAATCCTAACAGAAATAAATAAAAAGAAACCCACACTTAAGTCACATGGCAGAGAAATATCAGCAAACCAAAGACCAAGAAAAGAATCCTAAATGAAGTCACAGAAAAAGGACAAGCTATCTCCAAAGATCACTATTACATCAACAGCTAATTATTCACCAGCAATACTGGAAACAAAGTCAGTGGAATAATATGTTTGAAATAATGGAGAAAATAACTGCCAATCTCAAATTCTATAACCAACTAAACTGTCTTTCAAATAAAGGAACCCAATGAAAAAACAGTTTTATTATCAAAGACCCTCAATAAAAATTTCTAAAGGATGAACCTTAGGAGCAAAGAAAATAATCTGAAAATAGAGGGCCAAATTGTAAGAAGTACTGTTAAGCCAAGAAAATGATAATTATAAGGGTGAATCTAAACAAACTCTACCTGTACACAATAAAAGTATAACATTGTCAAATTTATGAGGTTAAAAAATTAGAAAATTAGTGTGTGCTAAGATCCTTGTATGTTCAAGAGAAAGATTAAAAAATGTCTTAACTAAAATAACAGTTCTACACAAATTGAACTATAGATTCAATACAATTCCAATATAAATCCAATAGGAATATTTTTATAAAAATTAGCAAGCCAATTCTATTTTTTTTATGGAAGATCAATGATTCATTAATAGCTAAGATACCTCTAAAGCAGATAAAAAATGAGGGGTATATACCCTACCTAATATAAGTACATATTATACATTTGTATTCATTAAGAAAAGGTTATAGTGATACAGAGTTAGACAACAGACCAGTGGAACAGAATATAGAGCCCAGAATCTAACACCCCTCACACCAATATATGGAAACTTGTGACAGGAACAGCATTATAGATCAGGAAGAAAGAATAAGCTAGTCAGTAAATGGGAGTAGAATAAAATAAATTGGATACCACTTTCACACCATACGCAACAATCAATTCCACGTGAACCAAAGGCTTAAATGTAAAAAATTAAGATGGAAGGAGAACTTACTCTGGGTAGTGAGCACACAGTGTAATATATAGATGATATACTATAGAATTGTACACTTGAAACCTATGAAATTTTACTAACCATTGTCACCCCAATATATTTAATTTAAAAAATTAAACTTGAAAACATTCACAGTAAAATGACAACACAATATAAAGGCATCAAAGAATTCTTAAAATACATAAGCCATAAAAAAAAACAGATCACCAAATTATAAAATCACTATAAAATGGAAAAATAATCTAAATACTGGAGAGAATATATTTGAAACATATAAAACTGACAAGGATTATATAAAGAACTCCTAATCAACAAAAAAATATACAATATAAAAAAATTATTTAAAATAAAACAAAAAGACACTTTACCAATGGGAAAATACTAATGGCCAATGAACAAGAAAAGATGATTAGCCTCCATTGTAGTCAACGAAATGTAAATTTAAGCTCCATGATGAAATAGTATTTTAGATCCAAGAGATTGGTAACAAATTTAAAAACATATCTGACAATATCAAGAGTTGATGAGATTGTGAAGTAGATAGTTACATCTTCTCCCAAGAAATGGATTCTAAGAAATGTAAATCTGTATTTAATAACTCAGTTGTGGAAATCTGATTTGATTTTCTTTAATAGAAAATGCATTCCAATCATTTTAATCTATAGGGGGGTAAACATTTATTTCAGTCACCAATTATTCAACCACATTGAACTTCTGAGAAAGCCAAGAGTACAAAGTTAAGAGATTGAGTTTATTTTCATCAAATAGCTAAGATTAGCCAAAATTTAAGAACTGTTTCATATTCATGTCCAAAGGTCAAGCTCAAGTTTATAATTTGTTGGGAATCAAAGAAATCCTTTTTTTTAGAAATCTGAGGGAATTTAGTTTTTAATCAAGTAAATATACTTCTAAATAGCACTAACATTAACATGAAGGTGGTAAATTTGTAGATGTCATTTAATAAAATGTATATGCAGCAGACAAAACTGCAATGCAAGGTTTTTTTTAATAAACATGGTCATATATAAAACTAGAACAAAATTTTAAGTCAGAATGTAAGTAAAAACAATGCAGCTTTATTTTTCACTAAATAAAACATTTTAGGTTAAGCTCTCTCACTCAAGAGAAATCGAGTGCCTAACTCAGTCATTTCCTAAACTGGTCCTTCAATACATACAGAGAATACATGTATGAGACTACATATATAGAGACATATATATTCACACACATACACACACACACACACACACACACACACACACACATTGAGAGGGTGCCAAAAAAGTGTATACACATTTTAAGCAAGGAAAAATCTATATTAAAATTATAGTACTCAATGTATATCGATAACAAAAGATAATTACAAGTCACATTTGATTGCTGCAATTACAAGAGGTGCTTAAAGTGGTTACCATCAGTGTAATTTTAACACAGTTTTTTTTTCTTTCTTAAAATATGTATACATTTTTGGGCACCCTTTGTATACATATATAATCATATATGTAATATATTAATCCTCAAAGCAAATGGCTAATCATAATATGGTTAGGATATACTATATTAGTAAATAGTTTAATTTTATATTAAATCCCAATATTATAGGTTCAATTTTCACTTTGAATTATGATCATTTAAGCAGAGATTTTACCTTTAGTATGATGACATAATGTTTTCATAAATGACTGAGTGTAAGAGGTTATTTAACTAAAAACAAATAAGTTATTGCACACCTATATACTAATCACACAGTATCCATATCTGTTTACTACTGCAGAGCCTCTGGAATCTTCACTTGCTAATTATTTGCTGCCTAAGTGATATAAATTTATTTCTTCAGATATTTTACATAAACAATATTAATTAGTGAGGTCTTAACTATTACACTTGTTAATAACATGGAGAAAATAATAGCAGGAATTGGAACAATTATTCCTATAAATGAAGTGAATGAGAAAAAAAGAATTTTAGAAGAGGTTGATCAATTTAAAAATAAAATTCGTATGCATGCTCTCTGAATGTGTTAAAACAAGCCAATTGTATTCATGGGTTCATGGGTGGACATAATTAGACTTCGATGCCAAGTGAATATTTCTTATGATATAATAGCATAAATCTTCAGTCTTAAAACTGAAATATTTTGTCATTGATTATCTAGCTATGAATAGAACTTAATTTTGAACCATCTACAACAAAAAGACAATAGAGTATATCATTGTAATTACTTTCATGAACATGAATTAAGGCAGACCTTTTGATACCATGCCGAATGTTTCATGCTTGCTGCTGCATTATCCACATAAGATCTTAGGAGACATGGTTACTCTCCCATGATGCCAGCTGGTAAATATTTGACATTGGAGTTACACAGAATCCTTCTAAGGGCAGCGAATGCATACCATCAGCAGTATTATACTTGAGACCAAAGTAAATTGATTGAGAATGACTCCCATAGAGACCACTGGCTGCTAAGAAGGATACGATCAGTGCCAGGAAACAGCACTGCACCTTTTATCATTTCTCCCATGATGCACCCTACTGACCACATGTCAACTGAAAACAAAAATTACATGAAGATAAACAAGAAAGCAAGAATAGAAAAGCAAATAAATGAAAACCCTTGGCTACCCATGCCGTAGAGTGATGGTTTCACCTTTCACTGAGTGGATGAGAGGCCAGTCTTAATGATCATTAGTGTTCTAACACTGTGAAATGGGGAGAAAACAAGAATGTTGGGGCCCTTTCTGCTATGGAACTAAAGTAATCATGCCACTCAGTGTCATCCAATATAGGATAACATTACTTTGCAATTATAGTTCAATGATTAATTTCAGTTTTCGATTTAAAAGGTCTAATTTGCATTCATCTACTAGAATCCTACTGATTTTTATTGCAAATTATTCTAAATTGTGTCAATATTGGAAACATGTAAATCAGTTAGTTTATTATTCTTTTGTATACCATACTTGGAAAAAAGAAAAGCTGCCAGCAACCTCAAAAGAAAGGGTTTCTTTTATAAAACACATTTACTCTTATTTATAAATATGAATACACTTCCAGAAATAAAATGCCCATTCAAGAATGAGTGTTTTGGAATATGCTCATTCAGATTCATCAATTCCCATCAGAGGAGCAAGTTTCTAAACAGGAAACATTGCCGTATTATAAACATGGTTGCTTTATAATGGTAAGAAATGCTGGCTTTCAAAACGGGATGGTTCAACATGAAATAAACAACATGACTAGAAAGCTGACACTCCTGAAACTGTGAAGGAAATGAAACCTAAAATAATGGTCTCTCTGCTATTGTCAGTTATCATCCAGAGCTTAAAACCAGGAAGCTAGAGCAGAGGATTCACAGGATGGGCAAAATGGGGAAAGGAGAAGCAAAAAAGTGAAATCTCTCTTTATCGTTGGTTACTCACTTGTTCCTATTGAAAAGTCAGAAAGAAAAATAGGTCATTTTTGGGGAGGCAGGGGCAGGAAATTACCTAGAAGAACAAGGGACGTGGAGTGGGGAGCAAATAGGAAAAGACATTATGATAGCAACACACTATAGTTTTGCTCCACTTATTTTCAAATTACGTCTTGTAATTTGGCAGTGACCTTAAAGGATTCCTCATGAGATTCTTTCCAGTGTGAAAAATCTCACTCAGGTTAAACTCAAAGTTTCCATAGTTTGACTTAACACCTAGACAGAGTGATCACTGCAAAGGAATGGTTACGGGTTTGAAGGTGATAAGCATACCCAGAGAAGCAAATTAGTTTTGCTTCCATCTTAGGAAAGCAAGTGACATGCAGAAATATCAGGGAAAGATAGAGCAAACAGTTGTGCATCCCTTTATTACTAATGCATCTGTAATTCCAGATAATATCTGTCTCACGACAGGTTGGTATTATGAGATTTTTGATTAAAGGATAAAAGAAAAAGATCTCTGAAAACGTACTTGTTTTTGAATTGCAAGTATTCTTATCATATTGTCCACAGTGACCAGTCTGACTAAGTTGTTATTTACAGTGTATCTGTTTTGTATAGATAGTGGGAAAGAGACAGACAAAACCAATAGTGAGAGCTAAAAACTCAATAGCAGGGTTTTTTCTCTTGCCTGTATCTATTCAAACATTTGGGGAAAAGCTGTTTCTGCCACAAACCTATCTGGGACTTAGAAAACATCTATCTATTTTTTATTTAATGTAGAAACTCTTTTTTGTGATATCTCTGACAGATACTCTTTTTTTTTTTTTTTTTTGCAGAACCAGTTCAATTGCTTTCTAACTGTGTAACCTTGGCCAAGTCACTTCATCTCTCTAAATCTCAATTTCATCCTCTAAAATGTAAATGATAAATAGTATTTATTATGTAGAATTTTCAAAAGACTTGAAAGAATTATGCCTGATAAAGATCCTTCCATATTCCTTGGTATATAGTAAATTCTCACTAAATATTAGTTATGTATCATCATGAATTAAATATATATTAGAATTATAGATATATAGGAAAGGCTTTATTTATTTTATATCTATATATTATATATTGTATATAATATATCAATTAGCTTAAATGGAATCTCAGTCATGATGCTGCTTCAGGCTCAACTGGTTCTAGACAGCTGTTGCTTTAATAACTGGTATTAAAACTGGCATATTTCCCACTTCTCCTTTGTGTGACTCCACTGGATATAGATATTTTAAAGTAAAAGCAGAACATTTTTGGACATTTATCTTCATGTCAGAACCCAAAATAGACTTAATAGATCACAAAGCTTTTGCATAAAAATTATGCAGAGATATAAACTAGACATCTGAACTACTGATGAATATATATTGAATTCCATTTTCGTTATTTTAATGAATACTTTCTAAGTGATAATACTCTGGAAACCTTTCCAATTCCCGTTTAACTTTATTCACTAATCACTATTCCTACAGACTATCCCAGCATATGCTACCTAGGTGTAAAGCCTTGTGCCTGGAAATGACAAGCTTATTATTATGTATTACAAAAATGGAATATATGCATGTGAATTTATATGGAGTTTTATATATTCAAGAAAGGATAAATTCTCAAGATAAAGCTATTGCACTACATTTTATGAATTAGTCATCACAATTAAAACAGGAAATAGGTAATACAAGAATTTGATACTATATCTTATTGGGACAGAGGGGGTGTGGTGGTAAAGCTTCCCTCAACTAATACATAATGTGTTTATCAAGGTGACTGGATTACTTCATAAAATTTTCAAGATATTCTAATGAATACTGTGCATAAATCTTAGAAGAAATTAGCAAATTCAATCACCATTGGAAACTGGATTTTGATGTTTTCTGAGACAATCTGATACAGTGTTCGGATCTCCACACGAGTTTTGTATACTAATACTACCCAGCTAGAATTCTGGTTGCTTTTATGATTCTGATTCATTGCATTTCCCCTCCCATCATCAGGGTTCCCACATGCAGAAAGCAGAATCACTTTCCTTAGAGCAAATATTAGGTCAGTTTTGGTGTTCCCAAAGTATGGTTATTCATTTTCTAAGTGAGAAAATCTCAAGTGTTGTATCATATGTTAGGCATTAGATTATAGTAAATTATATTTTTTCCATTTATAGCCAAGAGATAGAAGTAATATGATGTAGGGCCTGGCAACTGAAATCTAGACAAAGCACTCACTACATTGTTACTTTTACATCTGTGTAATGGCTTGGATTCTGATCCACAATGAAATGGTTTTGGACCTTGTGAGCTTCAATCCATCAACCTGG
Organism: Hipposideros armiger; assembly: GCF_001890085.2. Lineage (NCBI taxonomy): Eukaryota > Metazoa > Chordata > Mammalia > Chiroptera > Hipposideridae > Hipposideros > Hipposideros armiger. Next base: position 29,402 of record NW_017733008.1, read on the forward strand.
AAAATAGGTATTTCAGTGGTTCTGATAACACGATTTTGAGACTGCACTGCTTTTCTCCTTAACCTAATTATATCTTAATTTAGGGTTCAGAAAATGTGTTTTGATGTTTTCTTTCATTGGACACTTTAATGTATAATAGCAAAATCTAACACCATTTCTTTGAAAAGTTTCTGTTTTAAAAGTTATAAATTTAATTAGATATTTAACAAGAACACATTGTTTTAAACTTCAATGCAAAATGGAATTATAAAAGACTACTAATATACATAAATAAACCAAGAAGGTATTTTACATATGTGACTCTAAGTAAGAAAAATAAACCATATTTATGGAACACAATGCTAAATATTTTACTGCCAGGAAATCAGAGGAAGATATTCTCGAGTCTACCTATTCAACCTGCTTTGCTTTGTAACTTCTATGCCATCATATTCTTAATTTTTAATCTTTATTTAAAAGGCTTTATCTTTTTGATTCACTTCTCTGTAAAACAGAAAAATCCATTGAAACTTATTATAAAGGAGAAAACTTTTAGATTTATATTATAAATAAATTATAGACTAATAAAATATTATAGACTTATAAAATATTTTACCATAAAAACATTTAAATAATTTTTAATTGCACCAAAATATTTTAAAGTAACAGCCTTCAAAATTCATGTAATTTTGCAGTGTAATAAAATAGTAATTTAAGTAAATCCTAATGTGGAAAAATGACTTTTTCTTTAAAATGTTCATGTTCTGATCAACAAATAGTAAATGCTGGCTCTGAATATCTCACATTGTCACCAAATTAAATACAAGCTCTCTGAAGATCCACATAAGTATCCTCACTTTATTCTGTGCATCAACTTGCAGAAGTGCTTTAGTAAGTAGCAAACTATTCATTTTTCTTTCCTTTCACTGTTGTCTAATTCACGTATGATTTGGTTTCTCATCATTTGAGAGAATATTATTTTTTTATTATGGGTGGACTTTTAGTGATTTCTATTTTTTATATTTTACTGAATTCGATTTGAAGGTTATGTAGGCTAAAGTTCCCCCAACTTTAATGTAAAAATTGGAGCTCCTTATTTTTTAAGGTATTTACAGGTACATGTATGTTTGTAAACATGTAATGTTTTATATGTATCAAGTGACTATCATCACAGCAACCCTGTAAAAAAGGCAAAAGGAGATATTATAAAGTGAATTGACATTTAGGAGACAAGTCACATGACTAAAGTGAAGAGGACCAGGAGCCAGTTCTTGGAGCCCTATTCCAATATGAGCTCCACACTTATTTGACTGCTGAAGGAAGAAAGTCCCATAGTAGGTATCCCCATTCATGAACTCTATCCTAAGAGCCAAACGGACCAGTAGCAGTTTAAATGGAATATCACAGTAATGACTAAGGAATGCATTTTTTTTTTTAGCTGAGCCATCCTGCCACCTGTTGGCAGCTCAGCGGCAGCTCAGCTCCGGCCGGGACTCAAACCGCTGTTGCTCAGAGCTCACACTCTTGAGCGAGCTCTTAACCAACTGAGCCACTCAGCCGGCCCTAAGGAATGCATTTTATTGTTTGTAGTTTTTTCCCTTCAATATTTCACTTCCTTTTTAAAGATCACTCAGTACTCTGTCTACAGAACTGTAGAGGGATAGGAAAAAAAATAATGTGCTTGTATTTAAACCTTCTATATATATTTCCAAGAGGCAGGAAGTTCCCGGGGCCCTGGCAGTCCTCGTGAAGCTTTGTGCAGGATGCCACTTAATAGCTTCCTCTCTAAGATATCAAAGAGTTGACCAGGTCCAGCTCCTCAATTTCTTGCCTTTTGTTCCACCCCAGAAGTCCATTCTCTCTGTCCTCCCTCACTTTCTGCCTACTTGCCCGTGTACCTCTTGGAACTCCTTTTATGACCGTTATGTCTTCTTCTGCCCTCTAGTGGACCCTGGTCTCTCTAAACACCTTGAAGAAGGGATTTTCTCCTTATAACTATGTCCTCCTTCCATCTTTTCAGATCCTCTCAACATCTACAGCTCCCATTCTAGTGATTCCTCTCTCACTCAAATTTTCTGCAAGTAATAATAAAAGAGAAAAATAATAAGCAAATTAATGATTAAAATATATTCTTTTACACAAATACAAAAACGTAATAAATGAATAATCTAATTTTTTTGTTCATGATTATCTATAATTTGCTTGGTGTGAAAGGAGGGTTACCAGGTTTTTACATCCCAACTTTATTTAAAGTCATAAATCATACAGTGTTTGAGATAACACTGTCTTACCTTCATATTAGAGAATACACTCAAACTATAGTAATGTATTAATTGCAAAAGTTTATTAGGAAGTAAACACAGTTATTTCAAGGAGGTAAAAAGGATTAAGAATATCTATCTGCACTAGAAAAATCTTATAATCTACAACCTCCAATTTTTGTTTATTTTACTTTGATTATTCCTAATTTTCATATTTGAGCTTGAAAAATAGGACATTCAATTAATTTGAGGGCGTTTTCTTTAGTTTTTCAAATATATTTTTGAAAAATCATTTACCTGTTCCTTAGCAACTTGGCTCTTTGGCAAGGATATGTGAATATATCCTTTTCATTCTAACTAAAATCTCTCATGTCTTCAGAGGGAGAGGCAAGAGGAGGGTGTTGTAGCAGCCCAACTGTCAGCATTAATTAGAGCTAATATACTTGAGGTCTAGAGACGTTTCAAATGAATATGAGGTGCCTGTCTTTAATACCACCCAGGCCCAGAGAACTCTGACCAAGAACTCTACATTACAAGCCCTGCTCAGAGAAGATGCTGCAATTTGAAGTAGGATGAAAAAAATAATAACAAAGTAGAAAAAAATGTATCTAAAAGAAGCAGGTTTAAGGAAAGAACTCAGGAAAAGTATGCTGGTAGTATATGCGCATTCAGTAATCAAGAATATCACATGCCCTGGTTGGAGTTTGAAGTGAGTGAAGGGAGTAAGTGACTAGATAGTCCTAAAGAAAGAAAAAACAAACAAACAAACAAAAAAACCCAAACCTTCTAAAAAACCATTGTAAAACTGCTTTATGGTAAGTTTGTATTAAAAAAAATCTGAATGAAATGTAGAGTCACTGATATGTCATATGATCTTTGGGTTATATAAAGAAAAAAATGGACCTGATATATCTATTGTTCTCTAACTCGAATTCAGCATGGATGGCTCTAAGACTTTTTAACAATACTATATGTCAACAAATATGCCATGAAATAGGTATTAATCATTACACTAGTGAAATTGAGTGTATAATAATGAATGTTTGCATTATTTTAAAAAAACTCTTTATATAATAAAATTAAATATTTTATAAATGTTTCTTTGGATATTAAAAAATTAGCAAACTAATGAATGGAAAAAGCAAATATGTATATTTATTTATTTAGCCAATACTCTCATTTACTAACTCAAAAACTACCCTGTGATATCACCTGGATCATATCTCAATAGCCAAGAAACCTACACAGGTTTTTCGAATGCAAAGACAGTTTTAATGTGGGGAAGTAGCTTACACTTTAGCCATCCGTGACAATTTCATAAGATTTCTCGATTTGTCAAAGTGTTTTGCTATTTTTGCTTAAGGTTCAGATTAAGAAAGAGAACGTGAAAAAGTTATGCAGAGAAAGAGGAATAATGTTGATTATGATAGAATATTATCACACCATTTTTTTGCCTCAGAGAAATTCCATATAGATTACTCTGAATAATTTTAAGTGAAAGGTAAGAGAATAGATGACTTTTTTTAAGCCTCTGAAGAATCTTGGAAGTAGTTAAGGTATCAATTAGCTTATACTGAACTTTGAAATTACTTCCAGTAAATGCTGGAATCATTTAGATGCTAGCATATTGGTATGTTTCTTTTCCCCATACATAACCTCCATTAGCTCCTCAACCTGTGTCTGAACATCATGGTTTAGTGAAGTTAGTTCAGTGCTCTGATCTCTCTATTCTTGGTAAGAAACTCTACTCGTAAAACGGTAATAATTTCATATATAGGTAGTGAAACAATTCCACTCAAAAAACAGAATCCATTGTTTAATAGGAATTTCTATGGTTTAGTTTATTTTCAAAATATGGCCATGACTTAAGACATTGAAATACAATTTTAATTATACTCATAGGTAAAATGAACTAAGGATTTAAATCCAAATTGCAACATTTTCAATAAGATGGCAGTTCTAACTCATTTCATCTGGAAATTATTTACCCATGTTTAAGTAGAATTTAACTTAAGCAAGATGTTTTCCACTATAAATATCTTTATGTAATTTCCCTGTTTATTTTTTAGGTCCTCATTTATGCTCATTATCATAAATGGCACTAGGCTATCATAACCGATATTCTATATAATCATCACATGAGATAAAGGAATTCAAAATGCAAATCCTTATCACTGTATACATTTTCTATATTATGATTTGTTCAATTTATAGAATCAAACTTATCAAGGGTATATATTTTATGTTTTGATTTTGCACAATTTGCTTTCAGTTACAAATATTTTTCTAAATATCAACTAGAATAAAAGGAAAAAAATATCTCCAAGAGAACAGTTTTTGAAAGAATGCAAAATTATTAAGATGGTATTATAATCTTTGCTTGGTTTTCCAAAAGGTTATTTTAGGTTGAAACGTGTTTTGTTTTTTCCTCATTTTATTGGCTCTTAAATGTAATATTGTTAAAATAGGTGAAAAGCAACCTTGATAAATATCTGAAGAGCTAAATTAAATCACAGAGAACTATGCTACGCAGATCAAACTACCTGTGACAACGATGCCACATGGAAATGAGTTCTTTCGTGACTTTTTGTCTTTCACTGGCAATGCGTTATAGATATGTGGCTGTGTGACTTCACTTTAAGTACTGAATGAGTAGTTCCTCCTGGGGTGGAGGGTGGTTTTGAAAAGTGTTATACCCTTAAGGCAAAAGCACAAAAAAATTCCCACTTTTGTGTGAAATCAGTATATTTAAATATGAATATAAATTATAACCGTGTTCAAATCAATTCATTTGAATATATATAATTAATCCTCAAAATATAAAAATTACTATAAAGTAAAATGAAAATATAATGAAATATTATCATTCCAATACATAGTCAATATAAAAATTATTAACAAGATATTTTACATGCTTTCTTTTTATATCTTCAAAATCTAGTATGCATTTTACACATACATATAACACATCTCAATTCAGACTAGCCATAATTTCAAGTGCTGAATGCCACATATTGCTAGTGGCTACCTACTGGGCAGTATGGTTCTAGAGATGTCATTATTATTACATTATTACTGGAATTTAGAGAGTATCTCATTAATATCCAGCAGAATTAATAAATGCCCACATAAATGTATGTTCATTGTGATAGTGACTTCCTATTGAGTCAGATTTTCTTTTACTATAGGACTTTTCTTCTTCTTTTATTTCTACTAAATAACAGTCATACTATTTCTTATGTAATAAAAGAGTTCCTTAATAGAGCTTTCTTATTAATCAACTATAATATTTTAATAGAGGTGTAGACCACATGTTTATTGACAATTTCCAAAAAAAAGATATATGTAGTAAATACACTAAACTCAATCTTTCATTATCACTGTTAAAATTGTCAATTGTTGCAGTATTGAGATTTCACTATTGTGTATTAGCAGAGTAGTTCTGTATTCATAAAAGCATATTCTCTGTTAATATGTAAACTTTATTATCTATATATTATAATCACAAATATGTGCCTTGGTTAGAAAGTTAGCTTTTGGTCATTTCAGAAATATACCAGCTCATTTAATAATTCCAGATCATAGATCTCGCTCTCAGAAATTTCTGATGGAATCTAGTACAGGACTCAGTGGGAGAACTCAAATCAACACTGCTTTTTAAAATTCTAAATTTCATTGAAAAGGCAATTATCTATGTCTAACTCACATCTCCAAGTCAAGTGAGGGAAGCCTATTTGAAACCCATCAGACATCTGGCAATTTGAATAATAATTATGATTGTTAAATGTGGAGGCTCATGTTTTAAGGAGAAAATGCTATATTGACCTACTTAAGACTGGATATAGTGTCAAGAGTAATTCAAATCAGTGAAACTGTAGACAAAAGCTTAGGATGTCAGCCAGGAGAGAAATTATTATACCTAAATGCTGTGGAAGCATAAAACACTTTTAAAAAGCTGATGGAAAATACTTGCAAATAGTGACTTATTTTTCTAGTTATAAAAATAAATATGTATGAATCACTTGAGATTTGGTGGCCTCTCTTATTTATGAAAAATAACATATAATACTTTGAATTATAGACAAAATAATTTCAGAAGAAAAAAGCCCATTAAAATGTAATTAAAACAAATCATTGTGGTAAGTAGTCTTCAATACTGGTCAGATTACAGAAATCACCACTTAAAAAAAAAATTATACCACTTACCCAACTTTTTGCTTCTATCTTTACTCTCCTGGTAAAATCATTATGTGTTTAAAGGGACAGAGAACAAAACAGGTAAAGCTGCAGCAAAAGGTACAAGGATACAGTCCCTTCCTGGAAAGAGGATTTTGTGGCGAACCATTTCTCCCATAATGCATCCCACAGACCATATATCCACTAGAACAGGAGAGAGGGAAGCGAAGAAAAGGGAGGAGAGTCAAGTTAACTAAGATCATCAATTTCTGAAGGAGGAGGAAAAAGAACAGTTTGATTAGAAGGTACAATTTTTGTTTCCTACCAAAAATGGGCCAAAAAAGTAAATTGAAACCAGCACTATAAGATTATTCTAGTATGAGAACTCAAATTAATTTTAAAAAATTACTTTATGGGTGCCTTGAATTGCCTCATTAGTGCCAGCAAGTGGTGACATGGAAAAGCAGCACCTAAACCAAAAGTATCTTAATCTACCCGTAGGGCTGGCTGTTTCCATTTTCTTTTCTTATTCAGTTATGTGGACTAGCGGAATGATTTTTTATTTTCTGTTTTTCACTTTTCGGTACATGCAACCAAGGCATTCCAACCAAATCCAAGAAACTAGGAAATGGCTGAAACCATAGTTTAAAGGGAGAAGTATTGGAATCCCTAATACTCAGGACTTAGTTTTTCCTTCAGAAGTAATCCTTGTAAAAAAACATCAATTTTCATTTCAATTTGAAATATTTCAAGAAAAACATATATGATTAATTAGCATGTTATAAAATAGTCATCTAGAAATAAAGTGGAAAAAGTTATTAAAGGTGTTAAAAAAAGGTGTTATATATAATACATATATTTATTTCTCAGTTGTCATTTGTACTTGTTAACCAAACATGCTGCACCTTCTCTTACCAATCTTTCCCCTCTTCCAACTGGCTTTTTAGTAGGACAAAGGGGACTTTTGGACAAAAACATTAAGCTGAAATGCTTCTAGGGGAAGGAAGGCAGGGTTAGGTGCACAGGTTAGCGGGCATGCCTGAAGTTGGAGCAAGCGGGTTTTTCTGCATGATAACCTTCTTCCCATACCTAAGTGGGACAATAGCACAAGAGTGCTTGGTATGGCTTCTCTATAGATCTAGAGATGCCAGAAAACTAAGGCAGCAACGTGCAACCCTTTGTTGTGAGGAAAGGAAAAGGCACGAGATTGTGCACCATTTTTGCAGCAAGGATCTGAAAAGCCGTAATAGGCAAAGTCAGACCCCCGCACACCCTTGCAGACCCTTGATTTCTTGAACTTGTGAATTGGTTCCCCTTTGATTTTTAAAAAGTAATTTGTGAAGAATGTATTCAAACATCTTCTTTTCCAAAACATTAGATGTGGTATTGCCTTGGGAAGAGGACTAGATTTGCCTGTTCCAAGTCAAAAGGTTAACAGAATTCTGCCATTGTCCATCAAAGTGAACCTGGCCTTCCTAAGAGCTGACTTTTTTTCCTTCTGCTATACAAATACACAAAAGCATTGCCTCTCTTCTAATCTGGAAGTACTCAAAGAAATTTTTTAAAACTTTGGTGGCCAGGAAATTTTCGTAGAAGTACCCTGTAGCACCTACACATAAAAATACAATGATAATTATTTTTATAGAACTTATAAAAACAGACCACTAGGACTAAATAGAGTAGAATATAAAAGTAAGTATGAAAGGTATATTGAATAACTATAACAATCCCAGTCCTACTTTAAAACTACTTGAATTCCTAAATATATTTGATATGTTTTTAATATGCTGTATTACTTGTTGAAGATATTCTTTTCAAAATAATATATTGCAATAATATGTAAATTATTGCATATAAAATACCTTCATTTGATAAAGATATTTTATAAATCCTTCATTTGAATCAATAAAATCAAATTGGAATACATTTTGAAAATTCTTTCCATCTTTTAAAGTGCTCATGAATTCTAGATTTTCTTTACGAAAGCAGTAATATAAAATATTTTTCTCTCTGTGAGTTTTGGAATTTATAAAAACCTACTAGGCAATTGCTACCTTAAATATTATACTTACAGAGAAGTTTAAAGTATTAAAGAAACTCTTATCCAACTTGAACATTTGGATTATTCTAAATTGACTATGCATTGAGAATTTGTAAAGATTCTCACTCCAAGGGTTTGTGGTGTATTTTGTTTATCTTTTCCTAGGACTAGAGCAATTGCTCTAATATATAAAAGAAAGCCAAATGGTTAAATGCAATAGATAGATTTCTTCCCATTTTCATACTCAATTTGAGCTGAGCTGCAACCCAAATAGCGATTTTTCTTAGTATCTACAGCATGTGTGCTCATTAGTATCCACTTGACTGTTTAGTCAGACTCCATTTACAATTCTTTTTAGCTATATCATTTTAGTGTTCTTCAAGCTAAGCTTACTTCTCAGAAACATTTTTAATGAGTGATTCTTATTAGTAGTTTTTTTTAACAACCCTTTGAATATGAAAGCTGGCAGTCCTGCTTAAAAATAATATTCATATACGTGAAAGAGAACATTACTCTTGGCTATCTGAAACATGTACTTATTTTCTTCACAGTCTTTGTGGCTGCTACTCAGAAGCATCCCTACCGTTCTCCTTGTAACCCATTCCCAGGATGACCTCGGGAGCTCTGTAATAACGTGTCACCACATAAGGAGTCATCATGAAGCTTGTGCCCGCCGTCCTGGCCAGTCCGAAGTCGAGGATTTTCAATGTACAATCAGACTTGACTACAATGTTACTTGGTTTTAAATCCTGAGAATAGAAACAGAAGAAATTAAAAGCCAGCATCATATGGAACTTGCAATTTCCATCTACTCAATCAACATGGCAGTCTTCCAATAGCACTGATGGGACCCCCCTCACTGCAGAGCCCTACATAAAGCAAATGATTACTGCCCTAAAAGAATTTACAATTATTTTTCAGATTTTTAAAAAATATCCTCAGAATTTTTTTTTAAAATGCAGAAGAGAACTATACTATAATTTTTACAATGTAGTCTCATCTTGGGAAAAGATTTTAGAAAAAACACATATCATTTATCATCATCTGTTAGCTTTCTCTTTTTGGCAACATAAACCTTTCATCTTATATTTCATTTCTAGGCCTGACAGAAGAGCAGACCAGGGCAGCTGTTTTTATGCTGTCAGAAACAAACCGTGTAAATGAACTGTCTTATTTCAATTGCACAAATGACCTCTGCCAATCAAGGGGCTAGAAAACATGAAGCTTCTCAGAAGCTGATTCTCAAAGTGCTGAAACAAAATGATAAAATCAACTACAGTATAGCTAAAGTTTCCTTCTATATATTAGTGAACTATGTGCTAATTCAAACATAAAAGGAATTAGGAGGAACGGTATATTTAACCAAGCCCACTGCATTAAGAAAATCATCCGCAGTTGTTTTCATTTCTCCAAAAGCATCTTAATTATAATTCTGGAGTAGGGGTTCTTACCCTGTGAATAATTCCAGCAGAGTGAAGGTGCTTGATGCCACACAACATTTGGTATAGAAGGTAAGACATTCGCTCATGGTCTAACTCCATCTGAATCACCTGACACAAGTTGGCATCCATCAGTTCCATTACTAAATAACTGGAAAGTAAATCCACAATTTAGTTCCAGATTACAAGACCTGTGAAGTCCTTCAAACAAGTCAGAATCCTCTCCTAAATCTGTAGTCTTCTGAACTTCTCAGCTCTACATTTGACTGAATTAAGAATGTGAAAAATGTCCAAGTTTTGCATGTTAGCTGTTAGCCATGATAACTCTAAGGTTGCTAACAGAAGAAGCATTGATTAATGTGTGCCTCCTGCCCATATATTTTTCTACTTTCCTCTTGTTCTCACTTTCCCCTGAATTTCCTGAACTCTGTCCCGAGTATTATGATTACAGAAAAGAATTTTTATTTTTTTCAGAATAGCCTCTTCCATTAAATACAGTATGTCTGTGTTAAATTAAAAAATGCATCTGCGTTAAACATGCAATGCATCTGTGCCAGGATTCACTTCTTCTCCTGTCCTTATTGCTACTATACTTCTAAGTAGATTACTTTTTTTACACAAAATCAAAGGCACCACAAAAATAGAGATACAGATTAAAGATAATTTTTATCATGTATCTCGTATAATTTTCAAAGTAAATTTACTCATTCTAGAAAGATTACGGAATCAATTAATAATAATAAATACATAATAAATAATAAGCCTCCCCTGACTGAACAAAGAACATGGAACAACAAAGTACAAAGAGCCAGAAAAGCAGAAAGAAGCAGAAGTGTCTTTCCAGGAAGTAACAGCAGACACAGAACCTTGTGTCCTATTGCTGGATCCTTTTCATTTCCCGCCAGCTCCCTTTGAGTTCCACATGGCGTTTCATCTATTTGACTTTTGTCAATTTCCCTTGAGTTATTTGAGAGCTCTTCTCTCCCTTCTTTTATGAGTTTTGTTACTTACACATCTTGGAATTCCTCCAGCGTTTTCTGGGGTGTGAAGACATTTAATAAACTAATAATCTGGAAAAGAGACAGTGGAAGAGACAGAGGAAGGAGAGGAAGAAAAAGAATGAATTATTTAAAAGCATCTTTAAACCAGAGCTTTTTTTTTTTTCCAACTCAAAGTCACACACTTGTGTGGAAATAGGAAAGTTGGAAAAAAATGTCTAGAACTGTCTCACAGAATATAGAAAAACGTACTCAAAAAGGACATACATTGTGTCTTTAGGGTAAAATGTAATTAAAAAGCTCAAATTCTTAGGTAAAAGAGTCAGAGGACATATATAATTGTGATATTGCTTTAGAGTATGGTTCTCTTTGGTAGAATATAGAGCTGAATGTAATTTTAAAAAGGAGGAAAGTGAGGCAGCAATGAAACACCCAACAAGACTTAGTAAGCCCATATTTTTCCTCCAAATACGCAAGGTAGTATTCTAATTCAAGTTGGTGCTCTAATCAAGGTAAAACTATAATTCAAGATATTTTCTGTGTTGTTACTTTAGTTTTGTTTTTTTCTATTTCCCACTCAAATTATTTAAGCTAATGTTCCAATTGCATGTGTAAGGAAAGGTATATCTTGGATGATATCAATGATGAATTTAGTGAAAAATGTAAAAGAGGTATTAATATTCTATTTCTTAAACTTGTTTCCTGCTTTATTTTATATATTAGATAGTACAGAAGTTTACCTTATAGCATAAGTAAATTTCAAAAAAAACCTTTTGTCACATTTCCAAATAAATTGCTTACATAAATAACTCAAAATGTTCTTGCAGCTTCATATTCTGTACTAATGTGCTAGTGGGAAATAAAAATAAAAAATATAGATAACAATCTTCTACTCACAGGATAGATGTAACTATTTCATAAAAATTGAATAAGTACAAGTTTAATATTTATACATCTTTGAAACATGAATTAATGAATTTCAGTAAACTTCATAAGTGGTACTGAAACATATGAAGTAATAAAAATAAAACAAAATTATTTTAAACACCTGAGAAATATAGTCAATTGTAAGGAATACTTTTAGGCCTTGGGTAGTTTTCACTTGTTGAGGAATTATTAAGAAAAAAGTCATAATAATGTCCAATATTTTCATATATATGTAATATATATATATATATATATATATATATATATATATATATATATATATATATATATATGGCAATGGTTATAACATATCCAAAAAAAACCCAAGATCATCTCTTCTATAGCAAACTTGCAGTATGGAATATGCACATAGAAATAAAATTGTTTCAAACATTCTTTAAAATTTGTGATTAAAGTACCTTGTTACCCTGTATGCTTAATTATAGTGTGTGTTGAAAAATGCCTATGTGGCACATCTCTCATTGAAACATACATAGTGGGTCTGTTTTTCTAGTATTTTATCAGTCTTGGAAAGTAATTCATTGTTGATATTTGTTCAAAGAAAAACATCAGAGACCATGCATAGGACATGTGCACATACAACACACATATAACCCTTAAAGATGGAAAAATGCGAACTCATATCACCTGGTGAATAAATAATCTAGGTAATCTAAATTAATCTAGAAAATAGCATTGCAATTTTAAATAAATCAAGATGTATTATTTTAAAAGATAAGTTCCCCACTATGCATTCTTATTTTCACTTTTCCTATACTTTTATGTTTAAATCACCTTCATCTTCTTTGATTTCCCTTTGAGATTTCTCCTCTGTTCTTTATTTGCTTCCTTATAAATTCTAATTCCTACTAATAAGCAATTAAAAATCTTGTCTTCAGAAATAGATCATCACAGGTATTTCCATTTTATGGGAACAGTTTCCAAGCAGGAATCTGATTGAGTTTCTTTATTCCAGGATCTTAAAATGCACAGATGTGAATCAATGTTTGTCATGGCCCCACAATCAGTTCCTAGAATTAAGTATTCATTTTCTAAATGGATTTTCTTCTCTATTATTAAAGACTTATTTGGGATTACTTCACTGTGTTGCTTTCCACAGCATTAACAGAATTCTACATTCTTACTGCTTTTAGCTAATATTACAAGTACTAGAGTGAAATTTACATTTGGTTGTAAGTAAACTTCTTTTCTGTTAACAAGTTCCAGAAATATAGTTCAGTGAACTTATGCACATACATGCATACAAACACAAACACAAGCGGGCAGCAGGTAGGATGCTATTAATAAATTATCATTTCAATTTGGAACTCCTTTTCTAGGTATCGTAAATGTGAACCTCCATATTTCACATCAATGTGAACTGCCCCATCAAGAACATGGGGTAGGATTCCCTCAAATTAAGTGGAAATTTCTTCACAATGTATTTATTGCATTATAAGGGCTGGAAGGAGGATTAAGGGAATATAAACATATGACAACACAAACTGTAATATCAAAACTTTCCATACGGTTGCTTCATTGCCCATATCCATCCATCCCCCATTGCCCACGGTATTTCTCAACCTCTTTGCCATCATAAAAATAGATTGCATTGGTCATGTGGTTAATCTTGCTCCTGCCTTTATTTAACATACTGAAAGAACAAATTGCTTTAGTAGAATGACTTTTCTTAGGAATTATCCTTTTCATCATTTGTATACTCCTTTTTAGAAATATCATGTTCCTTGCATGTCCAAATTAAAGAAAGGTACATACTTCATAAAATTTTCCTTTCTTGGTTAACCTATTTAAGAGAGGAAACCTACCCCACTGACATGGACCAGAATTTATGTTCCTCATTTTGTTTTCCCTGATAGCACTTGTCGAACACTCCATACATTTACCCATCAGTTTTGTAGGCTGCCTTTCTCTACCAGTACAACATGAGCTCTGCGTGGGCAGGAATCTGTTTCTTATCTTCACTGCTATAGTCTTAGCATCTACATCACCCAGACCCATACCAGACACATTTTATTCATTCAATAAATATTTGTCAAATGACTGAACTAAAACATCATTGGAGTAGAGTAATAGAGGCAAACAGAAGCACTGTCATTGGGCCTGAATCCACATATTTGCATGTCAAATATCTTTCAACTGAACATTCATACATTCGCTTTTTCTTAGTGTGATTGATAGAAAAATTCACTTCTTTATAAAACTACACTGATAATTTCATATATTTTGTGTGATTTTCATACTTTAGAAAAACCCCATAGGGGATTACCATAGCTATTGTTTTTATAGTTTTATTATAATAATGTATAACTTATTTTATTGTACATTTGTATGCAATAAATTCTATGTACTATGTTTATTATAATTTATTAATAAACAATAGTCATTGAAATAATGAATTATCTTTCATTTACTCTTACTAAGAAGAGCGGGAGCAGAGAAAGAATTCTAGAGGCCTTTGCCTATGGTTAAAGAAGCTTATGCTCTGAAGAGAAGAACATCCTGTAATAATGTACCCTACTGAGTCCCAATGAGAAATGTTCTTGTTGATTCTGTTCTGAAGTGCTTAGCAGATATGTCCCTGCACAGTTTCCCAACCCTACTAAAAACAAGGTGCCAAAGCACAGTGTGTACACTGAACAATTTGAGGCCATTGCCAGACTATAGCTAAAAGAAAAAGGAGATAAAAACCTTCACCTGTTCATAATCAAGTTTGAATTGAAAAGAAATGCAGCATATTGTTTTGCAGGAGAGTCTTGGTTATTGGTTTTGTTTTAATTTTGGAAAAGCTTGAAGCTCTCTGGTTAATTTGCAGCAAAATAACCAAATATGGTTAATTTCATAACAGGGAAATACCTATAAAATTCATCCCCTCCACGCCATATGGTTTGTAGATGATTTTTAAGCGGAAAGCTACCATGAGGACAATGAAATTAAATGTAGCATATGGGCAGGATAAACAACCTTAAGAGACAGAAATTGCAAAGTAAAGAAAGCCTTTCCTACTCAAGTTGGCATACTGATTTTCTTTCCCTGATCTCACAACCTCCCACTGCCAGAGGTTTAAAAATAAAAACTCACATTTTTATGGTTCACACACTTCATGAGGACCAGTTCCCGGTAAGCTCTCTTGGCGTGTGTTTGGTTCTGAAACGGTCTGCTGAGCTTCTTAATGGCCACATTTCTATCAAGGACAGCATCATATGCAGCACTGCAGAGATCCAAGAGAAATCCAGAGTTACAAACAAAGTTTTCCTTAGAATTTCTGCCTACAGAACTAAGGATATGCTTTAAAAAACTATTACTTTGGAATCCTACTCAGATACCTTCTCCTCGGGTAACGTCAATCAGGCTGTAAAAATAGATATAAAAATGACCACTATAAAAATATTCTATGGGCCGGCCGAGTTGCTCAGTTGGTTAAGAGTGCAAGCTCTGAGCAACAGGATCGCCAGTTCGATTCCCACATGGGCCAGTGAGCTGTGCCTGAGCTCAGCTGCCGCTGAGCTAGTGAGAGCCCATGCTCTTAAAAACAAGGTTGCCGGCTGGTCTCCCACATGGAATGGTGGGCTGTTCCCCCCACAACTAAAATTGAATATGGCATCTTGAGCTGAGCAGCCGCAAGCTGCCAACAGGCGGCCAGTTGGCTCAGTGTGCAACAAGGTTGCCAGTTAGACTCCCACATGGGATAGTCGACTATGTTGCACCCTATTCTAATCCCCCCCAACCCCAGAACCCCACAACTAGATTGAAAGCGGCGACTGGATTTAGAGCTGAGCTTGTACCTTCCACAACTAAGACTGAAAGACAACAACTTGACTTGGAGCTGATGGGTCCTGGAAAAACACAATATTCCCCTTCCCAATTCCCCAACACTGTTTCCCTCACCAATTCCCAAATAAAAGTCCTTTAAAAAAATTCTACGTGCTAGGAAATAAAAAAAACAAAAGAAAAGAAAAGAAGAAAAAGATTATCTTGAAAAGAATACAGCATATAATTGCATCAGTGAGTGGGGACAAAAGAAGGAGAAGTGCTCAGTTTCCCCACTAGCTAAGCGATGTGATGGTGGCACGTCATTTCATCTCCTTGGGCTTGAATTTCTCATCTATTAATATGTGATATGTAGGTTTTCTCTAGCTATAAAATTGCATCTTTCTTTTGTCATTTTAACTGGATATTCTTTTTCCCCATTCACAGGAACGAGTTTTTAAGGTGTGATGTTAATTGCCATGAAAGAAAGCGCAGGTTGGTTGATACTCAAGGTTCACTCACTAAAAATAACAAAGATCAAATTAGAAAATGCAATCAGAGGGAACTGCAGAAGCATAAAGAGCTGCATTTAAATACAAAAACAGAAATAAATGTTACTACCATTTGAAGCTTTCAAACTATTTGAGAATGATAATGTGACATGGTTTGAAAAAGGAATCAATATATGGTACTGTTTCTCCCATACACAGAATACATGGGTCTGGGATCAAATGAGGAAATGAGTCTGTTCTTACTATTACTATTATACCTAATGACCCACTCACAAAAAGCTTTTCCCCATCCCTGCAACTCTGGGTTGTGCTGGATTGAATGAAACAGCAGCTAGTGTCCCCAACAATTGATCTATTGAATTGGAAGTGACATTAATCATTTAGGACTCATGCCACTAAACCAAAAGAAAAACAAAAGGGATTCCTGTGTTGTAAAATAATGATGCATTCACAGGATGAGGTTGGGCAAAGTCTTAGAGTTCATCTGATCCATGCCTCCACATAGTACTTACTCCTCTCCAAAATATCTCCATCAAAAGCAAGACCAGTCTCTGCTTGGGTATCCCCAAGAATAGGGAACCTATAACACGAAGGGTAGCTCTTCCTGTGGTTGGACAGCTTTGAGAGTTAAGAATGTCATCATTCAATGAGCACAGGTGTCTCTCTATGGCTTCTGTTGGTTACTGTCAGCCCTCTCTTCCAGGGCAACTCAAAATAAAGTATTCCTTTTTAATTATGATACACCCATAATGTTCAAAATCCATTAAAAAATGAAACACAATTCCTGGCCTACTCTAATACACTCAATAACTCTTAGCTTTTCTTGTCTTTCCTCTAAGTCTTTTCTTTTTTAAGCTAACTGTCACTAGTGTCCTACCACCATTTGTCAGAATGTGTTTTCAAGGCCCATCACCATCTGGTCAGTTTCCTCTAAATATATTCCATTCTGTCAAATATCCTCTGAAAAGGTGGACCCTGCACTAAATAAACATTGCTGCTCTAGGCGTGAAGTGTCAGTGAAGATTAGGGTAGGGCCGTCAACCCCTTCATTCATTCATTCACTTGCCCATTCGTTATGTTGACAGTTAATACAGGTAAGTCTAGCCTGGCTTCTTGGATAGCTATTATACATCACACACAGTGAGCCTGTGTGAAATACAAATGGTGTCTTTTAAAAAAAAAAATGTGTGCTGCTATTAAACTCTGTATGTCAGCACTGGTGCTTCTTTTCTTGTTGGCTCTCGTGAACCTACCAGTGGCAGCACAGGTCATGAAAAGAGTCAGAGGGACCTGCATCATATATGCAGTGTACAAGGACAACAGATTTGGAAATTAAATACAGAAATTAAACTTGCTTTCTAAAGGTAATAAATTGTATCAGCAGGAAACTGTTCAGAACAGTCGCCTAAAAAGGAAAGACTACATTGTAATCCAAAACAACTTAGGTGAAATCATTAAAATATCTAAAGAAAGAATAGCCATCGGCCATGTCTAAAGGAGTCAGAGGTACATTTGGGCTCTGCCTGGCCAAATAAGAATGTGCCCTCGCAGGTAGGTGAGTCCAGAGACGCAGTCGGCCAGCGGATGATCCCGCCTCGTGATGACTAGCAGAGACTGCAACCAGTTAGCAGTCTGATCAGCGTCTTCGCTGATTCATCCTCTGCAGTCAGCATTCTGCTCATCAGACTCTCCTTTAAATGGTGCATGAAGAAAACTGCCCATATGTGGTCCGTTTGACTGTTACATTTCTCATAATTTAATAAACTGGCATCTGGTTTTACATGGGAGTCTTTAGTGAAGCGTGTCAATGTGAGTTCGAGTCCCTGAGATACTGACCAGATCCTGCAGGCAGTGGGCCAGCCTTCGACTTCAATTGGAATAACTGAGAAAATGCCATCCCCTGGCTTTCTTGGCAGGTACACCGCTAGCCAGATTCCCCTAGAAATGTTATGGCATCTTCCTCCCTCTGGTACCTCTTCCTAGAAGCGCTTTTAGGTATGATTCTCAGCATTGCTGCTTACTACAACTGTGGAGCTATGAGCAAGCCATTTGCACTTTCTGGCATCAGTTTCCTCATGTTTGTCATAGAGATAATAAAAGACTGTTACAAGGAATAAACAAGGTAGTAATGTATCTATAGGGCCACACCTAGAGTCTGCACTCAGGTGCACTCAATAAATATAGACTATTGCTAGTTTTTTTTTGTTTTCTGTTGTTTTTTTTTTAATTTTAGCTGAGCCATCCTGCCATCTGTTGGCAGTTCAGCGGCTACTCAGCTCGGGCTGGGACTCGAACCGCTGTTGCTCAGAGCTCAAACTCTTGCGCGAGCTCTTAACCAACTGAGCTACTCAGCTGGCCCAGACTATTGCTAGTTTTAAAATCAATGTCCTTTCTGGAGTCCTGGTGTAATACAGGGCAAGATAAAGTATAAGTTTCTACAGCATGTGTTATAATTGGACATATGTCTACTAATTGGCATTTTTAAATCTGTCTACTCAGTACAAATCCATTCAACTGTACCACTACCTTGTTTGTCCCATGATATAAAAGTTTGGAGCAAAAACCATGTTGAAATCGAGATGTATTATAGCCATACAGTTGTATTACTTACCACTTATAATAAGCTACCCAGTATGATTTGTTTTTAATGAACCCCCCCCCCATTCCCAGTGATCGCTGCATCCTTTCCTAATGACACACAGGGTATCTTTTCTAACCAATACTAAGATCAATGTCAAGTTCAGCAGGTGTCTCTTAGGACCTCTTTCTTCCCTCTGAAGGAATAAGAATATTTGTCGTCTACAGCTGTGTGAAATACTATGGTTTGGCTCCCTGAAATTTCCATTTGACCCCTTGTATCACGCCTTCCTGCATGAAAGGGACTTAAGAGTTAAATGTATAATTAATTCCCAGATGCTTTCACAGCTAACGCTTGGAATTACAATAAGGTCCTGCCACGCAGGTGCAACTGTGAGCGATTTGTAAGTCAAAAGTGAGGGTTGTCCTCTTCTAACATTTCTTGGTTGGCAAGCAAGGTCTCATGGAGAGGTGAGATTTTCTTCTGAGGCAATGATTCATGTCATTCTGCGGAATCCTGGGTGAAAGGAGCTAAAGTACAGGCAGCAGAGGACGCCAGGTCCCAGTGCCCAGTCACCAGCGTGAAGGAGGAGTGAGGGCAGCAGTCATGAGCGCACAGCTCCAGCTCCGTGATTCCCGAATCTCAGTTATAATCATGTTCTGAAAACTCGATGGCTGTAGGATGCTCTCAGAGGCAGAAACTTCCCTGCTGTTTCAGCCTCTAGTGTCTGGGAGTCATTCCGGGAAGCCCAGGCTGGAGATCGCCACTCCAGGCCTTGCAATGATTTCACGAGCACCTGATTTACCACATTAAATCTCTGCCTACTTAAAATGTTTCTGTCTCCTGCCATGAACCCCGGCTGACACTACACTCTTTCCCATTTTCTGTAATTCCTTAGTGATTACTGGCAGCAGTTTAACAAACACATCTGAAATTGGCATCATTGGTGCGGTACAGTCACAAATTAATGTCTGAAAGTTTTTTGTTACTCTTGAGTCATCTTCTCTTAAGGGTCTTGGTCCATAGAATCTCACTGTTTTTTTTGTTCAGTAGTTTCTCATTATTTTATCTTCATGAAGGTTAAAAAAAAATAAAAAGATTTTCCAGAAACTCTCCAGCTATTTTGCTGAAAATATTCCAGCAATTTTTTGAACTACGGTACTAACTCGGCTTCACTTCTACCAGGTTTATTTGTAAATGTAAGATACAGCCTTCTGTTGTTATGCTCCTGCCATTTAATACAGTTTTATGATGCTATAAAGCTGTTTACCTCTTTAAATATATTTATATAAATACATACACACACACACACACGCACATCCCTGCACAGAAGTCTTATTCTCAACATATTTATCAGTCTTTTTTTTCTTCTGGCAATTGCAGACAATCTCTTGTACAAATATCCTTCTTCCTAAATCAAAATCATGTACTTAATAATTTTTGTTATTACCCTTACTTTTCACATTTAAAATGTTCTTGATCATATTCACACGTTTGTGAGCAAAAACAAACAAAAAATGAACTTTATCTCTTTAAAGAAAAATAATTTAACATTGGAGCATCTAAAACATCTTAAGCCACAGCCCAGCAACCCAAATTCTGTCCTGGGGTACATGCTGCACCCTTCATTGCTCTTTTCCCATATTCTCAGATTCTTATTTTGACCTTTTCGAAAGGCCTAGACCTTAGTTGAAAGCTATCAAAAAGTCTCTACCCAGTGCCCTCAAATATCTTATTTTCATGCCCAAACATTATAATCCCTAGAGAGGCCATCGATATACTGATTCCACCATTGAGCACCATGTTGGTAAGCCTGCCAAACTCACCTCTGTCTTGGGCTTTTGAAATTGTTCCTGCTTCTGCCAGGAATGCTCTTTCTCACATCCTCACTTGCCTGTTCCCATACTGTGACTCATGTTTCAGCCCAAATATCATCTCCACAGTAGAGGTCCTTCCTATTCACCCCATCAAAAGCCAATAGTTGTTTTGTTTTGTTTTTTATTGATTATTTTTGTCTTTGAATTGCTTGGCTGTATTAGTTTGGTTATATTATGCTATGGATGCTTTTGATTACAGTAGAACTCTGACGAATAGTGACTTAAGTAATAAAGATATTAACTATATTATATAACAGAAAGTCTAGAAGTATGCATATCCAGGTTTCAGGGATACATTATAATTGTTTTGGCCCTAGGCTGTTCTAGCTTCTGATTTTCTGCAAATTTGTTCTCAACATACTGAAAAAAATAAAAAGCTAATTATAGAACTGCATACATTTCAAAGGGAACTGTAGGTGCTGTCGTGCACTGCTAAGATTCCCCTCCAGAAATAAAGGACATATTGTCCCAGCTGCTGGAGTGCTGCTGGCAGACAGCCCCTGAACTCTTGGCCCCTTTAGGTACAGCCTCAACCCTCTTTATGGGCAGCCTTCATTCAGTGATTGATGAACACGGGACGATAAGAGCCTGGCCAGCTTGCCCCAGCTCAGGATGGCTGGTAAGGCTCCTTCCATCATTAGAACTCCCAGGAGGGTTGGCTAAGGCCTCTACTGAGATTGCATTACAGCCGAACTTCTGCCTCTGCTTCTTTTTCCTTCCTTTTCACAGGTGTTAACCCCAAGAACACTCCCTAATAAATCTCCTGCATGCAATCACCATCTCAAAGTGTATTTTCTGGGGAATACAACATTTGACAAGCAGTAACTCATCGTCAAAATATAGTAATAAACCATGGAGTTCACTGGAATCATTCTCTAAGCAAAAGGCAGGGTCTAGTTCTGGATGAAGGCAGGAAAACTCAGAGCTCAACATAAAGAAAAGTCATTTCACCTATGCAACAAACTAACCTAGATGATCAAGCCTAGTTACATAGATTTTGATCAAAACTAATTTGCACTCAAGGGACAACACAGTTGAAGCAGGGTAGCATATGGGGCTCAGATGCCAAGCTCTCAAAAACAGCAGGTCTAGAAAACATCAGAAATTGAACTAGCATATTACAGCCATTCAGCAAACTACTGATGGGAGATCACACAAAGACTTACCACCTTGATGAAGAATATAGGACCATACTAAACAAACTCATCACCACAGAAATTAGAACAGGATATAAATTTAATATTAGAAATCAATTGCATTTTTATACATGAAAAACAAACTATCAGAAAGAGAAACTAAGAAAACAATCTCATTTACAATTGCATCAAAAGAAACAAAATACCTAGGAATAAATTTAATCAAGGAGGTGAAAGACCTATATTCTGAAAACTATAAGACATTGATGAAAGAGATTGAAGAAGATACAAATAAGTGAAAGCATATACCGTGTTCATTGATAGGAAGAATTAACATAGTTAAAATAGCCATAGTACCCAAAACAATCTACAGATTCAATGCAATCCCTATCAGAATATCAAAGGCATTTTTCACAGAACTAGAACAAATAATCCTAAAATTTATATGAAACGACAAAAGACCTTGAATAGCTAAAGCAATCTTGAGAATGAAGAACGAAGCTGGTGGTATCATGTTACTTGATATTAAACTATACTACAAGGCAATAGTAATCAAAACAGCATGGTAATGGCATAAAAACAGACACAGATCAATAGAACAGAGTAAAGAGCCCAGAAATAAACCCATGCCTATTCGGTCAATTAATCTATGACAAAGGAGGCAAGAACATACAATGGGATAAAAATACATAGTCTCTTCAATAAATAGTGTTGGGAAAACCGGACACATACATGCAAAAACAATGAAACAAAACCACTTCCTTATACCATATACAAGAATAAACTCAAAATGGATTAAAGACTTAAATGTAAGACCCAAAACCATAAAACTCCTAGAAGAAAACATAGGCAGCAAACTCTTTGACATTGCTCTTAGTAATATGTTTTTGGCTATGTCTCCTCAGGCAAGGGAAACAAACAAAAAAAGTAAACAAATGGAACTACATCAAACTAAAGAGTTTTTGAATAGTGAAGGAAGCCATCAACAAAACAAAAAGACAACCTAGTGAATCGGAGAAGATATTCGCCAGTGATATATCTGATAAGGGGTCAATATCCAAAATATGTAAAGAACTCACATACCTTACATCAAAAATACAAGCAGCCTGATTTAAAAAAATGGGCAGAGGACCTGAATAGACATTTCTCCAAAGAGGACATACAGATGGCAAATAGACATTAATGGATGTTCAACATACAAAATCATCAGGGAAATGTAAATTAAAATCACAATGAGATATCACCTCACACCTGTCAGAATGGCTATCATCTCAAAATCAACAAACAAGTGTTGCTGAGGATATGGAGAAAAGGGAACCCTCATGCACTCTTGGTGGAATTGCAAATTGGAGCACCACTATTAAAAACCATATGGAGGTTCCTCAAAAAATTAAAAACAGAACTACTTTATGACCTAGCAATTCCACTCCTGGGTATTTATCTGATGAAATCCAAAACACAAATGTAAAAAGATATATGCATCTCTATGTTAATTGCAGCATTACTTACAATAGCCAAGGTATGGAAGCAATCCAAGTATCCATCAATAAATGATTAATGATTAAAGAGGTGGTACATACATACAATGCAATATTACTGTACCATAAAAAAATAATGAAATCTTACCATTTGCGACAACATGAATGGACCTAGAGAGTATTATGCTAAGTGAAATAAGTCATACAGAGAAAAATAAATACCATATGATTTCACTTATATGTGGAATCTAAAAAACAAAATAAATGAACAAACAAAACAGAAACAAGCTCATAGATGGAGAACAAATTGACAGTTGCCAGATAGTAAGGGGTTGAGGGCTAGGTGAAAAAGGTGAAGGGATTAAGAACTACAAAATTGGCAAATATAAAATAGTCATGGGGGTGTAAAGTACAGCATAGAGAATATACATAATCAATAATACTATAATAACTATGTATGGTGTCAGGTGGGTACTAGACTTATTGGGGGATCACTTTGTAAGTTATATAAATACCTAATCACTATGTTGTACACTTGAAACTAATAAAATATTGTATGTCAACTGTAATTAAAAAATTAAAAATAAAAATAAAATATACTGAAAGAAAGAAAAAAAGAAAGAGAGAAAGAAAGAAATAAATGAACATAAAAAAAGATGGCTGCCCCAAGCACCAGGCAAGCATATTCTTGGAGATCAAGATGAGTCACATAGGTCCAAACAAATTGTAATATTCTACGAATCAAAATAGAATTTGTAAGTGCCCAGATTTGTAAATATTTTTATACATACATGGTTAGAATAACTTTGTTACAAAATTTTGGAGACAAAGCTGATGTTGAAACAACAACAACAAAATAAAGATGCTTCCACAGAGCAATCGGCATTTTCCTGGCATTCTTCCTAATTCTGATTGAATAACAAAGTTCTATAAATAAGTCCTAATTTTTGGATGCATTTTTTTTTTCTGTAAAATCACTTGGTAATCTTTAATCATCATATTCAGTAAAATGGAGCACTCTAACACGTCAGCTCTTGAAACTTTTAGGGAATAGCTATTACTATAAACAAAACTTGCAAATAAAAGCACACTAAAATGTGCTGAAAGGAACTGAACAAATCAAACTAAATATTGAGTTCTCAAAAACAGAACAAGATTCAATTTTTAAGTTCCATAAATGTGCCGTAGAACATCTTAATTTGTGAGAATAACCTTTTGATAGAGTTTCTAATTTTAGGATATATTTATATTCTATATGGAGCTCTTAATTTCAGATTATGTATATTCTATACAATATCAGAATATGATTATAAAAGCCTATAATTTTTCAGCATCTAAGTTTGGAAAACCATTAAAAATATCACAAACACATGCAACCTATTTGACAAATTTTGTCTTACAGTATTATTTATTGATAAAGGAACTCTAAATGAAGAGGGGGACTGTTTCTATGAAAAAAAACTTGGCCAAAACACTTAATAATAAACAAATTAAAATTGAAAATATTTTCAATTTAGCGAAATGTTCTTTCCAGGCACACCTAAGCCCCTTTAGAGAGTATGTATATATTCTCTCTCTCTCTCTCTCTCTCTCTCTCTCTCTCTCTCTCTCTCTCTCTCTCTCTATATATATATATATATATATATATATATATATATATATATATATATATATATATATATCAAGAATAATTCTTTTTAGGTTTTATTTTTAATATTTAGGTAACCTATGGAAATACATTTCTAAATAGTTGTGCTTTTTAAGAATAAGTTAAACAAATTTCAGTAATAGTATTTTTACATCCATCAATATATTTTAGTGTGACCATTCATTGTCAAAATTTTCCCAAATTAGAGATAAATGGTCTCCCACTGCTCATGACCACTGTGCTTCTGGTTGATGAGGCATTTACACATTGTTTCTATGTGTTCAGATGGAAGAGGCAGAAGCAAGGAACTGCTCTTCCAGGGTTACTGCTACATTCCCACCCTTTGCCGTTTTCTGGCAGTGAAAATGCAAATTATGATATATGTTCAATATTTTGGTTTTAACAAGATTTCCTTTAGAAATCTACATGGCAACTCAGGTGAGTATCAGAAACTGGATATGTCTGAGTTCGCTAAGGAGTGGAAGCTTATTGAGCACATCATCTTTACTTGTGCAAGTGACTCCACTCTGACCCAGTGACTCAGATTGGCCTTGTAGTAAGAATGTGCTATATCTAAAGTTAAGGAACTAAAAACAGTAAGATGTCCCTTTGGCTCACAGGTTAGTACCATTTCTTGACACTTGAAAAGTGGATGAGCTCTATTAAGTGATCCACAGGAATCACAAATGGTTCCTGCACACAGGACACTTAATTATGATAGGAATAAACTCCATTGCCCAGCCCATGGGCCTACTCTCTCTTCCTCCAAGCCTGCACCAGCCCAGGATTTCTGGCTTCATGACTGCCCCCCAATAACTAGTCTGACAACTGCTGCAGTACTGAGAGCTATGAATGGCCCCAAACAGCTCCCAACACTTACATCTAAAAATGTACATTCGCTATCACTAATGCCCCCGGACTTCTTTCCTTTGTTACTTACTCTGTCCCTCTTGGTGTACTACTTATCTTTTCTTTATTCACTTCCCTACTCTGATATTTGGGCTGATATTTATGAAATAGAATTCTCTCTGCAACAGTTAATGTCTGTATCATAGTTATGGTATACTTATCATATACTGCCTTTTATTGCATGTTTGTTTGTTTGTTTTCTGTCTTCAAAGTTGTGGTGCTCCTTAACGGCCAAAATCCTGAAGGATTTAGCTCTGTATCATCTAAATATTACATGAAATTATATTTGCTACTGCTAAATGTTTATTCCCAGGGTTTTAAATATTAGGAAGAAGACATTATATAAGCTAAAGGACAAAAGTTTAAATCAACTAAGCATCATGTTTTAAAATGATGCTGTGTTACACAGATGCCAAGACGTGATCTCTAGCTAAAACATCTTTCTCAAAGCTCCTGACTCGCATATACAACTGTCTACCTCTAACTTGATGTCTCAGACATACCTGCAAATTAATATGCTGACGCTGAACAGACCTTTGACTTCTCTCTTAACCTTAAATTGCCCTCTTCCAACCTTTCCCTTAAACACCCATTTGTTCAAGTGTAGAAGTCATCTTGATATTTCTCTTCTCATCTCCTCCCCTTATCCAACCATGAAGATGTACTGTATTTACCTTCGAAGTATATTTTCAATCCACTTACCTCTAACTCCATTTCCCTTACCGTGTGTCACATATACTACAGAGATTGTCACCAAGGTAGCCTCCTGCATTAATTCTTGCTTCTCTCCAATCTATGCCTCACCATCATCAATCTCATTATATCTGAATTGGGCTATCCTTGTCACATTATTGGTTTTCATTTTTTTTATTAGTTTCAAGTATACAAAGCAATGTAATAGTTAGACATTTACACCCCTCACAAAGTGATAACCCCCCTCCCCAAGCTACTACCCTTCTGACATCTTATATAACTGTTACAATACCACTATCTTCCTTATGCTATACTCCACCTCCTGTGACTATATATATATATATATATATTTTCTTATAGTTGACATACAATATTATTCTACTTCAGCTTCAGTTATACAACACATTGGTCAGGCATCTACACAGTCTATGAAGTGATCCCCCTGACAAGTCCAGGGCCCGTCTGACACCTTACGTAATCTTTACAACGTTGTTGATTATGTTCCCCAGACTGTATTTCATATCCCCATGACTATATTGTGTCTACTAATTTGCTCTTTCTAATCCCTTCACCTTATCCCCATCCCATCTAGCAATCACAGTTTTTCTTCCTGAGTCTATTTCTGTTTTGTTCGTTCATTTATTCCATTCTTTAGATTCCCCACATAAGTGAGATTATATGGTATTTGTCTTTCTCAGTCTGACTTATTTCACTTAGCATAATATTCTCAAGTCTTGCCGAATTATTTTGTGTCTGAGAATCCTGCTTATTTTTATTACTTATCAAGAAAATGTCTTGAGTAACACAGCATTAATAAAATAACTAATAGAACCCATAAAGTTGTTATGAAATTAAGTTAGCTTAACTTAAACAACAACAACAACAACAAACTATCCTACTACTTGACTGTAAGTCCCAGGAGGGCAGGAGCCACATGAGTCGTGATAATGCTTCCCGCCCCCCCCTTTATTGAGATATAACTGACATATTGTATTAGTTTATTTTTAAAAGGCACAGAGAGAAATTTATTACAATATCATGACAATGAAAATATGAAGACAATGTGTCCAGATCTTGGTGAATGGTACATTAACCCAATGAAATATCATGCTGCATAGAAAATGATAAGTAGGAAGAATTAAAGAATTCTGGGAGGGAAAGCCCATACGAACTGCTGCCAAACTAGACCCAAGCCTAGGACCTAGAACAGAGCTTTGTCCTTTGCTATCCCCACCTGTAGGACATTCAGTGTCTTATGCACAATTCTTCTCCAGCAGGAATAACTGGCAGGCAGGAGAGGTGGGGTGGGAGACCAGGCCCCAGGAAGTGGAGTTGAGTAGTGGAAAGGGGTGTGTTCAATGTTTCGTTACAGTAGGGTTTTTCGTGTTTTCTTTCTTCAGTGACAGTTGACATTCAATATTATTATATATTAGTTTCAGGTGTACAGCACAGTACTTAGACATTTACGTAATTTATGCAGATTCCCCCGAATCAGTCTATTCTCTACCTGGCACTATACATAGTTGTTGCAACATTGCTGACTATATTCCCTATGCTGTACTTTATGTCCCCATGACTACTTTCTAACTAATTTGTATTTCTTAATACTGTCACCTTTTTCATGCAGCTCCCAAATCCTCCTCCCCTCTGGCAACCATCATTTTGTTCTCTGTATCCATAAGTCTGTTTCTGCTTTGTTTGCTCATTTATTTTGTTCTTTAGACTCCACATGTAAGTGAGATCATATGGTTTTGTCTTTCTCAATCTGACTTATTTCCTCTAGGTCTATTCATGTTGTCACAAATGATGAGATTCCATTCTTTTTTATGGCACAGTAGTATTTCATTGTATATATGTACCACCTCTTCTTTATCCAATTGTCTGTTGATGGACAGTTGGGTTGCTTCCATATCTTGACTATTGTAAATAGCACTGCAGTGAACATCGAGGTGCATGTATCTTTTCAAATTAGTGTTTTGGATTTCTTTGGGAAAATACCCAAAAGTGGAATTTCTGGATCATAAGGTAGTTCTATTTTTAATTTTTTTGAGGAACTTCCAAACAGTTTCCACAGTAGCTGAACCAATTTGCAATCCTACCAACAGTGCATGAGGGTTCCCTTTTCTCCACACCCTCGCCAACACTTGTTTTTGTTAATTTATTGATGATAGCCATTCTGAAAGGTGTGAGGTGATATCTCATTGTGGTTTTGATTTGCATTTATCTAATGATTAATCACACTGAGCATCTTTTCACATATCTATTGACCATCTGTATGTCCTCTTTGGAGAAATGTCTATTCAAGTCTTCTGCCCATTTTTTAACTGGATTATTTGTTTTGTTGCT
Source organism: Hipposideros armiger (assembly GCF_001890085.2). Classification (NCBI taxonomy): domain Eukaryota; kingdom Metazoa; phylum Chordata; class Mammalia; order Chiroptera; family Hipposideridae; genus Hipposideros; species Hipposideros armiger. The sequence goes on from NW_017733008.1 coordinate 58,168, forward strand.
GTTGAGTTGTATGAGTTTTTTTATAAATTTTGGATATTAACCTTTTATTGGGTATAACATTGGTGAATATCTTCTCCCATTCAGTAGGCTGCCTTTTCATTTTGTTGATAATATTGCATTAGTTTATATGTATATATTGCAAAATGATTACCACAAGTTTAGTTAATATTCATCACCTCACAGAGTTACAATCTTTTTTTTCTTGTAATGAGAACTTTTAAGATCTACTTCCTTAGGAACTTTCAAATATACAATATTGTTACCTATAGTCACAATTACATCCCCAAACCTACTTATGTGTAACTGGAAGTTTGTACCTTTTGAACAGCTTTACCCATCCCCCCCTGCTCCTCCCACCCACATCTCTGGCAACTACCAATATGTTCTCTGTATCTACACATATGAGTTCGATTATTTTAGGTTCCACATGTGAGAGCACATAGTATTTGCCTTTCTCTGTCTGACTTACTTCACTTATCAGAATGCCCTTGAGGTCCATCCATGTTGCTATAAATGGCAGGATTTCCTTCTTTTTTATGGCTGAATAATATTCAATTGTATATACAATATTTTCTTTATCCAGTCATCCATCAGTGAATGCATAGGTTGTTTCCATGTCTTGGCTATTGTAAATAATACTGCAATGAGAATTTTGTTTGCCTTTGCATTGAGATTATAGTTCAGTGTCTGACATATAGTTGACCTTACATAAGTACTTGTAAACTAATTGATAATTGAAGTACTCCTAATGGTATAGCCAAGTGAATTTATAGGTCTGTGAAGCCTAGGTAAACCCAAAATGGGAAGAGTTGATAAAATTGTTGACTCCAGATCAAAGAAGAACTATGCATAGGCCATTTTGATTGTATTACAGTGTTATTCAAGTGATCCTAGAAACCAAGATTGGGTTGTTTCCAGTAAGAAGTTTATTATTAATGTAGCACAGGCTGTTGTTAACTTAGGCTGGAAAGACCCTGGGTTTCTAAGTTTTATGCATGCAATAATCTTATAAAATAGGCATTCTTATTATCCCCATTGTTCAGGTGACAAAACAAAGCTTAATAATAACAAGCAGTATTTATTAGTTCTAAGCACGTTTTTTTCTCTCTCATTTGCTTCTATAGCTCTTAATACTTTATACATACTAACTCACTTGATCCTGACTAAAACCATATGAAAAGAGTATTATTGGAATCTTGTTGTAGTTATTTTTACTATTCTTGCACCTTTTCTATAAGTTTGAAATAAAGGTAAAACATTTTTGGTGTGTGTGGTGGGGGGGGGAGAACAACACACATTTGAAAAATTAAGATGTAATTGATATCATATAACTGTGAAACTGTGAGATCTCTTAATTTTCCTTCAGTTTTTCTGGAACTTATTAAAATTTTCTATATTTTCTTTGTTATTGCTGTTATTAAAGCAAAAACTACACATATTTGCAAGCCATTCCACTAAGATTGCAGCCTTTCTGATTCTAATTTTACAGTTAATTAATTCATTCTTTCATTCATTTATACATTTTATCAACAAACAGTTAAATAATATTTAGTTAATCGAAAAAGTTGATACAAATTTCTTTATGATAATAACTATAATTTGCATTTATTTCTGAACAGCTGTTAACACTAACTTGCTGTATACTTATAGAAATTTGGTGAACTAGAGCTAAGGAAACTGAGACACAGAATGGTTAAATAACTTACAAAAAATTAGTACATGAGTGATCTAGGGGTCAAATTCACTCCTATTGAAGTTTTACTCCTTGATTCACAACAGAAACAATATTGAGCTTCCAGGAAATATTAAAAACCAAAACCATAGAAAAGTCACAAAATTGTTTTTGATAAGACTGATTTATTTGAGAAATATGTGGTAAAACCAGATAAATGGCTAGTAAATTATACAGATGTTAGTTGTTTTTTGTTAGTTTTAAACAAACATGGGTATAGTTCAGACAAGGTTTGGTCTATATAGTATTCTCATATAACCCATATCCCTAAGAATTCTAAACTGTGATAGAAAATTGGCACATTGAGACTACACAATGGGATTTCTTTGCACAACTATCAAAAAAGTACCACACCAATCAAATACGAGTACTGATTTTACTCTTAAATGCATGACCACCTCTTGTGCTCTTCATCACCTTCCTGTTGGTTGGAGCCATTGGCAATCTGTTACGGACCCCAAATGGACTTTCTGCCCAGCTGATTTTAACGGCCCTCCCACGGCATCCTGCTTTTGTGGTTTTATGTGCACCCAGTTTAGGAACTCAAGGCACCCAACACTCTTAAGCACCAAAATGGAAAAGAGATTAATGTTCTCCTTGTGATGCAGCCTGAGTTTAGAGAAATGTCAGGATGTGTAAGCTTCATTTTAACAATAAAAATTATCTCCTCACAAAGGTTCTTTCTGTGTCACTGGTAAAAATGAAAGTATTGTGTATGCACGTGTGTGTGTGCATGTGCACATGTATGTACATATGTATTATTAATCATCTTATTCCAGGATATCACATCAATATATAAGTGAAACCTTTTGAACAGATATTCTGTGTCCCCTGGGATTATAAAAATAGTACCTTTCTTTGTCTTTTGGTTAAGCACTATAGGAGAATGGAATTATATTGTGGCATTTCTTTTTAATTTTAACTAATACTCATTTTTGAAAACAAAGTTCATTTAAGGCTGTTGTATAGTTATCTCTTCATTCATTCAACAAAAATGTACTGATCTTCTACCATGTATCTATTTTTACTTATTGGATATTTTTATTTGGAAAAAGTAAAAGGCTTTATAGAAGAAGATTAAATTTAAATGTTAATAGATGTCATATGTTACAAAATTAGGCAGAAACTTGCTAATGTTAATTGTGATAGATACAAAAATATACAAGTTAACTTTCTTGTACGCAAAGAACTGTAATATATTGGGTAATACAGGATAGAGGAATAAAAAAGAAACAAAAAGTAAGGTCAAAAAATGAGAGAAGAAAATGCTAGGTGGTAATGGAAAGGTCTAATCTTAAGGAAATATGCAGGATGACAAAGAAATTGCTGGAGATGATAAATGGAGTGGGGTCTAGTTGCAAGTGTATGGATTAGTTTATACAGAATAAAGCACTGTGCAGGGAACATCAGCAGGGAAAGTAGATTAAGGGCTGGCCGAGTGGCTCAGTTGGTTAAGAGCTCGCTCAAGAGTGCAGCTCTGAGCAATAGCTGTTCAAGTCCCACCCGAGCTGAGCTGCCAACAGGTGGCAGGATGGCTCAGCTAAATAAATAAATAAATAAGTAGATTAAATGTCTTCCAATGCCAGTAATGGCATTATGTAGGTAAATATGGTGGTGGGTTGGGGCTTTTGTGCATGTTTATTTCTGTTGGCTTTTACTTTTGCAGTGAAATAGGAAACAAGAACATCAGCTGAGAGCGAGAATGGGAGAGAAGTTGTTAAGAGTTTTGAGGGAAGAGTGGAGGGATAAAATTGTCACTTGGAATGGTGGAAACAAATGGACTAGAGATCCTGGGCAGTAATAAAGACCCACTTAATCTTGTTGGTCTTCAATTTAGGTGCCAACAGTCAAAAGAAGAACCTGTTTTTCTCCAGCCACATTCATCTATTTTACTGCTGAGGAGTTTGAGTTAACCAGTATTTGATTTTTGCCAGAAAGGAAGAAAGCAGAAGACAGGTGAGAGTTTGTATAGAGGACAGGTTATTATATGAGGCAGGGCACCTGAGCTGTGTAAGGAGGAAAATGGCGACAGGAGGGTGGTCGAGAGCAGAGAAATGGTGGCAGAATATAGACTGTAGGTCCTGATGGGGTTGAAGACTTGTTGAAAATAAGGTCCTAATATCAAATCAAAACAAAAATTTCAATTCAAATAGTTAATTTAGCTTCATTTTGATCACTGAAAACACATGCAAACAAGATCTGCTGGTTATTTTTGCTTCTTTCATTATTATTATCTAGCTAGCAGTCATACAGAAAGTTTAAGAGTCAAGGGGAAATACAGGAAATAATAAACATAAAGAATTACCGCTGTAGAATGTGGCGCTGTATTTGATGATTTAATAAAACCCAAACTTCACGTCAAGGCTAATACATTAGTTTTGAAAAACACAGTTAGAGAAATACCTACTTAGCTGCAGATTTATCTTAGCATCTGTCCTAGTCACTGTATTTTTAAAACAACACTATCATTCTTCTCTAGTTTATATCATAAACTATAGCTTTATTGCCATTTCAAAGTAGAAAATGAGGGGGAAAAAAAAGAGGTCCCACAAGTTTATGATCAAATTACTGGCAAGATGTTGTGCTGAAAATGCAATCAGTCAACTGTTTCAGCATAAATATTGTTTATAGGTCAGTAACTAATGTAAACTGTTAAAAGACCATTCTCCTTGCCATTAAATATTTTTAAATCATATTATGTATGAAACAATGCAAATACCATTTAACATAAATGCTGACATTGGCTATCAAAATACCACATTTAAATTATAAAATAAGACTTTGAAATACTAACTGGGAAAAAACACAGTCAATAATTTTTAGTAAAGGTAATGAAATAAATTGAAGTGTAGCAGATCAGAAAGGGCTTATCAAATATAAACTCAATAAAATACCAATCTAGAACTTAACTTCAATGGTAACCTCATGTTTGTTCTGCCTCCAGTTAGAAGATACAATTCTAGTCCATAAAAGTCTCAAATAATGAGTTAATAAGCAAGTTAAATAATCCTTTAAACGCGGCTATAACCTGGATATAATTCTTCTGTAATTTTATTGCTGATGCATGTTAAGTTAAAATACTGAACATTATGGTAATTATTCTTGTAATGACTTTATATTGCCCTTTATTGATTGTTAAAAAGAAAACCCAAACAGAACACATTTTTTTATAATGGGAAATGTATCTAAACAAATATATTTATTTTATTGAAGATTCACAGCTAATATGACCTTTGAAGCTACAGATTGACTATGATAATCATCAAAAATGCATTTTCAAGACTAAGTCAAACTAACTTTGTCATGTAGTTCAGGAAAAATTTGCCTCTACTATTTCTGATCTTAATCTCAACTCCAATTCCTTTAACTTATAAATAAGGTATAAGATAGCAAGTCTTATGCTGCTTACAGTGAAATTTTCTAGGGTTAAACCACTGACTTTTTATACTCCAGCTCCCTTTTTTCAACTTCCCCTGATATTAGGTAGAATTGAAGTGGCTACCCACTTTTTTAGGGATGTGACTAAGAGGAAATTAAGTTAGAAATATATTTATTTGGGTTCAGTGTGTTATTATATGTCTCACAGTCCTTTATGTATTTAAGTTATTGCAAATTTCCCTGGTATAGGTATGATTACTAAAAATATTGCTAACCCTGGGTCCACTCACCTGGTGCCCAATCTTGTGAAAGGAAGTGGCAGGGCCAGAAGTAATACCACAATGTGAACACTTCCTGACGCTAGAAGTACGTGGGTGTGCAGGTAGTGGTAGAGAAACAAGGTTTGAAATATATGAAGCCAGAAGATAGTCTGTGAACAACTTTTCCAACTAACACAGCCCTTATGTAAAAGAAACCATAAAGAGTTTTTCCCCCAAATTTTACCATTCTAAACATGTACATGACATTATTAGTAATGAATTGTGAAGTTGAAAAATATTTTCTAAAATATCAATAAAAAAAGATACTTTTAGGGCCAGCTGAGTGGCTCATTTGGTTAAGAGCTTGCACAAGAGTGTGAGCTCTGAGCAACAGCGATTCAATGCCCGGCCTGAGCTGAGCAGCTGCTGAGCTGCCAACAGCTAAAAAAAAAAAAGACACTTTTGACCAACCATGATAGGGGAGAGACTGAATTTTCTTATTTTCTCCATAGGTGATCACATTACAAAATCATTGCCATATGAAGACATGTTCAAAGAGTATGCAGTCAAAAATATACTAAAAGAAGTTATATCAGTTAATTAATAAAAATATTATTTTGGGGATTTTATGATTCTGTGGTATTTGTCAGCTTTTTTTTTCCAGTAAGCAATTCGTTGTAATTTTTTTCCAAATAATGGATTTTATCTTTTTTAATCAACTATACTTTTTTAGAGCAGTTTTAGGTTCACAGCAAAATTGAGGGGAAGGTACAAAGATTACTTACACACACACACACACACACACACACACACACACACATATATATATATATATATATATATATATATATATATATATATATATATATATATACACATGAGGCCTGACAATTAGGTTTGGGAACTTGAGGCAATGATGTCATCTTGATGACATTCAGGACATCAAGGGTAATATAACAACAACTCTGATAGCCATTCCAGAAAAAGAGCTCCAAAATTGCTTTGAAGGGTGGACTAGGCACAGGCGTTGGTACATAGCTTCCCAAGGGGAGTATTTCAAAGGTGACCATAGAGATATTCAGCAATGAGGTATGTAGCACTTTTTCTAGGATGAGTTCACAAACTTAATTGTCCGACCTCATATATATATACACACCCTGCCCCCCACAGCCTTCCCCATTATCAACATCCCCTAGTATAGGGGTATATCTGTTACAATTGATGATTCTACACTGACACCTCATTATCTCTCCATGCCCACATTTATATTACAGTTCATTTTTGGTGTTGTACATCCTATGGGTTTGGACAAATGTGTAATGATGTGTATCCATCATTTCCCTAAAAATCTTCTGTGCTCCATCTATTTATCTTTACCCTCCCTCCTGTAATTTTTATTCTAAATAAATAATTAAAGAAATTCTCTGTAAAATACAACATTCTTAGATATTCATCCAGCTAGCTTTTGCTTAAAAACTATCAGTTTTTACACCCTCACAAGGAAGACAACCCATTGATGAATGGCTCTGACTTTGATAAAGATTTTTCTTAAATGGAACCAAAATTGAACTCCTACTAATCCTATGTATGTTTTCTGGAGCCAAACTGAGTAAGTCTATTCATTTATTGACACAGACAAGCGTCTTTAGATATGTGAAGTTTCCCTCCATCTCCCTGAAAAGTCAACTTCTCTCCAAATTAAGTATCCCTAGCTCTAGAGTCAATAATCCTTCTCTTCCTATGTATATTGACATATATACATAGTATATACATATATATACATAGAAGTGTAATTATTCATGCCACTAAATAAATTTTAGATTTAAATTGTCTAACTCAAACTTCAGTTAATTGCAATGAATCATCAAATCTTGCAAAATGATATTAGTCTCCACCCCATTCCTCCATTCTCTCTCTATCCCACTGGCATAATTAACACACACACACACACACACACACACATACACACACACACACACACACACACCTATTGGCTATTGGCTTCTAAAGACTTGAGACTTGGTAATTACTTTCCAGGCTCCCAGGCTCTGCACAATAAACACTTTGCGGAGTGCTGAAAGCACTGTACTTGTCAGTAGAAATTTTCAAAAGAGAAGAAAAAGAGTATTGTGCATTGCTATCAATAGTAAATGGTCTACATATCAAGGCTGTGAATTTTTAGCTACAAAGATTTTAATCACTGATCCAATAGTCTCATTTTATTAAGACATAAGGAAATTGAGGCTAAGGAAGACAATTAACTTATCCAAAATCACACAGTTTACTTTTGACCCAGGTTCTATAAGATCTTGTCATATGTTCTAAAGAGTTCAGTCATACTAAAACATACAAGTCAAGCTCAGCATGGTTAATCCCCAGAATTTACTTGAAGAAATTAAGAAACTATCTGACAAAAAAGATATTGTTTACAAAATATGATGCTACCATCTTACAAAGTTATAAAAATTACAGTCCAGTGGTGACCATAAGATACCTGACCACTGAACAAGATACTACCACACACATATCAGATGTAGTGACACAAAATAATCAATCCCCTGGGTTGTTGTAACCTGAGGAAATTGTGTCATGAAGTCCATACCTTTGTCAGGTGTGGGGGAAATTCTATGTTCAATTTAAACGCCATTCAAAGTTACTCTTTCTGGACAAAAGCACCATTCTCTCCTCCTGGTAGCAAACAATACCAGTCAAGCATGCAAGAAAGAGAAGCTAACATTGAGCTATGGCATCTCACAAACAGAAAGAGAAGCTATTCCTGGGTATCAAGGACATAGGCCCTGCCCGGTACTTTATAGAGCTGATGAGAGAAAACAAAGCTTTGTAGAATTTACCTAATCTTTTGATATAATACAGATATACCGTATTTGCCGGTGTATAAGACGACTGGGCGTATAAGACGACCCCCTAACATTTCCAATCAAAATACAGAGTTTGTTATATACTCGCCGTATAAGACTACCCCCTCTTCCGCACACCTTCCACACACCAAATAAAAGGTAAAACAATATCAGATTTGATTTCAACATTTATATTTATATTCAAATGCTTATGACATGCAGGAAAACTGTCACAAGGCTGTATGTAATCAAACATATACATAAATCGCGATTCGCGATTTTGTGCTATCATACTGGGTGTATGGTCGGCTGTGTGCGATTTTGCGAGTGTGGTAAAATCGCATAACAGCAAAATCGCATAACAGCAAAATCGCATAACAGCCGAGCATACACCCAGCAGCGCTGCTGATGCCTGAACGGTATGTGGAATGAAGTGGGCGGGCTCGGGAGGCCACTATGGCACGGGGCAAGCACTATGGGCAGTCTATCTGAAGTGTACCTGGCGTATAAGACGACCCCCTACTTGGAGGCATATTTTTCAGGGCCAAAAAATCGTTTTATATGCCGGCAAATACGGTAATGAAAACCAGACAAGCATAATTCACACTTAGAAAGACAAAAAGAAATATCAAGACCAGATCAGAATAGAGAATAACCTTTTATTAGATCAAAGAGTTATTACCAGTTCTTTTACATGTCTGTGGATGTGGGTGTGTACGTGTGTGTGTGTGTGTGTGTGTGTGTGTGTGTATTGGTTTGGACGTGGGGAGCAAGAGAAAGAACCAGAATTTATTGAGCATTCAATGTGTGTCACACACTGCATTTTGCATTTTACTTATAAAATTTAATCCGCACACAATGTCACATAGTCCTATGATAGAGATAGTATTATCCCCATTTTGCAAATTAGAAAAGGGAAGCTCTGGAATCTTCAGCTCACACCACTAATAAGTGGCAGAGTCTAGGCTGAAATCTATAATGTTGAATGCTAGAGTCCATGATCATACTTCCAGTCCTAACAAATTAATGACTCAGTAAGCATTAGACATAAATTTGTCTAAAATCCTCCAGTTGTGGGAATATAGGTGTGTCTGACATATTTCCAAGACATCATCCTTCCAAAAATCTCATCCGCTTATAAGGAATAACTGAGGAAGATCGAGGATGGCAACTAAGATGACCTTGTATTAGTTTTCCATGCTGCATAATATGTTACTCCAAACTTAATGGTTTAAAATAACATTTTAACATTTATTACATCAGAGATGTTATGAATCAGGAGTCTATGCAGAGCGTATCTGTATCCTTTGCTCAGGGTCTCACAGGCTGCAATCAAGGTGTGGTCAGGCTGAAGAAACTTTCTGGAGCTCAAGGTCCTCTTCTGAGTCTACATGGTTGTTGGAAGAATTCAGTCCCTGTGGTCACTGGATGAAGGTCCCTACTTCCTTGCTAGTTGTCAGCCAGGGGCCCCTATCACCTCCTACAGGCCACCTCCAGGACACAGACGCATGACCCACTTGTAACATGGTGGCTTACTGCTTCAGAGCTAGCAGGAGAATCTTTCACTTAGTCTCATAAGATAGATAGAGTCTTATAACCTAATCAAGGAAGTAACTATCCCATCACCTTACTATACTTTATAGACTAGAAGTAAGTCACAGGTTCCATCTGCACCCAAGAGGAAAGGATTATATAAGGGTATGACTTGGGGGTTACTAAAGGGTGAGTCCCCCACAGACCTTGGTATAGACTGAATGTTTTTGTCCTCCCCCACAAAATTCTTATGTTGAAACCCTACCTCCTAATGTGATGGTATTAGGAAGTGGGGTCTTTGGGACATAAATAGAATTAGATGAGATCATGAGGTTGGAACTTGTAAGTGTCCCAAGGGAGCTTGCTTCCTCTTTCGCCAAGTGATGATGACACAGTGAAAAGATAGCCATCTATGAGCTCAGAAGCAGGCTGTCACCAGACATAGATAGAGCCTGACCATTGCAGGCGACCTAATCTCAGCCTTCCAGCCTCAAGAACTATGTGAAATAGACTTCTGTTACTTATAAGCCACCAAATTTTTGGCATTTTGTTATAGTACCCTGAAGTGAACAAGACAGGTCTCAAGTTAAAAAGTTTTAGTACTGAATTTAGTCATCCAGTTATCAATGAGTTTTCACTTCATTCTAAATCAATTGCCATTTCTGACATGGAACAAGTACAGAGGAGTTATCCAGCTGGAGTTTAATTGTCCTATGGGGGGAAAAACTCAATTATGAAGGTATTATAAGCAAACCACCAAAAAGTAATATGTTTCATCCTTTTGATGATCCAGATAGTCCAGTTAGATTATCTGCTTTGCTCCTTTGTTTTAAGACTCCAAATTATGTCACTATCTTGAAGCATCAACAGATGGACCCAAATAGCTATTCGAACTCCCCGGAGTTGGCAGTTCAGCTGCTTCCAGAGAGTTAGTATTCAATCTTGCCCTTTTAGGGTCCAAGGATAGGTCAATCCTAAGATAGTACTACTGGGAGCTTGTTTTCTCCTTCCATGTTAGTTAACAAAAGTGTAAGAGATTACAACCAAAAAGAAGAAAAATCAACTAACATATAAATGATGTGTTATTGTTTTTACAGTTATTTCATTTAATAGCACTGTTTACTCAAAACTATTTTGTAGAAACTTTATTTTCTGGGAAAGGAACAAAGAAATCTTGCTAGTTCCTTTAGATTTTTTTTAGAAAACCCATTTTGGTTTTCATAATTTTTTTTGCCATAGTTAAAGAGGGCAAAGTACAGGAATTAACTGCTTACTGTACACTCAAAGGTTGTGCTGGGCACTTTTTATGCTCCTTTATTGATACTGAAAACAAGAATCAGATATGATAAGTAACTTACTTCAGGTTACTCGCTAATGTGTGATGATGGCATTGTGCCAACCCAGGCAGATTTAAATCCAGGTTTCTTTGTTGTTTGCCTTCTAATCTACAAACTGTCACTCAAAAAGAAGAGAACTTCAGGTGGGTGATAAAATTAACTCAAATTATGCTGCTAAATAAATATGTGAATTTGAAGGGAGCAAATATTAGAAATCCGTCACCAAAACTTCATAGAAAATGCAAAGCAAATATGTAATGAATATAACCCGCCCACAAATGTAGATTTTTGCCTACAGTGTTCAAATAATTGAATTAGTTACAAAAATTTCAATATAGAATTTCACACACACGAATATATATACACAGACACGCACATATATGTACTCATTTATAGCATATGCATATATATATGTATATATATATGTGTGTGTGTGTATATATATATATATATATATATATATATATATATAGCAGATATACATATATACTGCTTCTCTGGAAAAATCTGAAGATCTGACAACAGTCTCCAGATTTTCCTCCTAGCAATAACCAGAGCTACTCACTTTAGGCAAATTATTAAGGGGCAATGTTTATTCAGCACTCTCTCCACAGGTAAAGAGAAACAAAAGGTCAAGTAAGAAAGCTCACTGAGGTTTCACCATCTACACTCTGGAAACCCAGGTGTCCTTATGCATCAGTAACTTTGAGGAGAGACGGGTCAACTGGCCCCCAGTGACCTGCGAATAATGAACTATGGGATACAAAGTATTTAATTTATCCCAGAGTCAGTTCTTTCATTTGGAAAGATTGAGATATTTTTGGCCATGTAGACTGTCAGTTACACTCAGGATGAAGCCCATTCATTAATGATCATGAGGTAATTCTAAAGCAGGGCTTCCTGGAAGGAACATCAACTCTGAAGATTACACATTTGTCTCTACCAAACCACTTACCAAGCTGTACGAACAGCAAAAACAGAGGCCAATTACTTAAAGAAAGTTGACAATTTTTTTTTCCTGGCAAAATACTGTTTTGCATATACCAGCAATACCAAAAGAAGACTGTTAGAATTTAAAACAGCCATCTTAGTGAACACATTATAACTAGAGAAAATTTGAATGCAGTACATGGTCCTGAAACCTTTGTGTTTCAAACATCAAATACTTTTATTTTCCATACCTCTCAGTGAGTAAATTATAACATAGTGTATTTTTTTTTAAGCAATGCTTCAGAAAACACATGGTCTTTGGAGTTAAGGCAATAGGAGCTAAAAATCTCATCCCTGTCAATATCTGATGATGCAATCTTAATAGGTGTGTGATTGGGGGCCAATTGAACCTCTCTAAGCCTTATCCTCATTTATAAAATACAGATAATAATAACTATTTGCCAGACTACTGTGATGGTTACATGAGAGTAGATACATACAGTATCTAGCACAGAGAATGGTGCATCAAGTACTCACTAATTAGTAAGTAGCTTTGGTTATGGGTATCTGTATCATATACGATAATGTCTTTTTTTTTTAAGAAATTTTATTGGGGAACAGTGTGTTTTTCTAGGACCCTTCAGCTCCAAGTCAACTAGTTGTTTCAATCTAATTGTGGAGGGCACAGCTCCTTGGCCCATGTGGGAATCGAATCGGCAACCTTGGTATTATGAGCCTGCGCACTAACCACCTAAGCTAACCAGTCACCCCCAATAATGTCTTAATACATGCTGTGTGCTGTCCTGTCAATGCAGCACAGAGGCTCTGAAACCTGAGTGAGATCAGAATTATCTGGACAGCTTGTTAAAACCCACAAGGCTGGGCTTGGGCCTCTGAGTTTCTGAGTTTCTGAGTCTAGGGTGGGACTCAATAATTTGCACTTCAAACAAGTGCTCAGGAGAGTCCAATGCTGAGGCTGCAGGCCAAGGAAGCAACTATCAAGAGACAAAAATATGCATGTGATTTAGAGGAAGCTGATCTGAGTATAAGGCTCAGATCTATCAATTACCAGGCACAAAACAGTTCAGGATCAAAGGGTGGAGGTGATATTACAAAGAACAGTGAATTGAATGTCAAAGGCTCTAGTGACATGAATAACTTACATGACAACTGGCAAACATTTCTCTACCTGAGTCCTAGTTTTCTATCAGTAAAATGGGCAATTAGATGATATTTGTGTTCTTTTCTATAATTTCACATATTTTTAAGTACATGAATGTCCTCAAATACCTTGGATAGTTATTACAAAACAGAAAGTGAGTGAAATGTAAACAACAACTCTGATCTTGAAAATATTCAGTGTCTTGTTAAAAGCTCTGTGCCTGGTTCTATTTCTGACCCTAATAATGTGACTCAGAGTTGAACAAAAATAAAATAAGAAAAAAACAAAAGAAGGGAACATAAGTCAGAGCCACTACTACAACATATGTCATTCATTCATTCATTATTCATTCAATGAAGATTTTTTTTCAGTGCCTCTTACGTTCCAGACAGCGTGAAAGGGCTTGGCAAAACAGGGTGAAGGAGACAGACAGGGTGATTGCATCAGACAAGCAGGACACTCATCCATTTATTTTTCATAGAGCTTATGGTACACTGTGGCATTTCTTGAGAATCAATTGTCCCTAATCCGTATAATGCATCTGGCTGGGACACAATTTCAATGGATCAAAGACTAAACCCCACACTGATTTGAAGCAGGGCCCCCACGTCAAAGTTAGATGAACAACAAGAGGGACTGAAGATTAGTTATCAGGTCCAGAAAGCAAAGACTTATTATATTTCAGAGGCCAATGGTCTCCCGAGATCTGTCTTCTTCCTCATAGTTATAAGAACCTCCCTGGTTTAGACAGGCACATGGCATTCCACAGAAAAGATACAGAGGGTGCCAAAAGATGCACATTTTAAGAAAGGAAAAAGCTATTAAAAGTGCAGTATTCAATATATATCTATAACAAAAGATAAATACAAGTCACGTTTGACTTCTGCAATTACAAGGTGTGCTCAAAGTGGTTACCTTCAGTGTCCAGACACTTCTGGTTACGGGGAACTACTGCTTGTATACATCCGGGTGACCTTGTGAAACAGAATCGCTCTATCTCCTGGAACTATACAGCAACTCAGGCTCTTATAGGAGAGAGAAGTGTTTAAGACACTGTACTTTAAGTCTCTTTGTTAGAAAATCTTGGGGTACATCCTATCTAATAGCGGCATCTATAACTGGATCCTATCTACTAGACAAACATTTGGAATGAAAGAGAACCATATCCATTTTTGCTCACGACAGTAGCTTCAGCATCTAGCACAGTGCCTGAAACATATTAAGTGCTAAATACAGAAGTAAATTCAATGGAATAGAATGAAATAGATGTGGCTTCTGACTTACAGGCAAATCATTGGACTATGAGGACACAGACATGGAAACAAAAGTAAAGAATAGCTTTCTTTTTTCAATCGTATTAATACACAGTCTTCTAATTCTCCAAAGATATATTTCATATTTTTAAAATTCTTAACTGGAAAAAGTTTAAGTTACTCTAACATGTTTTCTGATAACCAAGGCAAATCATTATCAGGTGCTATGCTTGTTAGAGAATAGGGTGAAAATTGCATTGAATCTCAACTGTATTTATTATTGTTTTCCAAATTAAATTCTTCTTAATAAATATTTTTTGAATGCATACAACAGAAGCTAGCAATAATTCTTTGAAGAAGTACCAAATTATTGGTCACTTTTGTTTTGGTGTGTTTAAAGGGGCTGTTTTTATTTATGCACACAAAAAACATGTATGTATGTACACCTGCACCATGTGCACTTAAAACGTAATTTAATTAAAATATTACATTTGCATTCCAAAAGATTGTAAAATAGGGACCTTTCCTTTCTCTTCCCAGAGATGTGTTTATATTGGGAATATTAGATATCTATTCCTCTCCCTCTCCCTTTCTCTCCCTCTCTCTCCCTTCCCCCTCTTCATCTCTGTCTCTCTCAATCTCTCAGGAGAAGGAGGTGGCAGCTACGTAGCAGTTGCTATATAAACGCTGAAATTCACAATTTCTTCTAGGTAGTGCAAAACCCCTTTGTATGTGCAGGATGACATCTGGCTTTTACAGCATATAGGTAACTGATGCAGTTATTGACATATGTAATAGTACTCTGCCTCTGATCTAGAAACTTTGTGTTTGCTTTCAGGACAAAACAAATGAGTACAGATATTAAAAATGTATAATGAGCTATAAAAGAAGCAAAGATCTATGAACACCATTAGATCAGTTGTACACTATGGACATGGTAGCTGAGTCTATGTTTTTATTCCCTACTTGTTACCATATTTACCAAAAGAAAAGGTATCAGTGATAAGGCACTTTGACCAATGAGTTTCATCCTCCTCAAAGTGCAAAGAAACAGAGAAGTAGCAATTTGTACAAGAATTGCTCTGTGACTAATGCTCTTCTCTAACATTTGTCCCACAGCTCCTTTCAATTCCTATTCATATGTACCTGCACGGTCAAAAGACTTCTTTGGCCATTCATATCTCTACCTCTACTTGGGACGTTAGTGAAGAAATGCTACACAACATATTAAATGGTTCACTGTAAACAAAAGAATAAAAAGTATTTTTCTCAATTTTGCCCTTTCATGAAGAATTATTGCCTCTTTTCAAAGCTAATCCTATTAGCATCTTCCTGCTTCCTCAGAAATTATTCTTTAACAAATATGCTTTCCCCTTCAGGTATCTTCAGCCTCTCTGTCTTTGTTTTGCTCTGTCTCTCAGCTGTCTGCATTGTGTCCCTATGTCTCTCCACCTCCTTTCTTCTTCTTTTTGTGTATCAGTCATCTGTTTCTCTCTTGCTATTTCTATCTCTGTTTTTCATACCTCTGTCTTTATCATCCTTTTTTACTCTAAGTCTCTCTCTCTCCCTCTCTCCCTCTCTCTCTCTCTCTCTCTCTCCCTCTCTCTTCCCCCTCCCTCTCTCTCTTCCCCTCCTCCCTGTCTCCCCCTCCTCCCTCTCTCTCTGTCTCTCCACACCCCACCTCCAGCATCCAGCATTTCCTCCCTGGTGAGGTGCACAGGCTTTCCTGTCTTTTAAAAATATATTATTTCCTTCATCTATGAGGTTGCAATCACTTACCATCCAAGAGCTCTCCTTTGCAAGACAACTTTACAGAAAAGGAGTCTCCATAAGCATTGAGAAGTTAAAGTTGAAAAACTCAGAGGTAAATCTTAAAGAGGGGACTAGCAAAACTAAGTGGCAAGTGCCAAATCAAATAAGGCGGAGACGGAAGGGTCCTTGTCACCTTTGGTAACTTGGAGAGAGCAGTTTCCACAGAGTGGTGTGCACAGAAGTGGATTCCAGTGAGTTGGAGAGTGAACAGGAGATAAAGAAGAAAAAACAGGGAGTTTAATAACAATAAATATTGATTAAGTACCTACACTGTCCCGGGAGCTGTGCTAAGCTGTAGAAATACATTTGGGAGCAAGCCCGACAGCCTCTGCCTGTAGGGAGCTTCCAGTCTAGTGGGAAATGGGACAATGTAAAAAGACAACATAAAAAGAGGGTGATGGCAATTTCACAAAGAAAATACAGGGTGATGTGGAAGCGTGTCAGAGGGGCACTGACACTGGATTCAGAGGTGTGGCAATGAAATAGGTGAAGACTGCAAATTCTACTTCTCCTCCTTTTCTTGGGCACACAGTTGGTAACATTTCCAGCTTCATATACAGTTAGGGGTGGCCATGTAACTGAGCTCTAGCCAGTGAAATGTGAACTGAAGGGAAATGCACCACTCCCAGGCCTGCCCAGTAGAAGTTCCTCCATGCTTTTATCCCCTTTTGCTGTTTGGAGACCTTAGATGCCACAAGATGAATATGGCAGAGGCTTCATCACCTGGCTTCTCACGTCACTGAATGGAGCCAACACCTTCCCTTTGTCCACTTATTTACCCCTCCCCAACCTGATAAACACCAACCTGATAAACAAGAAATCAACTTCTATCATGTTTGAACCTCTATTGGTTCTTTTGTTTGCTTGTTTGTTTGTTTGTTTGTTTGGTCACCAGAATTATGCTAACTAATGTATATGAATTGAAGTTACTTATCCTAACTGATGTATTTGTATAGGAAGGATGTGAAGAAGTTAGCCCAAGAAAAACAATGGCATTTAGAGGTTTATATGTCCATCTCTCAACTAGATAGATGGCAGGATCTTTGACCCTGTCTATTCAATTTTATACCCCTGTAACATAGCACAGTGCCTAATACATATTCATTGAATGAAAATGAACTAATGAGCTAACTCCGGAGTGAGATTTTTTTGTATTTTTTCTTTATTTCAGGTTTATAAATGGTGAATCTAGACAGCCACCATCATTTGCATTTTCTTCATTTTATTAAGCCTAGTTATTCTCCTATTAATCCAGTAATGCTCTCACATGTACAGCGCTGATAAACATATCTCCAATATTTAGCTGTATCAATGGCATTCACATATGATTTTCCAAACTCATGACCCTAATACAGTCTGTGTGGATGCCATAAACATTAATTTACAGTGGCTATGTTATCTCTCTTACATTTAGACATGAAAATATGGAAGAAAAATTTTTAGTAAATTTGTATCAAGTCCTTGGATTGTATTTTTTAATGATTCTTTTAGAATTTGTCATTTGTCTGTGCTATTTAATACTATCAGATCAAATTTAAATCAGCATAACATTTAATCATGAAAATCAATTGTGGTATTACTTGTTCATTCTTTAGATTAGCTAAAGGCATAATTATTGGATACAGTTAAATTATTCTAATTATTGCATTAAAATAGTTGCATATTCATCTCTATTTTAAGTATTTTTTTATTTGCTGTATTACTCCTGAAATTAGGGGGCCATACTATTTTTTTAATACTATATATATATATATATATATATTTGTACTTGTATATAGAGAGACATGTATAGATAGATAGATGATAGATAGATAAATATACACATTATAGTATTGGCAGATTTAATATTAAACAATTCAACTGTTAAGGTTTCCATCAAGACTTTTGAAGTCTTGAGACTATAAGAATGAATAATGCAGGATCCTTGCCCCAAGGAGATCATTATCTAGCAGCAGACACAGACTTAAATAGCAATAACAATATGAACAGTGCCAAAAGGGATATAAGTATAACATGTTACATCAATACAGATGAGAGAGAAATTACTTTCGCTAAGCAGTAGGGAAGGTAAGTTAAGGCTTCACATTGTGGTGACCCTACAGCGGAAACTTGAAATGAGTATCAATTTCCCAGGTAGAATGGCAGACATGTCAAGAGCATTTCAAATGGGGAGAAACAGCTTCATATAAATACCAGGAGCATAAAAGTGCCCAGCACATTTGCAAACAATGACTAGTACAACATTCTAAAATATTTTGTAAGCAATTCTGTAAGTGACTTTATCCTGTAAGCAATGTGAAGGATGGATTAGGGGAGAAAGAATTAAGGGGAAGTGGGACACTGGCTAACTCCCCTTGGTGATACTCCAAATAAGGTACGAGGGCCTGGAAAAGGCCAGAGGGAACGGAAAGAATGGGCATTTCAGAAACAGAAACAATTGGACTTGATCCTGAAAGAGGAAGAAGTTACCTGATTTCTAAGTTAGGTAACTGAGGGAATAGTAATTGCATGGTAAGAAATACGCAGTGAAGATCAAGTTTGTGTAGATCATAAAACTGTATTGCACATATTGAACTTGAGACATCCATGGAGTAATCTGAAGGCTGTAATGTACATAAATTACTATATGGACCAAGAGCTTAGAAGTAAGGAACAAGCTTCCAGTTATAAAATATGTAAGTCATAGGGATGTGATGTACAACATGACGACTATAATTCCTAATACTGTATTGCATATTTGAAAGTTTCTAACACATTGATCTTAAATATTCTCATCACAACAATAAAAAGGTCTTGTAACTATGTATGGTGATGGATGTTAACTAGACTTATTGTGGTGATCATTTCACAATATATACAAATATCGAATCACTATGATGTACATCTGAAACTAATATAATGTTATATGTCAATTATACCTCAACAAAAAAAATGTATATTTGAAGTAGATCATTGAAATATATTTATATATCAATACAAAAATAAAGTATAGGGCCGGCTGAGTGGCTCAGTTGGTTAAGAGCTCGCTCAAGAGTTTGAGCTCTGAGCAACAGCAGTTCGAGTCCAGCCCGAGTTGAGCAGCCACTGAGCTGCCAACAGGTAGTAGGATGGCTCAGCTAAAAAAATAAAAAATAATAAAGTATAGTTAGCCAGTATGATATAGATGTGGGAGTCCTTGGGCATTGAATTATGAAAGAAGGTGAAAAGTCAAAGGAGGAAGAATATTTATAAAATACGAATATTTGAAGGGTAGAGAGAGATGACCAATAAGAGAGACAGATAATGAATGCTTGGTCACTGAAGTAGGAGGGAACCAGGAAATCGGTGGCTTCAATCCAGTCTAACATCACTACCACTCACCCACCAGCCAATAATATGCATGACACTTGTCCTAGATTCATTCCACTGTTCCCAAATTTCTCCTACATTGATCCAGTTCTATACTGGTTCTTGGCATTTGCGTTCATCTCTCATTAGGATTTAGAATTAGTACCTGCCCTTCTGGCTCCTGATTCCAATCCTGTCTTCAGGAGCTGTGGATTGGATTTTTTTGCTGTCTTTCTGCACAATAAACTATAAAAATAAACTTCTCCATCTAGATGTCCATCCCTCAGAAAGTAGCCATGACCCAGGCCGACGAACACTAATAAAAACTAACTTGTGGGAAGGGTGGGAGAGGGGCGGAGAGGGGGCGGGAGTGGGGGCGACCGGGCGCAGCCAAAGGCTCCGGGGCGGGCAGGGCTGCTGCAGCCCTGGCTGGGGCAGATGGAGTCCAGCAAAGCAGAGGGCCTGCTGTGTGCGCCCCGTGCCTTCACGCCTTGGTTGGTGGGCCTCAACTCCCTGGAGGTGGTGAGAAAGCCAGAGGGGATGCGACAGCTGTCAATGGCATCCAACCGGTTGAGGAGTTGGGCAGGGCTCAAGAACCACTGGCCACGGCCCTGCAGAAGCGGGAGGAGGCAGAAAAGGCTGCTTATGAAAGCGAGAGAGGAAAGGTGACAGAAAACCGGACCACGAAAGATGAGAAGATGGAGATCCAGGAGCTGCAGCGCCAAGAGGCCAAACACGCTGAGGCCCACCGCAAATACACAGATGCCAGGAGGTAGCTGGTAAGTTGGTCACCCTGGAGGGCGAGCTGGTGGGGGCCGAGGAGCGGGCCGAGGTGACCTGGAGGAAGAACTCAAGAATGTCACCAACAACCTGAAGTCGCTCGAGGCTGCATCTGAAAAGTATTCTGCAAAGCAGGATAAATATGAAGAAGTTAAACTCCATCTGACAAACTGAAAGAGGCTGAGAGACCCGTGCTGAATTTGCAGAGAGAACGGTTGCAAAACCGGGAAAGACAATGGATGATCTAGAAGAAAATCTTGCCCAGGCCAAAGAAGAGAACGTGGACTTACAGCACACAATGGGTCAGACACTAAATGAACTTAACTCTCTATAACCAAAACAGAAGAGCCTTGCTCCTGCAGAAGCTCTATGCCGCCAAGTCTTCCTCTTCTCTATAAGGATTTCTTTTGTTACCGCATCAGCACTTTGCTGGAAATGTCAAGCAAATTGAGTATGTGACCAAGTATTTTGTATCAGAGAAGCTTTGAGCACCAGTTTAATCTAATTCCTTCCTTTTGTCCCAATTGGCACCAGCTTTTACAGCTCTATTTTTGTCCTTAAGTTCATTTATTCCTAAGGTAGGCAGCTGCTTCCTATTGAACATAGTCTCTTAAGGCTGAGGCCATTTGGTTCCTGGGAGATTAGACAACCCCGCACTTTCAAAACACAGACTCCAATATCTAGTAGTCACTTGTCAATTTAAAAGGTTGAAGAATAGGACCTCTGGGCCACCGTTGGACACAGGACAGGAGGCCAACGTGGGTGGGGGCTTTCTTCCACAGCAAAGGAAAACAGGCCAGCATGGGGGCAGGGATGGAGGTGGGGGTGGAGAGGTGGGCACTGTTGTTAATCATCCTGGCTCTTTTACACATTCTACCAAGCAGAACAAACATCCTCCCAGCAGTCACCATGACGATGCTGGGGAAATAATCATAATATTTACTCTGATATGAGGCCATCCTTTCAGCAGGAATGAATATGGTGGAATTTAGTCCTGTTCAGGGAAGCCATATCAAAAAGACTGCTGGCCATCAATAATTGAGTGAAAGCGTTTTTCTATTAATAAGTATTGGGCAGAAGGGGCCTTTCTGGCAGCAGAGAGAAAGTAACTGGCTTAACTTCATCTCCTCTGTACTTTAGGGAATAGGAAATTGAGGATTTACTTATCTAGGACTTTAATTCCTTCTTCAGAACCAAGCTAATAAAAGACCAGGAAACTCCTGATTAGACTGGATATGGAGTATTTTTGTAGACCAGGCTGCACATTTTGGCTTTGTTATATTTTTGCTTTCTTGCTTAACATCTCAGAGCTGAAACATTCCATATCCCTAGCAGTGTGGGGAGCCAAATCAAGCTTACAATTCTGACTGAAAACCACCCTGCTTCTAGCTTATCCAACTCGTCTGCCCCTCAATCCTATTTATGATGCATCACACTACCCAGGAGATACACTAGCAAATTGGGCAATTGAATAAAACCCACACTTTTCATTTAGATTCTTGCAACTGTATCATGTGTAATAGTATCACTTTTTCTACATTTTGGTCAAATAATTTTTACATAAACTGCAAAAAAAAAATAAAAAACCACCTAACATGTATACATATTTCTACTAGCTCCATCTTCAGATGAAGTAACTGAGGTCACCTACAGGTAAGAGTGAGCCAGGATCCCTGCCAGGCAGTCTGGCTCCCGAGTCTGCATTCTTAACCACTATGTTATGGTACCCTCAAAGATAGATTTTGAAAATTCCCAGCTTAAACATCAAGGGAAGACAGATATTCAAGAAGAATTCAATACATAACATTTCCAAACATTACAGAGAAGAAATGGGGGCTGAAAAATAAGCTAGTGGATTAACCATTTAAAGGGTCTGCAGCATCCTACCTACTAGAGGGATAATGGTGACAGAATTGAGACTGTCTGTGACATGAGAATTTAAATAGTATGTGTTGGGGTTCAATTCAGAGTACTCTATCCATGAGTTTGATGATGAAGAGAGTGAGTCGGAGAGGTAGTTTGAGGGACAGGTACTTTTTTACATACAAATTTGGAGGTAGGTCCTCTTTATGCAGGCTAGAAAATACCACTGGAGGAGGCGAGACAGCAGATGCAAAAAGAGGAACTATTGATAGTGCCCCCCCCACCCCAGGCAGGGGATGGAGTCAAGAACACGGGTGGGCAGCCAGCCGCTAGGAGTCCCTCCTGGAGGAACTGTAGAGAAAACTATAGATGACAGAGTTAGAAGGCGGAAGGCAAAATTAAGAGCTCACATGCCTCAGGCCATCTGTTCTCCCCGGGAAGCAGGAGGTAAGGCTTTCTGCAAAGAACAGAGTGGGTGAAGTGGAATTGGGAGCTTGTAATGAAAGCGGTAAAAGGATTGTAACAGCCACCATGGGAGATGGGACAGGGAACTGATGACACATGTAAGTAAAAGGAATGCTAAGCAGCGACAAGGGCCCAGCTGAAGATGAAGCTCATAAACTTATAATGGAGGAAATCAGCGTGATTATATGATTTCTCCAGCTGGGCTCAGCCTTCCAAGGAGAACAAAGAAAATAGTCAGTTGGGTTGATTGGAATGAGGGTTTGAAAACAGGGCTGCAGAGGACAAGGAGGTAAGAAAATAGCATCTGAAACAGTCTTTGCCATCATTTTCCTGGGTCCAGGCTAAATGGGAAAAAAGTTAATCCAGCAGGAGAATGACAGCCTCAGAGGATGGGGAGTCCTTGCAAGACTCACGTCCATAAGGAGACACAGGGTACGAAAGGGGGTGACAGGGAGAAGGGATAATGTTAATGGGACAACCATTTGGCTTATAAATTTCCTCTCCTTTCTGATTCTTTCCATTTTCTTAGGTGCCTTAAATCTCCACGCCAGTGAATTAACATCCTAAATTTACTAGGTTTTCATTATACTAGTTATTCTCCAACTTATATTTTTGCCAGTTAACTTGAGTTTCTCTCATTGGTCACATGAAATCTAAATTTCATTCATTCAGTATCAGCCACTAGCCTCTCTGGACAGGGTGTGTGACTTAGGAAAAGGCAGCTCCTCTGGGTCAGGGGCACCCCAGGGCACCTGCTGGGTGGGTGAAGGGCGGGCTGTTCAGACCCCACAAGCTTCCTCATCTATGTGCCCTGTTCAGGTACATTCCCCAACCATATTTCCCAGTCCTCGGTGAACCCAAAGAAAACATTTTAAAAATATATTTGGCAGTGCAGATTGGGAGTAAAATCTTGATTTTTATGAATGGACATATTAAACTCTTCTGGGGAAAACATTTTTAATGATAAAAAATTAAGGTGAGTATAAATGAAGAGGAGCATAGCTAAAGGAATTCTAAAGTACATGCCTTTAAGTAAAAGAAACCCCATGTCAAATGAAGTGGCTAAAGCTCCTCTCTGATGGTCATTTAGACGCCCCCGACCCTCATCACCCAGAGAAGTTTAAATGCAATGCTTCAATGCTGGAGTCATAACTTTGGATATGTAAAGTGAAACTCTCTTGGCAAGGTCAAATATTTTACATAAATTTAACGAATCAGGGAATACAGAGTGGAACAAGGGAATGATAGGGCTGTCACTCGAACTTCCAAACTAAAAAGATGGCTTCCTTTGTCCTCAGCTCCCACATTTAACTCCATGATTAGCAAGACAGCTCAGACTCTATAAACAGAATGTGATGCTATCACAGGCCAGAAGTATGACTGTAGAGAGAGGGGCCAAGTGTCTTCCCTCTGAGCTTGATAGTTTCTTGAGGCCTTGCTATTTTTAGTTGCAATATTTATAACACCTACCTGCCCTCTTCTTTATTATTTTTTTTAAGCCACCTTATCTATAGATAGAATGCACAGATCTCTTAGAACAGCAAACGAGAATGGTTTCTGGAATCTGAGGAACACCAATGGCCATCTGTTAGCATACTTTAGCTTCACCGAAGACATGACTTCCTTTCTGTGACGAATGTTGGCTTTTCCGAGATGCACTGAATAGTGCAGGATTAAGTCTTTAGTTATTTGCATTTAGGTTATAGGTTATTTTTTCAGTAGAACCATGGATACACTTTAATCTTAACAATCAGGATTTATGCATCTGGCAAAACAGTACATGAACCATAAACTAATTTTATTTTTGCAATGAAAATATCTATTGATGCCCTAGGAGACACATTCTAAAAGAAATAAGACTCAGTCTCACTTAACCATTTAATTTTGGGGATTGAAGTAGAAACCAAACAAAATGAAGCATTACTGATTATTTCAATAAATGATTTACAGATAAGACTCAATCACATGTAAGTTAATAATTATCTATGGAAATTTAAATGACTATTTTTCCCCCACTGCCAAGAAAAATGCTTCTGGGCTACAAACTCTTGCTGTAGATTTTTACTACAGGTATGTAAATTAATTACAAATTTACTGAAGAACGACAGAATTCAGAATAAATATCCATAATACATCTCAAGATCAAATATAATTTTTAGGAATGTGTAATTTAACTCTTCAGTATCAGCTATCACACTGACAATTATACATTTACAAATATGAATACATAGATAGTTTATGGCTAACATACAGAAATATGCATTTTATATAAATTTGCTTTTTCCTGTAAGCCTACTGCCATCAAACTTCCCCCATGGTTTCTCAAAGTACTGCCTTTTCTCTATGAAGGAAAGAAAGTAATATTTACAAGTCCTACTCATCAATCAACAAATATGGCAAATAAATATTTGGGGCTTATGGTAGCTATGCAACGGGGTCATGAATAGCAAAATGTGGAGAACACAGAGTTTTAATCTGCCCTATTGCACTGAACCATTACCACCTCAAACCTCTTCCCAATATAAAAGACAATATTTGAAACTGACTGTTCCTTATCTCAAGATTGCAATTAAGTGTCTAAGTTGTAAAATTAATGGAAAATAAAGGGATAAAAAACGTGCTGATACTCCAGATGTGGATCACAGGGCAATCATTTCCACTGGTCAGGGGCTAAATGGAAATGTGTGATTAAAGATGAATCATTTAGCATAATGGCTCATTAGGAACTCTAAGAAGAGAAAGTGCCACAGGATCAAGAGTGATGTTTCCAGAAACAAAATAAAGTCATCACTCGGGACCCATTGATCAAGTCTCTTTTGTGTTACCCAGGATGTCTGGTGCTTTGAGAAACCTTCTGGATGATTTTACCCGTCTCCCTTCATACCATCCATCTCATAACCATAAAATACCTCCATCTAAATTCTGTGCTTAAATAGGGTTAGCTGGGTCTGTGTAATCATGTTAAAGCTAATGTTAAAAACATATAATTCTTGTAAATAATCTTGGTTACCTGAAGCTTAGATTGAAAATAGGAATGAAAACTTTCAGATGCACCTTTGCCAGACTCATTTATGGAGTATTAGTACAGTCATTTTTTAAATCCCATGTTCTCAATGATAATGTGCATATAATATCCCCAATCTGATGATTAAGCAACTGTTACAATCAAGTGTCTTCCTGGGTTACATATGTTGACCTTTTATAATTTTCCATTGGTAGAAAAGCACAACATTAAGTCTATCTTTTTTGAATCTACTGAAATTCATGACAATATCTGATTTATAACGCAATATTGTATATCTAGTTTATTTTATACTTTTTTAGTTCTGTGAGATATTGATGTCATCTGCATTTTACAGATGAGTAAACCAAGGTTCTAAGAGATTGAAAGTTAAATACTATCATTGATAAAGTACAATAGCAAATTTAAGTGCATTTATAATGATAATGACTGAACATGATAATATAAGGTATTATATTATATACTATAAGGTAATATATCTTACAGTGTCTGTAAGTGAATCAATGGATCTTTAAATGTACAAGTATTTTACAGAATTCAGAGAATTCATTTAATCAATTTTCACTCCTAATCTTAGTCAACAATCAATAGATATCGAATACCTTTTCATCATGTACCTTAACATGGCCAAGTTTCAGTTCCTTCACTCTGCTTTATACAGGTCTGACAATTAAGTTTGCAAACTCGTTGCAACAATGTTGCTGACCTTTTTTGATATCAGAGGATTTATTCATTATGAAATTGTACCAACTGGACAGTTAACCAAGTTTACTATTTGGAAGTGCTGAAAAGGCTGCGTAAAAAAGTTAGACGACCTGAACTTTTCGCCAACAATTCATGGCTCTTGCACCACAACAATGCACCAGCTCCACTGTCTCTGAGGGAGTTTTTAGCCAGAAAACAAACAATTGTATTGGAACACCCTCCCTACTCACCTGATCCAGTCCCCAATGACTTCTCTTTACCCAAAGAGAAAGGAAATATTGAAAGGAAGACATTTTGGTGATATTCAGGACATCAAGGGTAATATGACAGCTCTGATGGCCATTCCAGAAAGAGTTCCAAAATTGTTTTTAAGGGTGAACTAGGTGCTGGCATCGGTGCATAGCTTCCCAAGAGGAGTACTTCGAAAGTGACCATAGTGGATATTCAGCAATGAGGTATGTAGCAGTTTTTCTAGGGTGAGTTCACAAACTTAATTGTCATATCTCATATAGACCACTAATTGAAGGGCATTCACGAGAAATGATTTTTCAAATTTTTGTGAAAAACAAAATATATATCCTATATACATAAAATATGTGTGTGTATATATGTTATATAGCATATATATTCAATTTAGATAAATTAATCCATTGGATTAGTAGGTATATATATATATTATATACACAAATATTATATATATTAGAAAGTATATATTATTTATATATTCATTGTGTACTTACATATATAGATATATATCTAATTTAAGATAAACTAATCCAGGATATTTTGTAACAACAATTATTTCAGCTTTGATTAAATTCCATCATCTTGTTCTAATTGGGATTTTAGAAAAGTTAGTTAACATAAAGTGTATCATCTTAATTCCAAATACTTAATTTTCTAGTCACAGGTTTTTTAGAATAAGCCACCCTAAGCCTATGCTTTTGTCAGTGTTAAGCTTACATCTTTGATATACATATCCTGTAAAAGATCACTTTGCACAATTGTATTGGGACTGATTATAAGCCTATTTCATGTAGAGGACAAAGAAAACAAGACAAAGAAGGAAAGAATATGGTTTTGCTTCCCGTCATTTAAAACTATATAACCAGCTCCCTTCCATTAAAGAGCAGACCATCCTCGGCAAGTCTTCTCTGCTAAACTTGGTTGTTGACCTTTGCCACCTCTTTCACTGTCAGTTTGAATCATCTTTGGAGAAAGAAATGAGAAAATAGAAATGTTTCTTGGCTTGGCAATCAGTAGCAGGATGGAGTGAGAAAAAGACAATGAACTCACTGCTATTAATTTCTCCCTATGTTCTTTTTTTGTCCTAGAGCTGGTAGTAGAAAGAACACTAATAAAATCCTCATCTGATGATTTGAAAAATGTTCTGAAATGATTTGTTCATCTGACCATGGTTGTGAAAAACTCATAGATCGCTTTACAATTCCTCACCCAGGAAGCTACAAAGGTCTTCTTTTCTGACACAGAGAAGCAGAATACAGGCATACCTCATTTTGTTGTTCTTTATTGTGCTTTGGAGAAATTGCTTTTTTTTTTCCTTCAAATTGAAGATTTGTGGCCACCCTACATCAAGCAACTCTATTGGTGCCATTTTTCTAATAGCATTTATTCACTTCATGTCTCTGTGTCACATTTTGGTAATTTTCGCAAGCTTTCAAACATTTTCATCATTATTATATTTGTCATGCTGATCTGTGATCAGTGATCTTTGATGTTATTATTGTAATTATTTTGGGGTGCCATGAACCACATCCATATAAGACAGCAAACTTAATTAATAAATGGTGTGTGTGTTCTGAGAGCTCCACCAACCAGCCACTTTCCCATCTCTCTCCCTCTCCTTGGGCCTCTCTATTCCCTGAGACAGAACAATATTGAAATTAGGCCCATTAATAGCCCCACAATGGTCTCTAAGTGTTCAAGTAAAAGGGAGAGTCATACATCTCTCACTTTAACTCAAAAGCTAGAAATGATTAAGCTTAGTGAAGACGGCATGCAGAAAGCTGATATAGGCTCAAAGCTAGGTCTCTTGCACCAAACAGCCAGGCTGTGAATGAAAAGGAAAAGTTCTTGAAGGAAATTAAAAGTGCTACTCCAGTGAACACACAAATGATAAGAAAGTAAAACAGCCATATGCTGATGTGGAGAAAATTGCAGTGGTCTGGATGGAAGTTCAAACCAGCCACAACATTTCTTGAAGCCAAAGCCAAATCCAGAGTAAGGTCCTCACTCTCTTCAATTTTACGAAGGCTGAGAGGTAAGGAAGTTGAAGAAGAAAAGTTTGAAGCTAGCAGAGAAATTATTCATGAAAAGAAGAGTCAATCGATGCAGCAAACTTCACTGTTGTCTTTTATTAAGAAATCGCCACAGCCACCCAGCCTTTAGCAACCACCACCTTGATGAGTCAGGAGCCATCCACATCGAGGCAAGACCCTCCACCAGAAAAAGATTACGACTCTCTCTGAAGGCTCCGATGATGATTAGCGTTTTTTAGTAATAAAGTATTTCCTTAGGTACACACAATTTTTAGACATAATGCTATTTCACACTTAATACACTACAGTATAGTGTAAACGTAACTTTTATAATCACTGGGAAACCAAAAAAATTGTGTTACTTGCATTACTGCAATATTCATTTATTACCATGGTCTGGAACCAAACCCCCAATATCTCTGAGGTATGCCTGTAACTCTCATTATTTTTTCTGTTTCAACAGATACTCTTTACTTTTTTTCTCTGAGGTAGAAAGAAAATGTTCATTTATTCCAAAAGCTTTTAGATTTGATTTGATTTAATGGTTCTCAATAATGACACTTTTGGTCCATAGTGAATTAAAAAAAAATTGCATGGTAGTGGTTAATTCCTTTTAAAGGTATTTTAGTATTGCCTGTTTTTCCTCTTATAATAGGTAAGCAAAAGTGATCCAAAGAGGAGAAAGAAAGTATAAGAACCCAACAATAAATTTAGGGTACCTAAACAATAGAAATGAGTCTCTATTTCAAACAAGTTAGGAAGATGGGATTCTATGACATAAGTACCATATGCCAACACCAATACTTGAAAAGCCTAACCCTTCTTATGCACACACACACAATTTTATAGCGACACATGCAAAAAAGAGGGGGGGAAAGCAACAATGAACATCCCTTTTGAAATTAGTTCCTTCACCTTTTATTCCTGCTCCAAAGAAAATAAAGTAAAATAAATGAATCATCTGTTTCAGATTGTCTGCCCTCCCCACAAGAAACCCAAGACACTCCCTGTTTCCAATTTCTTTCAGTCATTATACTCAGGATTGTATGGGACATTCAAAATATTATGTGAACCTGACAGTTTTTGTGAACTGAGGAAAGGTCTGTGGATTTCAGGAGCATGGTGTGAAAGAGGTGGATGAACTCATTTTTGACAAAAGCAATTGAAAGGAAATTAAATTAAAGGCAGGTGGGTTGAGGACAAATGAATAGGAGAATAGATCTACAAGCCAAAGAGCACATTACAGACCCTAGTTATGATAAGTGAACAAAAGTATCTCAAATTAGGCTGAAAAAGAAGGACAACGAAGAAGAAAGGAACGTGCTGGAATTGTGGTGTCTGCGCAAGTGGTGGAGTGGAGACTCGGAGGATTGGGGAGAGGAAGAAGCCATCCTATTTCCGCCCTTTCTCCTTGGTCTTGGCTACCTTTAGTTCCCTCAGCTACAGACAAAAAGACTAATAATAATCTCAGGAAACTTGAAGGCTAACATTTTAAAATGCAGGTGTCCCTTTACTGACAAATTTGTTGATAAATGTGTTGTAACACTGGATTAAAAATTTTACTGAAGAACATTTTATTTATTGCAGTATATTTTCAGTTACTATGCCGAAGACCTAGAATGATTCCCACCCAGTACAAGGAGAAATAGAGGTCCAAAATGTCCTATAGAGCACACTACAAAATTCTTAGTGGTAGATTTTCAAATCTTTCTGGGGCAATCTGTTAACATCTGAGCAAAATTTCTGCTTTGGGTCTATTTTTGAATCATAAGAGATCTATCGGCTTCCTTTCACTGACAGCCCTCATTTTCTGTGGGAGTTTTAATTCAAGGAAAATGAAACAATGCCAGTGAGTATTTGAGCATCTTAACTGAGAATCTTAGGGAAACATTCTCATGGTCTACAATTTTTCCATCTCCCATCTCTCCTCCTCTATAAGAATTTTTGGTTTTGTTTATTTTCCATTCATTTTGAAAGTTCTTCATGAAAGCAATGAGCTCCAAATGAGGTTCCCACTCTGCAAGTGGTCTGCAAACCATACAGTAGAATGCAGAAGAAAACATAAGCACATATTCTAATCTAGTAAAGAAATTAAACCTTACATATATTTAACATACAAATTAATCCTCGTTCCTTTCATACAGTTCATCACCCTGGCAGGTGGTCACATATTACCTAGGGTTAAAGATGTGACTTCAAAGGAAAGCAGGAATTTCACAGTCTGGGGAGGGTTGACTGAGGCACTCTGAATGTCTTTTGAAAACATTATAGTTCAGTGTGTCTGCTTTTACAAGATTTACAGCAATTATCTTAATAGTAGAATCTTTACTATACCACGTGTATTAGTATTGCTGCTGAAACAAATCACCACAAACTTAGCTGCTTAAACAACACAGTTTGTTATCTTATAGTTCAGTAGGTCAGAAGTCCTACAGGAGTCTCACCAGTCTGACATCAAGAAGCTGGCAGGCCGAGTTCCTTTCTGGGGGTGCGAGAGGAGAATCTGTTTCCTTGCTCATTCGGGTTTGCTGGCGGATTTCAATTCCTCGCGGTTGCAGGACCAAGGTCTCCATTTTCTTGCTGACTGCCAGCTGAGGGCCATCCCCAGCTTCCACAAGCCACCCCATTCTGTGGCTCATGACCCTCTTCCTCCATCTTCAAAGCCAGCAGCGAGAAGACAAGTTCCTCTCATGTTTAGAATCTCATAGCGCTGCTCTGGCCCCTTCTTCTGCCTTCCTTTTCTACGTTTAAGGACTCAGGTAATTAAATTTGCCTCACCTGCTTATTCTAGAATAAGCTCCCCATTTTAAGCCCCTTCACCTTAATCACAGCTGTAAAGTCCCATTTGCCATGTAAGATAACATATTTAAGGGTTGGAGATTAGGGTCTGGACATCTTTGGGGCACCGTTATTCTGCTTACTAAACAATGAAATTATTTGTGTCACAAAGGTTCACCCCATACCTGTACCATATTATAGAAAGAAAGAAAGAAGAAAGAAAGAAAGAAAGAAAGAAAGAAAGAAAGAAAGAAAGAAAGAAAGAAAGAAAGAAAGAAAGAAAGGAAGGAAGGAAGGAAGGAAGGAAGAAAGAAAGAAAGAAAAAGAAAGAAAGAAAGGAAGAAAGGAAGGAAGGAAGGAAGGAAGGAAGGAAGGAAGGAAGGAAGGAAGAAAGAAAGAATTATATTACCTGTTTAAATACCTTCAAAATGAAAGATTTGGCCCATTGTTCAAAATATTACAATATTCCATCTCTCAAATTGCAAAAGCAACTACTGATTGACATTAGGAAAGGCTGAAATTTACTAGGCGAATTTCAATAAAAGAGTTGGTATATTTGATAAATCAGGTTTAAATGTTTAGTAAATGACTTAGTAAGTACACCAACTGTGCACTTTTGCTATTTGCATCAACTAAGCATTCAGAGTAAACTTAACACCAGTTGTCAAAATGAAGAGAACCTTTAAAACTTATGTTCACATGAAATTCTGCACATGGATGTTTAAAGCAGCTTTATTCATAACTGCCAAAACTTACAAATAACCAAGATGTCCCAAAGTAGGTGAATGGATAAGTAAACTGTGGTCTACCCAGATAATGGAATATTAGTCAGTCCCCAAAATAAACAGGCTATCAACCCATAAAAAGACATGGAGGACTCATAAATGCATATTACTAAGTGAAAGAAGCCAATCTGAAAAGTCTACTATACTGTTTGATTCCATCTATACGACATTCTAGAAAAGGCAAAACTTGGAAACAGAAAAAAGATTGATGGTTGCCAAGGGTTGGGAGTATGGCAGGAATAAATAGTTGAAGCACAGAGGATTTTAAGGACAGTGGAAATACTCTGTATGATACCATAATGATGAATACATGGCATTTTACATTTGTTCAAACCCACAGAATATAGAACACCAAGAGTGAATCCCAATGTAAACTATGGGCT
This sequence comes from Hipposideros armiger, assembly GCF_001890085.2. Classification (NCBI taxonomy): domain Eukaryota; kingdom Metazoa; phylum Chordata; class Mammalia; order Chiroptera; family Hipposideridae; genus Hipposideros; species Hipposideros armiger. Next base: position 90,810 of record NW_017733008.1, read on the forward strand.
TTGGCGATTATGATATGTCAGTGTAGGCTCATCAGTCGTACTAAATGTGCCACTTTGGTGGGGGTGTTGGTAGTAGGGGAAGCTGTGCGTGTGTGGGGAGCAGAGGGTAAATGGAAAATCTTTGTACCTTTCTGTCAATTTTTCTGAGAACCTAAAACTGTTCAAAAAAATAAAATCTTTATCTCACCCCTTAAAAGTGTTTGTTTTTACATGGACATTACTAACATAGCAGTACTTTATGTAACAAATAAAAATATTGATATAAATAAATATCCTTTATAAATATAAATATACATATTTAAAATACATGTCCTAAATTTTTACTTATAGCCATAAGCCATCAAATTTAAAAGTATTATACTGATAAGTTAATACTAATTACATTCAGTTGCTACACTACAAGTTAGAACTATCTAAAAGAAATGCTTATCAATCTGATATTATCAGTTTTGCAAATTTTATAACAGGTAAATTAGATATTGGTTTGTCACCATTTCAATTAGCCACTCAAAAATGTCATAAAAGAATGGTTACCAAGGATCACAGAATCTTTTCATTTTGAAAACATTCAGCAAACATTTTTAAAATACCACTTTTTCTAATAGGTAACTGAACTTTAAACATTAAACTTTAAAAGTCCTAGGAACATTTGAGATATCACTTATACTTCTTTAAGGTGCAGGAGATTTTATTTGCTAGTTATCTTAACACATATCCCCTCATTTCTTGTGAAAACATTCAAATAAACTTTTCGAAATGAATTAATAAACAGCTAGAAAACCTCTGCATTTTTTCTATGGCTGATGTTTGTTTGTTTGTTTGTTTAGTTTTGTGACAAGAAAAACTAGTCACCAGCAAAGTTGTACATATTGTTAGCAAATGGATAACAAATTACAAATAATGCTCATTTTTTGTAAAAAAAATTATTTTTCTTCAGGTGAATGCATTTCCCCCCCCTCTCAGTCATGAAATGTACTTGTTCATTTGTGTGTGTGTGTGTGTGTGTGTGTGTGTGTGTGTGTGTGTGTTTGTAGCTAGTTTAAAAAGATAAGGTAAATGACTTCCACTTACCACACTATTCCCTGAGCCCCAGAGCCAATGGGCTTTAGGTTCTGGTAGCGCTTGAGAACCGTGAAGGTTGAGTCTCCCACTTCCACACTGTAGAACTGGTTGTCAACTTTGCTTTTGCTCATGTTGTAATGTTTGGCAATATATGACACATCCACTTGTTTATCAAATCCCTGTGAAAAAGGAGAACAGCAAAAACATGAGATAAGCGAACAACCAGAATGATAATGAGACTCAGAGAAACCTGTTCTTTTAATGATTGCTAATAGTCATCTATTATATAAATATGCATTTCACATAAAAAAAATATGTATTAGTCCATGTAAGATTACCTGGAGTAAAACAGTTTTGGAAAAAATGTCAGTCCCCCGATTTTTTCAATATTAAAGCTATTTATAATAAAATCATCTTAGATTATATCTGCATAACTTTTTTATATATTTCATCAAAACCATGCAATTATTTATGGAGCAAACATCTACTGAACATATACTCGTCCCAGAAACTATGCTATAAACTTGAGAGGTGAACTCTGGTCATCCATTATAATAGCCAAATGAGGAAGGATAAAATATTGTATCTATATTCCATTCTCAGAAAGAACTGAGATATGAAATAATGTGAAGTTTAATTTTTTAATTAGGTAAATTTTAAATAATGTTAACAACATTTATTTTCAATAATACCAAAAAATTTTACTATCCTGGATTAAACACTGAACAATTTTAGTCCAAACCAACATGATTCTAAAATGCTACAGGAGACCTCTTTATTCTTTGCAAGTTTAGATATTAAATACCTCAATTATGGTATCTTTTACTTATCTTTAAAAAAAGTTCTTCTGTCTATTAATTATATTTTCCAATGGAAGAATCTGCCCCTGACATTTTGAATCATGATTGATGAATATATATATATAATGTAAATCTCCATTATCCATGATTATTGTTTACCCAGAAATGACCTTATAGTTCATTTTATGATATGAAATAGTGTGGGTTCTCTAGCGAGAAGAGACCTCACAGAATATTGTCCAGCCTGTTCGTTGTGGCACACACTTGTGGATCCTTACCCCATAACCATCCCCTGTCTTCCTTGATGACTTTATTCAGGTTTTGAGCACTCACGTGTTCTGTGGGTTCCTCCCCAACCTCAGCAATTGAAAATTGAATAGTCTAAACCAGTGGTTCTCATTAAAGGTGGCATAACCCTTAGCAGGCATTTGGGAAATTTACGGCATGTTCTTCTGTGCCACATGATAAGAGATGTGGCTTACATTTAGTTGGCTTATCAAACAATGTTGATTGTTCTTCAATGAGAGGGACATTCCTACACAATGAATAATTTCCTACATACCTCACAACTTTTGAAGTGTGCCAAAGCTTATTTAGTGAAAAACTAAAGGGTCTCTACATGATTTTAACCTAAACTGACTTCTGAAAATCTAATTTGCATAAAATATGAAAGAAATTTTAAACCTTCTTAGGCTATGGACCACTGGTTGGTCACAAAATCATTTTCCTTGGAAAGTTTTAGCATTTCATTTCTAAAAAAAAATTGAAATAGAAATGAATATTTGTACCTGTCCACTCTTGGAAAGGGAGCCAGGCAGCGCCAATACTAATGTAAATTAGTAGAATACAGTGGGGACTGTACAGACATGGGTGGGAGTACAAGGGCCTTAAGACCCCAGGCAGACCTGAGAGGAGAATCCATACACGTGACGGGCACCCGCCTGTGATTGGGAGAGACATGGCGACAGCAATCCAGTACAAATGCACACAGACCTCAAAGAATAGGGTGGACCAGAGGTTAGGAATCTAGGCTGTTTGGACAGAAGATTGAAAATGCAGGTAATTTGAGGCTGCTTGTGAAGCAAGGCACAGGAAATTAAACAAGACTTTAGGAATCAGGGCATGGTAAGTCTATTCAGGAGACTACAACAGGGTCTAGAATTTAGACAATGGTGTGGACAGCACAGATACAAGAGCTGGAGTATTTAAACAGCCCTGGTTTCAACCACAGTATCAGGGCCTGCAGTCTACACCATGGTCCATGTCTGCTGTAGACTTTCTGATGATTCAGTAAACTAATCCTATCAAAGTCCTTTTTCTTCTCTCCCCCTGGCTAGGAAAGGTAGAAAAGCAACTGGAGCTACATTAACAAATGAATTCATCTGCCAAGGTTAACTTGGGATGGAAGAAGTGCCTGACTTGCCATCTGTCATGTTCTGACCCTTCTTTACACTCTTTAATAGTCTGGTTTCTGACCTCCCACAAAATCCTTAGCACATATTAGCCTCATGAGGCCTAGTTAATCCACTTCCCTTTCCCCCATTTATTCTCTTCCCCTTTCAAATGTCATTTATTCTGACTGCACTACACCTATGTACTAATCATGTGCAACAGCCTTTGTGTTCCAGACCCCTGACCTCACGCCAGATCTTGGCACCACCCTACTCTTTCTGACTTGGCTGTGGCTTTTCCAGTCTTCATGTTACTCCCGCTATGCTGGCCCTCTCCCCGCAACATTTCAATATATATTCAGAGAAACCAAGGGAGTTTAACAATCCATGCCTCTTCTCTTTCGGGCTTACCCTAAGGGATACAAGAGATACATTTGCAAACAATGTAATCCAAAAAAAAATGATGATATACACATTATGTGCCAGATACTGGGTATGACACTAGAGATACAACAAAAAGATACAGTCCCTGTTTTGATGGAGGCAGTCGGGTAAGCAAGTAGTTAAAATATGGATAGTATATTCTATACCAGAATAATTCAAAGGTGCTGGAAGTAAACAGAGAGCAGCAACTAACTGCTTGCAATCATTCATTATCATTAATTCATTCAACTGCTGTGTATAAAACAATTACTAGATGCCACATCACAGATATAAAACTGGTAATGTTTGAGAGGAGACTTGATCTGTGTTTTCTCCAGCTAACGATATCCCTAGATCTGTCCTCTTACTGGTTCTCAGGGATGTGCATAAGGACCAGAAAGGGAGCTTGAAAAATACAAATCATGGGCATAACACCCTGGAGGTTTGGATTCAGGCCATCAGGGTATATCATGAGGATCTGAAGATTGGTAAGCAGTCCCGGAAGTTCTGGTTTGAGGATCCAAGGAGCTGACTTTGAGAAAGACAGGATTGGAACAATCAATCTCACAGTGTGCTCCCTGGAGCACCAGTATCAGCATCACTCCCATCCACACTGACTGAATCAGGATCTCTGGGGCCAGGTCCCAATGATCTGTTTCAATAAGCCAAGTATTCTGACGCATGTGAAGAATCACTCACTGGTGGGGAGAGAACGCCTGACTGTAAAACAGGTCACACAGCTCTGCCTGAGATATTTAGAAAGTAAAACACATTATGCAGCAGAAATAGTATCTCTGCATCTGCAACACACTTTGTGTTTCTGCAGACTGACAGATTCCATTACTCATGGCATACACAAACTGGAACCAGGGTCCTAGTGAGGACAAGGACTACCCCACACTCCAGTGCTATAATAGGGTGAATCACTTCATCACTCCTGAGATGTACCCTGTAGTCTTCCCCAGTGCACACCTAAAACAAGACTTTTCACATAATGGGGAAGCTACATGTGGGCTTGGTGATAGTCTCCTAAAATTACTAAGCTTGTATCAGTGACAAAATTTTAGCAACACGGGAATCATCAGTCAAAAAGAGATAAATAAAAGCTATTCAAATGAATTGCCTAATGCCCTGGCACATTTTCTAAAGTAAAAAATACACAGTGACTTCTTTTATCTCCATTTCAAAGCACATAATTTCTCACAGTAAGATCGAAATCATTATAAAATTTGTGAATTCACACATACACATACACATACACACACACAAATTTCCTTTCAAGCATTCTCTTTATACCTAATTTTGAATTAAATTTTAAGTAAAGACTAAAAGAAAATACATTCCTGAAAGTACCTAGAATAGTTAGGAAAAGCTATTTTAATTATTAGCAGTAAGACACACAAAAAAACAATTAGGAATTTTCTTGGATTGACATCATAACTAAAAATTGAATGGCAAAAATATTGTGTTGAAGAATTTTCCCCAGACTTTATCTGTGCCCTAAGCTTACAAACACAAATTGAGTTTTAAAAAGCTTATAACATATTTTAATATCGTTTATTTTATCCCCAATTTCCATGCAGCCTTCCTTGTCATAACTATAAAGTTCAAACATAAACTTTTCTCTATAAAATGTGCCTATGAAAATATGCCATTAAACACACTATAAACAAATATTATCAATGATAAAAAAAAATTCTCTAGTTCTATGTTTTAGAATATCCTTAGATCTGGTCACATAACTGATGATTTGAACCAAAGAAGGGAAGAACCAAAAAAAGCTGATGATTTGAATCCACAAAAGAGGAAAACCAAAAATTCATATTGAGAAGGCCAATAGTTTAGTGCAGAGACTCTGAAGTTTGACCATGGATCGGAACTACCTGAGGGGCAAGGTAGGGCTAAGGGTTTGTATTTCTAAGAAGCTCCACACTTCCAGCACCACTATTTTAGAGACTAGTAGATGTAAGAGATGTCACTATTCAAAGAGGTTTAGCTAGAGAGATGAAAACTGGAAGCAATGCAGATCAAACCAAGTAAACAAGGACATGGAAAGTAAAAATAATGTCAGGATAAACCTCCTTGGTATCAGCACCTCTTTAGCAGGCCCAGATGTTAGATTCCCAAGGATGTGTTTTCCTATCTTATATGTACAGTTATAGTGCCTGACCAATGTTCTCTCAACTAGCTCATGAAAATAAATATGCATCATCTCTTTATATTAAATTTATACTAAAAAAATTAGGAGAAATGTATGAAATTCACAGGTATTCATAAATCTTCATCAAAATGAAAAGTCTCTTTTGAGAGAAGAAATTAATATGTTGATTAAGAGTTAATTATGAAGAAGAAATATTTTATCTAAAAAATTACAAATCATCACCATGGTAACTTTTGGAAATCAATATGGTTCAAAATAACTATAGGTGTATAATAAAATAGTCTATTCTATTGATCAAATTATTTTAAAAAATAACTCATCCCTCCACTGAATATTAACCTTTTATTTAAATGACTCAACAATAATTTCTATGTGGCTATAATAGAATTGTCTTTGCAAAAATTCAAAGCAAACTCATTTCCTCCCTAATCCCCATCTGCTAAAAATTGTTAAAGCTACATCAAAAGAAGACTTTTTTTGCCACTGGCAATTTGGTAGACAGAGGAAATAAGAATATAACGTGTTCTGTGAAAAGACTGCATTTTAAGCAGACTTGTAAGACAGGGCCTTGTGCAAATGAGTCTCTATCATCAGTTCAGTTGCTAGCTTATAACTATGGAGTTTTGCAAAGAAAAAAATGCTCCATATTACCGTTCTTATCCTGCAAGTGTCCAAAGCCTTGACTGCATTTTTCTCAAATTGTATAGCCTATATTTCACAAGCACTCCCTCCCCATTTTCTTTTATTCATGGTTGTCCTATGTTATTGTCAGTTTCTAAGCAGAAAACATTGAGGTTTAAGAGTTTTTAGAGGTTAAACTTCCTTAGTGTCTCTTGAATGATATAGCTGAAAACAGCCCACACCTGGATTAGTTCTGCAATTAATAGCTGTGAAACCTTGAGCAAGTCATTTTATTCTTTCACTCATTTATTATTTATATTCTGTGTGGTTCCCAAAAAGGATTTGTGAAGCTCATCAGAAAAGATATAGCAACAATAAAACCATTAAATCCATTTTTAAGAACAAATGTCAAATAAAGCAGGGGGGAAGGTGACAGTTTTACCAGAAGATTTAAGTTATAAACATCTACTACCTTGAGCACAAAACTTAGTGTCACGCTTCCAGAAAGCCAAAGGAAAAAAACTAAGGACAGCACAACAAAACCACAGTGAGTGGTAAGTTTTGATTCGTTAATCTCACAAATTTATCAAACCAGTTCACAGGAAAGGTAACATTTCTCTAGCGCTTAACTTCAGGAAGACTATATTCAATAGTTCTTTCTATAATAAACCTGGACTCAAACAACAGGCAGTAGATACAATATTTTTTTTTTAAAGAAATCTTTTCCCCCATTTTCAGCAGGGAGGATGAAGCCTCTTATTTTTATTTTTATTTTTTTTTAAGATTTTTTATTGGGGTATTGGGGGGAAGGGAACAGTGCTGGGGAATTGGGGGAAGGGGAACAGACAAGTTGCTGTCGTTTTGTTCTTCAGTCTAGTTGTGGAGGACGTTGCTTCACTGG
>NW_017733008.1:103696-108322 GCF_001890085.2 Hipposideros armiger
GACATACTACATGATTCCTTTTTCTCAGTGGAAACCACCTGCGGAGGCAGGTGGCGGGAGAAGGCGGGCAGGGGAGACAGAATGTTGGGAAGCGAGAGGACTCCAGGGTTGACTGCTGACTCCTCGGTGGCCGCACAGTGACTGGGCCATCTTTTGGAATTTATATAAAAGTCTTCCTTTTTTTCCTATTGGTGACCAGTAGACTCTTAGGCTTCTTTGCATTTAATCAAAGTATTTTAGTTCTTAGTTATATTTAGCAGCTACTCACTTCAGTAAAAACACTGTACACCAATTAACCATTTCAAGAATTTCATAATGGTCTAACCTTAACCCTAACCCTAACCCTTATGTTTAATTCTAACCCTAATCCTCACCCTAACTTTGTCCCTTACCCTGTCCCTAACCCTGTCCCTAACACTTGTCCCTAACCCTAACCCTAAAAAAAAAAAAAAAATTTCATAATAGGACTAGGGAAAGACCTTCTAGTCTAATGGCTGAGATTTCTTACTCCAGAAGAAAACATAACTGGATAATACTTTCTGATAATTAATGGTGTTTTGAAGACTAAATCTTAATGAAATCTTCACACACACAGCATTCAGTAATTACTGGGGGTTTTAGCTTTTTTTCTCATAATTGGTTAGCCCACAGTTATCACTGAGGTCTTTAGCTCAGAGAGGGGTAGGTGTTCTCTATAAGCCTAGCCACCCTCTGCTGTGCTTTAGACAAGGCAGGGTGCTGCATATCATTCATCCTGGTCCCTAATTTCTACAAGTTACAGGTACATATTATAGGTACTCAGTAAACATGTGCTGAATAAATGATGGAATCAATGAATAATCAGTCAATTCATAGATATCTGCTTGCATAGAAAATGTAAGGAGGCACAGAGTGCTGTGTCATAGCCAAAAAGAAGCCCACTGAGCTCAGTCCCTTTATTTCTAGTGCTTCTTAAACTTATAGCTGCAAATTCAGTGATATGAACCCTCTGTGTCTCAGATTTTCAGAAATCAAGAAATCATTTTAAAAGATTCAGAACAAACTCAATTATCAGTAAGCATTTAGAGAGGGTAATAAGGTAATAACTTTTAAATGAATGTTAGGTTAATACTGATTTGTAACTAGCAAAATAACCAAAANTCCCAAGCCAGTTCTTAATCTTCGCGCCACTCGGCCGGCCCGATACAATACTTTTTTAATCAAAGACACACAAATATGTTTCATGTGACTCATATGATATCAGCTCTCAACAAAACAAGGGAGAAAGGTGAACCAGTATTAATTGCTTGCTTACTAAAGGTGAACTTCATATTCTGTTATATGCTATATTTACACTGACAACAGATGAGAAAAAGTGGCATATGGAGTATTAGTGGTACCAATTAATATGAACTGAAGTTTGTCCAACTCCAAAACATGTGCCTTTTTTTTTTTTTTTACTAAATCATTACTAAATTACCAGTTAAGCTAAAATAATTTAGAACAGTGATGTGGTTTTCTTATGAGACAGTGAGTTATGGGAATAGAGCTTAGAAAATCCAGAGAAATGAGGAAATAATATGTCCTCCTCTTGTTTATCAATTGTCTTGGCCCAGAATTTGAATTTAACTGAACATTAAACAATTCAGTGTTGAAGCAAACAATCTTGTGTTGGAGAGGGAAAGGTGGATTCTCTGAACTGCCTAGAAATTTAAAGGACCTGATTTAATTCATTTGTTAAACATTTATCAAGCACCTACTGTATGCCAGGCACTCTTGAAGGTTTTATAGATATATTTTTTATCTCAATAGATTAACCAAAATGAATTCGCTACAAAATGCATCTCCAGAACATTAGCTGGTCAATCTGTTGGATATTATTTTAGCATTGTCATTTGGGCACTGACAAGTATCTGCCTAAAGTGGTGACTCTACTTTTGGCACAGATGATATTGAGCTAGTTGTTCTCATAGTTATGACTTGCATATTGAATTGTTTCATGATGCCAATGCCACTGCAAGATTATGACATAAAGTCAGCAGAAATAATGCCTGCTATTCGGTTTTTATGGCAGACAGGCATGTGTTCATTCCATTTTAAATCTGAATCAAATCGTTTACGTATTAGTTGTAAAGAGGTAGATGTGAGACAACAATACTTAATGACACTTAGGGTTAGATTTTGTTCTCTCAAGAGCATATTTTCCCCACTCGGTTTCTTGAAGTGTTACTCTGTAAGGAGGATTACTGCCTGGCATATGTGTGACTTATATACTGGCTAGCCGAGAAATGGTTATTCTGTGTAATCAATGGTTTATAACAAATCAACAGTGCGGTAAAATCTTTAAGACAAATTATGTTGAATCATCATTGTCAAATATGTGAAAATCACATAACAATGATCAATAGCACTGCAGGCATGGCTTCTGCCTGCCTGTTCTTTATATATGCTGAAAGAAAATTAGTACTGCTTGAATACCTACGAGGCAGCAAGCTAATATCAAGACCGGACACTGTGCTAGGTGTCTAATAAGTCATTTCATGTAGGAATTAGTATTCTCATTTTGCAATTCAGAAATTCTAGACTGGCAGCTTCAACAAAGGGTAAAAACCCAGCTTTTATCTGAGAATTCTGAGTGTGAGCCCTTGGGCAAATATTTTACAATCTTAGCCTTAGTGTCCTTATTTATGGAATGAGGGCAATCTAATTTTTTTCATTAATGGGAATGTTAAATGACATAATCTATGTAAAGCTCTTAGCTTGGTGTAAGCTTATAGGAAACTCTCAACAAAGTTTATCATTATTACCAAAATTATCATTATTATTGAGAAGTTAGATTAACATTTAAAGACACATAGCTAATAAGCAGTTTTAGAATGTTTTTAACCAAAAGTTGACGTAAGCCATAGCTCCAGCCTAAGGATTATGATACTACTATTAAATCAATATGTAACCAACAGGGTTCAGAATGGTCAGATGATAATTTTGTTTTCTATGTTTTCATTTGTGGTAGAGACAGTCCTCTCTGAATATACGTGTGCTGCACTACATTTCCCAGCATCCCTTGCAGTCCTGCTTAGGCCACGTAACTATTTCTGGCAAGTGGACTACAGCAGAAGTGGCAGATGTCACCTAACTGCAAAGGCATTTAGGGGATATGCCTCCACAGTCCCTCTCTTTCCACACAGTGGTATCTCAGCTGGCACATCACAAGATAGCAAGAACCTAAATTCCTGAGTCACAAGATGACAGCTGAAATTCCTGAGTCACCAGATAGAGGAGAGACCTTGGCAACCTGTATTAGGCTTTGTGTAAAACAAAAAAAAAAAGCCCTTCTAATATACACATGGTCAATATACTGATTCCTTTAAACGACATTTATATGACATTAAGTGTCTAAATTTAGTGTTTTGGGGTGGCAGACAATGTCTCCAAAAATCTAAAATATACAAACAATGCCATTTCTTTCACAGACCACTAAAAATGATTTTCAGTTTCCCTGTTACATTATACAGATTTTCTTTTACCCTGCCCCTTTAATATATATTTTCCTTTAATACTCGAGTCCCCAATGTTGGTATAAAAGTCTTCATTGCATCCAGGGTGACCATCCAATGAAGTATAAAAATTTCACTGGATAGTTTCAAAGTCTTTGAAACAGAAACATCACAGACCACTCAAATGAAATGAGTTGGGTAAATCAAGTCACATTAAATTCAAAATTCCTTAAAAGCAAAAAACTGGTTTTTAAAAGCATAAAATCCTGGAATCAGATTTAATGATATTTTTAAATGCCCTAGATGCTAAATCTGACATATCACTTAAAACTAAACCATTCCACGGGCTTTCCAGAATACCTATTTTTAGGAGTTCCTTGGTTTACTAGTTTCCGGGTTTTTAAAAGCCTATGAAAAGCTAACACAGCTCATAAAATATTTGCAAATATCCTGGATTTTCCAAAGATTGAAAGAGGAAAACACTGTACTAAAAAGTAATATATCAAAAGTGATTGCTAATTTTGCTAATGAGTAAGTTTTCAATTATTTAGAACAGCCATAATCTGTGGCTAGGAAAATTATTGCATATACACACAGTGCTTTTATTATGCAAACATTAGAGTAAGAAGATAAAATTTAATTAACTAATCAAATCATCTAGTAGTATTTTATATCTATTAAGAAAAACATTGCTTTAACTAGAAAAAAAGCAACATGCTCAATCTTGGCTATCATATTGAACAAGGTACTACACCAAAAAACAGTAAGAACTCAAATACCATTGAAGAAAAGTTTTGACAGAACTCCACAATGAGACTGGTATTTTTGTCATATTCCCAGTAACATTTCAAACCTTGTATATCACAATCATCATGTAATTTTTTTTCATGGCTCTTTTCAGTTTATTGTATGAAGGAGTTACACTAGTCCAAGTTAAAAGTAGACCCCAAATGGTTGCATTATACAAGCTGTGAGGTTTTTTAACTTGTGACAAGGGACAGAAGGGAAATTCTACTCATTGCAAGGGAATCCTCACTTAAGCTTCAGTGAGCCAAAAGCACTTAAAATCCGTGAACCTTCAGCTGGTCCTCCTTAGCCAGTCCAGTCTCTATGAGGACCTGGCATATGTTCTTGCGCTGGTCACCCTGAC
>NW_017733008.1:114887-117647 GCF_001890085.2 Hipposideros armiger
GTGATGTCTCGTGAAATGAGAAGCTTCCGAAGAAGAGAGTTTAAAAGTAAACCCCGTTAGATTACTCTGTCTCTAACAATAAATACATTATTTTCTTTAAACTGCTAGAGTAATAAATGAGGCACAGAGCTAAGGAGAGAAAATAATTAACGTTATTATCAAATAAAAATTCTACATGGAAAGCAAATGGAATACTCTGAGTTACAACTAGAAATATTCTGCTTGCTATGACTATTTTTAGGTGTTTTTTTTTTAAGTTATAGATTATGCACGTATATTTTCTAGGTACCAAAAGCTCTCAGTAAGCGAAAAACAAAACAAAAGAAATCAGCGTCATTAAGAAAGGTCATGCTTCACTTCTCTTCATTCCTTTGCTTTAAAAGAGCTCTTAGTAGAAATACAAATCATGCATTTGTAGTCAAATGTTGGGAACTGAGTTTAAAAATAACTTCAATCTATACAAAGACTTTTGGGATTTAAAAAATAGTCAATGGAATTGTAACGGCTATATACGATGGCAGAGGGGTAGTAGATTGGGGAGGAGGGTTATCACGTTGTGAGGGGTGTATATGTCTAACTATTACATTGTTTTGTATACCTGAAACAAAAAAAAATAGTTGACTTTTTGAGATATTTTTGTTGATAATTTTTGAAGTTCAGTTTTAATCTTGAAATATGTAAAACATGAGCTTAGTTTTTTGTTTGTTTGCTGTTTGTGTTTAAGTGTTCATGCCCATAGCAAATGACTAGGACCATGAAGGCTAAGGAAATAGCTCACAGTCACAGAACTTGCACATGGTAGGGCCCAGATATTCTACCCAGAAATTCATTCATTTTTCCACCTGAGCACTATCACAGTTACAGTTGATTACATAAACTAAGCATATATCATTTATTCATTCATTAAGCAAACATTTGGTGACAGAATACTTTATACCAGATAGTACTGTTAGTACTACAGCACAGCAGTGTGCGAAGGAGACAAAATGCCAACAGCATGCTGGTAAATATTTAACATTTCAGGGTGGTGGGAAGGGAGAGGGCTAACTTGTAGAAACTGCTTATTTACATAATGTAATATTCCTGTCATGACAGATTTTAATCTACAACCTGTCATCATTGAACTTAGAGTTGGGAAGAGATGTGCATAATCAACACTTGTGAGCCTGTGTGAGCTGGCTGCAGCACAATTCCTTCCCAAGTAGAAAATGTACTCTAGTAGAGAGAGAAGAAGTATACTAGTCACACATATCATATATCATATCCTGGAAAGTGTTATGGAGGAATCAAAGAAAGGTAAGGAAGTTGAGTAGGCAGAGTTTGATAGGAAGAGGCAATTGTCAATAAAATAGTCAGGAAAACCTTCCTTAAAAAAATGATATTTGAGCAAAGCCCTGAAGGTGGTAAAGGAGTGGGTCAAGTGATAATTTCAGGGAGGGGTCTCTTNTTACTGTCTTTTTTTAAAAACACTGTTTTGTTTATTTCCATTCTGATCTTTATTGTTTCCTTCCTTCTGCTTACTTTGGGCTTTGTTTGCTTTTCATTTTCTAGTACCCTTACATGTAAGGTTAGATTGTTGTTTTGAGATTTTTCTTTGAGGGAGGCCTGAATTGCTATGAGTTTCCCTCTTAGGACTGCTTTTGCTGAGACCCATAGATTTTAGGTCTTTGTGTTTTCATTTGTCTCAACATATTTTTTCGATTCCTTCCTTCATCTCACTGTGATCCAATCATTATTTAAGTAACACATTATTTAGCCTCCATGTGTCTGTGTGTTTTTCAGGTTCTTTCTTAAATTGATTTCTAGTTTTATACCATTGTTGTTGGAGAAGATGTTTGATATGATTTCAATCTTCTTAAATTTATTGAGACTTGTTTTGTAGCCTAACATGTAGTCTACCTTGGAAAAGGTTTCATGTGCTCTTGAAAAGAATGTATATTCTGCTGCATTGGGGGTAGGATGCTCTAAAAATGTCAAATGTCCACCTGATCTATGTGTCATTTAAGGCCACTGTTTCCTTGTTCATTTTCTGTCTAGAATGTCTGTCCTATGGTGTCAGTAGGTGTTAAAGTCACCTACTCTGACTGTATTACTATCAATCTTTCTTTTTATGTCAGTCCATATTTATTTGCTTTATGTATTTAAGTGTTCCTATGTTGGGTGCATAAATTTTTACAAGTGTTATATCCTTTTGCAGGATTGATCCCTTTATCGTTATGAAATTTCCATCTTTTTCTCATATAGCCTTTGTTTAAAGGTTTATTTTGTCTGATATAAGAATTGCTACCCCAGCCTTTTTTTCATTTCCATTCACATGAAATATCTTTTCCCATTCTTTTACTTTCAGTATGTGTGTGTATTTTTATCTGAAGTGGGTATTTTTGTAGACAGCATATGTATGGGTCTTGTTTTCTTATCCATTTAGCTACTCTAGGTGTTTTCATTGGAGCATTTAATTCATTTACATTTAAAGCAATTTTTGATAGGTACATAGTTATTGTCATTTTATTATTCATCTTTTGTTCTTTTTTTTCCCCTTCTTTTCTTAAAGGAGTCCCTTTAATGTTTCTTGTAACACTGATTTGGTGGGGTGAACTATTTTAGCTTTTTCTTGTCTGGGAAGCTCTTTAAATCTCCCTCAATTTAAAATGCTACCTTTGCTGGGCAGAGTAGTCTTGGTTGTATGCTTTTCATCACTTTGAATATTTCCTGCCAATCTCTTCTAGCCTGCAAAGTTTCTGTTGAGAAATCAGCTGACAG
>NW_017733008.1:124247-126596 GCF_001890085.2 Hipposideros armiger
CAATGTGAAAGGACTCACGCAGAGAAGTAAATGAGCTGAAGCTACAACTTGTTCCCAGGCCATCTGCTAAGGCTTGAAATCTAGAACTTTAGTTTTCAAGGGGCACCATGCAGAGCACAGGAAACAAAGCTTAGAACCTATCTATGGTGAGAAGTCACATTGGAGACATCTATAAAAAGTGTAAGATAAGAAGTTTTAAACAAAGTTCTGGAGCATGCAAAACAATCCCAGACGGAAGGTCTTAATTGCATGAAAAAAATGTTTTACATTTGAACTTGTGCAGATTTTTAAAATTTAAGGAAGAATGAAAGAACAATAATATATAAGGCATTCCTGAAGAAGAATAAGATGGGTATTTGTCTGTGGGCAGTGGGGAGGGAATTGCTTTACCAGAGATCAAGATTCATTATAAAGCTCTAGTAAGTAAAGGTGCGTGGGGTTGATGCAGAGATAGACTATCAGTTCATAGAATAGAGAGCCCAGAAACAGACACATACATATGCGGAAAGTTGATTATGTTATATTATGTTAATATAGTCAGTTAAACTGGATTAGCTTAAAGGTATCTGGGGAGAAGAGAAACTGTGCATCCTGCAGAGACAACTGGTCATGAATATGGAGAAAGGGAAGAAAAGAAGCACAACCACATTGGGAGAAAATTCTCTATGGGCCTCTCACGTTTCTACATGTCTTGCAAACAGAAGCACTGGCTGCCTTCATTCCTGGCAATCTTCTTAAAGATGGTTACACAACAAACAGACTTGTAAGAGAAAGACATGTCTCAATCTGGAATGAAGGCCAAGTTTTATTACTTTCCAATATAATATAGATAAGGTGTCCCTCTGAGGCAAATGTCCGGCATGTTTATTACCCATTATAAAAGATTTAGATTCCCTAAGGTTGGGGTTCCTCATCTATAATATAATTGTATGCAGTAGTTACCTGGCCTTTTTTGAGTCACCCTGTGAAAATTGGAGGCTTAGGAACTGTCATTAATACTAATACTCTAGCTACTGCTATTGACTTGACTAATAAAGACCTTTGTATCTGACCCTGGAATCTTGTGTCTTTTGCAGGTATCCATGAAACTGCAGCAAGCTAACTTCTTAGCTTGCAAGTAGGGTAACCTCTCAGACTCTTCAGAGTTCTTGACAATCTCTACATCATATTGTGCACAAAAACAATTTCAGATGGATTAAAAATNGTATTAAAATAATAGAAGCTGCAGAATTATTTTTTAAACCTGGTTTCAATGGACACATATCGTTCTCTGTTTACAACACAGCTACATGAGAAGGCACAATGGAACCCATTACATCAAAACAGCTTGAGATGTGAATGGAGTCACCATAAAACTTATTGTCCAAAGAAAGATTCCTGAGAGTAAAAGGAAGCACTATTAACTATACACAGACAACAGGTTTAGGACAACAGTATGTTTAGGTTAGGACCACCCTAAACATACCTGTAGTAAGTACAGGCTCCTCGGGTGGCCTCTCTCTGTAGAGTTCATAAGAGTACAAGCGAGCAGACTCTTACCTGGCCCATGCACACTACCAGCCACTGTTGTCACCTTCTTGCTGCTCATTATACGCTGTTCATTTATTAAATTTATTATTTACCTGTCATCGTTGTTTTGTTTTTTATACTAACTACCGGTTAGAAGTGGACATCAGCAAACTGAACGCCACCTGCGTGTTATTACATCTGGGTACTGAAGATACTCTACCTGGGGCTCCTCAGTCCTTCGGATGAGAAGTAATAACACAGGCTTCATCTCTTGATGATTAAAGCCTCATTTCAAGGATTTGCAAAGAAATATTAAAAATGTTAAATATAAGTGAAACCTAGTAAGAAGTCACTTTACACTGTGATTAAATATTATATTTATAATCATTAAATAGAATTCTCTTCATTCCTATTCTCACTTAAATGAATTGGGAAAGAAAAAATATATATATATACGTATCCACTTCTACTTCCTGAGCTACTTTTAATATTACAGACATACTGACTTTGGTGTGAAACACGTGCAAGATGGAATGGCAAAATGGAAATACAAGGGAATATACTGTACCTTGTTTTACCTGTAAGGAACACACACCTGACAAAAGGCAATTTTCACATCCAAAGTTGGTTCACTGCAGTAGTACAATAAATGGAGGCTCATAAATACCTATAGAAAAAAGGGGGGCATGAATTTCCAAATCACCTCATTATTCATCATTTATAGTATAAACCTTACTATAATTGGAATTATATACAAGGTATTTCAGCTTATTCCTTATGCAGACCACTCTGAGGTACTTTTCACAAATTGTAAATATTAAATAATAAAATAAGGTAAAA
>NW_017733009.1:0-832 GCF_001890085.2 Hipposideros armiger
TTATGCCCAACTTTAGATGTCCATGTTCCTATTGCATTGGTAATAAGACTCAAATAGTTATGAGTACAATATAAGAACTCTGATCACAATATCACAATGGCAGTATAGATAATTAATATTGAACTTCAAATTCCATGACACTTCAGGACCAATGGCTAAAAACAGAAACCAGTTAACCACTAATATTAAGCATTCTTTAGATATAGAGCAAATGTAAGTTTCTACTTTTCAGCACAGATTAGAATTAATTCTGGTAATTTATAAGAGCTTTTAAACAACAGTTAAAATATAATTATATGATCATTATCTGATAAGTACGCCCTCAAATTTCAATAGTACTATCATTCATACAGTGCAACATTAAAAGATAAAATAAACTATATCTGTTCTAGAGACTATTAGGTCTTATAATAAATACCATTTCAGTTAAAACCTACCCTCCAAATTGGAAAGGGAAGAAAGGAATTACATAATTACATATACCGAAAGTGGTTAATTAACCTATGGAGATGATAAAATTGTGTATCCATCCTATTTGTCCTGTGAATACTCAGTGTGACAGTTTATCTCACGTGGGAAAGTGCTGCTTCTCTAATTGTGGCTCTGCACACACATGAAAACTATTGTTTCATTTTGGGTTTCTATGGAAACAAGATTTCTGACTTTACTGCTAGGTTTGGAAACGTGATTCCAGGAGTTGATGTAGTTCTTCACAGAAACGTAGTTGGCGTGGCTTTGAGATCAGGAAGTTGTTATTTAACGTAGTTTGGGTACAAGAAAGGATTTTCCTAGAAAATAGATATGCTAATCCTTAACATAGCTTGGTCAAAGA
>NW_017733009.1:1277-3038 GCF_001890085.2 Hipposideros armiger
TGGACTGTGGGCATGGGTGAAAGACGGACTTTCAAGAGCTAATAAACTCAGTTTCTATCCCCTCCTTTATGATATCTCTAATTTTGTTAGCAGCAGCCACCGAAAAGAGGGGTAGGAGACGTGCCTTTTCCGTTGTGAAAAAATGAAGAGCTACACGAAACCTCTGTTCATGCCATACAATCCAAAATGCTGTTCTTTTGAGCTTGCTTCATTTATGAGAAAAGGCTCATGGTGCGAGCTTCAAATCAAGGTACACAAAATTGGACTCGGCTGTTATTTGGAAGAACAAGAGCAGAATCAGCCTTAGGCAAACTTGGAGGAAGATGAAGCCTGAATTCCTCTGGCAACCAACACTTCCTGTTTCTGTGCTTCTTACCACTTGCTAGTATGTTCTTGTTGGTATCTTGCTCTTTCCAGGGGCTCATGTGTTGTATGAGAGCTTTCTTATAATATTTTGGAAGCTGCGTCTTATGATCTGGACATTTTTGGCTCCCTGCTTCTTATCCTGTGTGTGTCCTTGCCTCTGTTAGAGTTCAATCTTTAACTGATATATCCCTCATCCCCCATAAGTGTATCACAGATTCTCTTCTGATGATGATGGATTCTTTTTCCTAGACGTTTTTTTCCTAAAATAAACCTGAAATTCAGAAACACTAGGCAGAGATTTATACTTGTTGAATGACTCACTTGTCTCTATATAAAAGAGAACTTTATCAATATGTTTAATCACATAAATAACATGTTCTAAAACTAGTATTTTTCTTCATTTTAATATTCTCTCAGAGTGTTGATTGTGGAATAAATGTTTAATAATATCACTTCCAAGGATGTTTGCATGATACAGAATCAACGACACCTAAATTCTACTAGGTAGTTGGATGGAAAAGTTCAGATTTTGTATTAATGGTGCATTCTTCTTTTAAAAGTTGGCTAACAAAACATTTTAAAATAAGTGCACTAGTTAAGCGCATTGAAAGAAAACCAATTAAACTCCAGGTTTTGTGTTTATTGAATTTTAGTCACTTGAACTGGGTTCAGAACTTTTCTTTTTTTCCTCTGAAATGATCAGGCAGATTTATAAAAACATACTAGCATCCTCGGGGCTATTTCTAATACTGAAATTGTAAATTATAATTATTTTGCTGTAGACAAAGATGGCTAGATACTTCCTTTCATATTTGTAGGAATTGATCATTCAAGGAATACCCCTATTTTTTGATACTATGCATTTTTGGTATTCCATGTAACTTTTTCCTCATTTCCTTGCAGCTGATAATATTTTTGTTGTTGTTGTGGAATAAAAAAATGTGCTTTACAAAAGCTTAATGCCCCATTTATATCAAAAGTACAGGAGAATAATCCAACATATGGGCATGTTTAACCATGGAGCTCTATGTAGCTAAATTAAGTACTTGCAAGATAAGTATATTAGTGATTTATTTTCTGCTAAATTTTATTATGAACTGTGCCTATTCTTTATTTTATTCAAATTCATATCAACTATTCTGAGACCCCGAAAGCACAGAGGGAGAATTAAATGCCTGAATTTCTACCATTAAAATGGAGTCCTTGATATTAATTATAGTGTAGCTGGAAGTGTACAATAGAAATACCCCTCGGAAGTTGAACAATTTTTAATCATTCATCTTTACAGAAAGCTATTTTCTGAAATTATTCTAAAAGGAGCCTAAACTGATTTCTGGACTTCAGGAGAATATCACATAGGGAGGGTTCATTTGATAGGGAGAAAATACAAACAAA
>NW_017733009.1:8014-9770 GCF_001890085.2 Hipposideros armiger
TTCATTTATGTATCCATTTATTTATTCATTTCTGTGTCCATTCAACAAGTATTGATTCAGTATCCTTTATATACTTAGCATTGTGCTAGACTGTGGAGATCAAATGTTACACACATAAGACCAAGTCCCTGGCCTCCTAGAGTTAACTCTAGCGGGGTGTAGCGATGTGACAGATATCAATTAAACCATCTCACTGATAAATGTACAATTACAAATTGAGGGAAGGACTTGCAAAGAACAGGATGTTATGGTTCCATAAACCCAGGTAATAAGGAAATTTAAGAAGACTGGTGGGGAAGGCAGTGGGAGGAGGCAGGGGGGAGCAATCAGAGATGAACATTTTCCCCTGAAAATGACAAAGGTGAGATTTAAGAAAAATGTGAGGGAGGATCAGAGAAGTGTAGGTGTGTTCTAGCCAGAGGGACAGCATGTGCAAAGGTCCTGTGGCACAATACACCCCTCTTTCTAGGAACCAGAAGAAAGGCAATGCCGATGTGACTGAGGTCCAGTGAGAGGGGCAATGTGTGAGATAATCTCCAGGCTGAGGTAAAGAAGTGACAAGTAACAATGCTCATTGGATCTTCATCCTACCAAAATGCATTAAAAAATCACAGACGTGGTGTAATCCATTTAGAATAAGAAATGGAGTGCTGCTTCTCCTGCCTGAGATCTTTTAAAATCAGACTATGATGTTAGTAAGTCAATCACCCTTGTAAGTTTGGTATANAAAATTTTAGTTCTCCTAAATGTTGTTAGTTTTACAAGCTACACTTTGTTTCATACCTTCAAAGAACTTTATTTAGTCACCCACTCAGTACCTGTTCATTGAATTCCCACCAGGCTCTGGGAAGCACTGGTGAGAAACAGACCAAGAGCCTGCCCTCATGGAGTTCATAGTTTATCTAGTGGGGTGTGGATAACAGAACAGCTTTGAACAACTACGAATTGTGACAAGTGCTTTGAAGAAAAATCAGAGTCATTAAATCATATAACAGGATGAGGAAGGCCTCATCAGAGGGACAGGGGAAGGCCTCTGAGCAGTGAGCTCAGAAATGAGATGTAAGCGTAATGGTTAACTAAATGAAGAGGAGAGCAAACTCATCTAGCCAGATGTGAGGCATAAAGGCCCTGAGAGAGGTAAGAGAAGGTGGGTGTGGCTGGAGGAGTAAGAGGAGATTGAGGTGAGAGACTAAAACCAGGAGTGAGATCTGGATGAGCTTCTCCAAAGCACAGTGGAAGCCCTGGCAGGGATTTAAACAAAAGAGTTATAGGATCGGATTGGCATTTGACTTCAATGGAAGAAGGGCTGAAGAAGAGCAAAGCAGAGGTCAATTAGGATGTGTTTATGCAAAGCATCAGATTAATGGATAAAGCCTTATTACTTCAAAGGCTGCCTTTCCCTGGTGATCTAATACATAAAATTAAAATCCTGGCATTTTCCATGCCAAAAAAGAATAATGAAAAAACAGAGAAGTTCAATTAAAGGAAGAAATTTAAAAGAATTATTTATGTGCCATCTTTTTTGTCAATAAATTTTATTAATTACTTTTAAATATACTAGGGGTGCCAAAATAATGTATACACATTTTAAGAGATGCTATCTATGTATTACTTTTCGAAGTGGAATTGAATTACAGTAGCAATGTGTAGTAGGACATTCACTGAAAAGATGGCAGTGATCAAATGAATGCTAGTGTCACCGTGCAACAAGCAGGACAGTCAAAGAAAATGGCGGAAGCACAGTTGTCGTTCGAGG
>NW_017733009.1:13102-14987 GCF_001890085.2 Hipposideros armiger
GGCAATCTGTTGTGCAGCAATAGACGCTAATACATTCAGTAGTCAGTAAAATTTGCATTTTACTCTAAGGAGTCAGTAAGACTAAGTTTTCATAGCCTGAATAAAGGTAGGTAGAACTTTCCTGATAATACAGATATTAAAGCACACTATAAATGCTATAAATAGAGCATGCATGGTGCATGGTGCATGGTGCATGGTACATGAGACCTAGGATCAGCTTGGCCAACAGTTGTGTGATTTGGGGAAGTTATGTTATCTCTCTGAGTCTTAGTTTCTTCTTCAGTAAAGTGAAAGCCTATGTTTTAACAAGCTCTCCTGCTGATGATCAGACTTGCTGAAGTTGGAGAAGCTCTATTTTACACATACAAGAAGTTTAGCCCGAAGGGAGTGGGGTTGGAGAGCGGGGTGAAAAAGGTGAAAGCATTAAGAAATACAAATTGGTAGTTATAGAATAGTCAGGGGATGTAAAGTAAAGCATAAGGAATATAGTCAATAATATGGTAATAACTATGTATAGAGCCCGGTGGGCATTAATTGGGGGATCACTGCATAAATTATATAAATACCTACACTATGCTGTACACCTGGAACTAAAATACTATTGAATGTCAATTGTAACTGAAAAAATAATAGTAATTTAAAAAAGTTTACACGTTTTTGTTCTTAACACCATTCCATAGATGCGGATTCAGATTTTGTAGGGTCTGAAGTTTATACAACTCAGGGCACTCTCTGTGGGGGGTGAGAGGATGCAAATTAGAAACTAGTTGTGGGATCTTGGGATGGATCCTGCAAGTGAGGGCTCTGAGGCTAAAGCTTCATCAGTTTGAAAGAAAACCTGGTTCTGCTGTCCCTTGTTTCGGTTCCTTATTCACATCCATTTAATTCCAAGACTCTTGAAACAGCACCTCTCTCCTCTTTCTCTTTTCCNGGGCCCTCTGGCATCCCAAGCCAGCTCTTAACCAATGCATCACTAGGCGGGCCCGCAAAACAAATACTTAATTTCAGCATTTGACAAAAGAGCAAAGAAAACCTACAATATCAAGTTTGCTGGATGACATTTACATATCTAGCTTCCTTTTCTTGACTGTTGAAAAATGTTACTTCATTACAAATTGGATCACATTGGATTTTGTTTTGAATGTTTATGAAGAGTATTTCTCTGATAATGCTGGTAAAAATACAAAAAAATGGAAGGGCCTCACCTCCTAGAATTACTTACAAATGCTGGACCAAGTCACAATATCATCATTCCTGAATGTTTTTAAGAAAAAAGTATTTTCATGGCTCTATTTAATTTCATTTTCTTATGCTTTCAGAGGAGAGATTTGAATGCCAGACCATCATCTACATAAAATAAGTTGGCAGCAACATTACCTCAAGTGGGAAGCACAACTGGAGTTGGACACCAAACCATTCTCTGGCTACCTGCAGTCTTGTTGAACATTCATCTTCTTTACTCACTCCTGGCCAACATTATGTTTTGTCTTTTGATTTCTTCTGCCATTTCTGCTTTTTTCTTCCATACTTCTGCCTGCCTGAAATGGTCTGCTGCTCTTTTACTCCTTTAAATGCCTTCTCTAAGCTAACCTCTGGCAAGAAAACTGCTCTGCTAGTCCAAATCTATTTTGTTTCATGGCCTGTAAAATTCCCTTCAGGCTACATTCTTCTTTTCCTTATGTTTGGTCCACCTGTGGAAAAGATGGGAACTGTGTTGACATTCCATAATGTGTTCAGGTCACCATCTGTCTTTGTTATTTTGGGCTTATTAAAATTTTCACAAGGCACATCGCATGACTTCAAAATAATAGTACAATGCCAGCTGGTTGGCAGGCGTGGGTCTATGAGGCAGGCTTGCTTTTAATGGGTAGAGTGGTTGCTGACT
>NW_017733009.1:20226-21867 GCF_001890085.2 Hipposideros armiger
AAAAAAAATCCCCCAAACAGAAAATATCCTTAATGTAAAAAGAAGATTTAGGAATCAATAAAGAAAGCACTGATTCTATAACCAGTACATAACTTACAGAAAAGAGGCATAATACTGACTAAAGAAATGTTTACTTTCACTTAGTAATCAAAGAAATAAAAAAAATTAAACAATAGTAAAATATTTCCTTCCTTATCAAATTTTACAAGCACTATTAATAAACATATAAAAATATCTGAGGCAGTATAATTAGATACACACACTATTTTAACTCCAATTTGGCAATAACTCAAGAGTCTTAAATTCTTATTTTTCTTCAACCAGATAATTCCATTTTGTGGAGTTCCTCCCAACAAAATAGTTTGAAATATGCATCATGGTTCAGGTATTCATGTTACCATTACTTGCATTGGTGCTAGTTATATGCTGCATATGCCCCAAAGTGGGGCAATCTGCAGTAGATGCATGGTTTTGTTTGAATACTTTTGAATGAGATAGAAAAAAAAGCATTCTCTATATGTGAGAAATTCGGAATCAAAACTTTATATTAGGAAAAAAATGATTAAAAGTGAAATTATGCCACTGTTAATGATTTTCTCTGGGGTGGGAAACTGTATTTTTAATTTTCTTCATGTTTCTCTATTTGTCCACATCTTAGACAGGTACAATGTTTCTTCTATAATACCAAAGGCAATTCAGTTAATCAAAATAACATCCTATCTCCGTCCCCTTTCCATGTGGCTTTAGTGGTGGGTCTCTAAGGATTTCTCTAAATGAGAAGTGCCCGAAAGTGTTGTAATCTGTTCTTTTAAGCACAATTAAGTGTTCCTCTAGTCACTTTCTATTTTGTTTTTCAGTGTTTTTTTTCCCCTTAATATAAACCTTGGATAGAGTATTCACTTCAATATTTTAATTTATTACCTGTCTCACTTGTTAAGAACCAGAACTTGAAGGAGGTAACACAGACCCGCTAATATAACAGCCTCCTATAAAGAATGAATTAATGATATAATACCATAATAAATAACAGAGCTTGCTAAGTAAATTTAAAGCCATCCCTCCTGTGTTAGGATAAGGCATTTACATTCCTTTTCATTGTATATGAATGTGGTGGACTTTGTGATGACCCAGTCAAATAGTCCTTTAAGACAGGACTTGCTGCCTCAGCAGGGAGGGAGGGAGCTGCCTTGGCCAAGGTCATGCCCCTTCCCAGGCGTGCCCCACATGCACTGACTGACCCAGGTGGGGGAATAAAGACCTCTTACTCTCAGCCAGTTCCAAGAGGTCCTAAAGGACCATTGCAGGTCCAGAGCATCCTGTGGGGTTGGGCCTGCACTGCAGTTTGACCTTTCCTGCTGAGCAGTTTTTCTTCCTTCCCTTTTAATCCACAAGTGTTGACCTCAAGGACATATCTTAGTTAACATCCTACAAGGCAATCAATAGTGGACAAAGAATTACAACTATGGATACTGGTGGGCTAGTGGCATCTTGGATATATTTTGAACTTCATTATGGCATAAAAACTGATGAATGAGGTGTAGAATTAGAGGTTTAGATACAAAATGGAAAAGCACTGAAAACCAAACTTATCTTAAAACATTATAGAATTTGCCTTGGGCCCCTTTAGTCTTTAATAATTAT
>NW_017733009.1:22427-28590 GCF_001890085.2 Hipposideros armiger
ATGTCTTTCCTGTAATCTCTTTTGTACTATATCATGTATTTCTGCATTTGCCTTTTAAAAAATAATTGCCCCAAATTAAAACTACATGTTTGAAAACACTGTGGCAAGACAAAATGAAAGTATAACACACACACACACACACACACACACACACAGCACATACACACACACCAAATGGACGCATACACTAAGCATTACTACATTTTCATTTTTTGATTTTTCATTATAGTATTAGCCATATTAAGGAATTATATAGAAATTATAGTAGAAAATTTCTTCTGATTAAAAACATAAACGACATACTCTACTCTGTGCACTTCATTTTTTAGAGTAGTTTTGTTCACAGAAAAATTGAGCAGAAGGTACAGCTATTTCCCTCCTGCCTTTCACCCCCACAACAGTTTCTATTTTCACATGTTTTCCTCGGTTTTTGTTTGATGTTCATTGTTTCCCCCCTCCCTTTTTTTTGGCCATTCTTTTGTAAGAAAAGAATCATTATTTCAATCATTCCTATTCAAGTTAAAACTATTTCGCTGAGCATTTTCTATGTCTTCGGCAAAGGACTAGGTGCTGTGTAAGGGATATCAAAATGATGATAATGACATTGAACAGCTGAGTGCGTACCATGTGCAAGACACTAGCTCATGCTTTACATACGCCAACCACTTCATCGGGGCAAATATTCCAAAGTATCTGATATTCCTACCATTTTGTTGAGAATAGCATTACCTGAGGTGCCATATTTATCTCTTTAACACAAATCACCTTTCTTAAGGCATGTGAAAGGTCAGCTATATTGTGTAATTCCTGTTATTTCAGTGAACACGTGGTTTTACTCTTCTGCAGGTTTTCTGTACTGTAAGCTCATCTATGACTTCTTGTTATTCAGGAAATGTGTTTAAGAATTCTTCCCAAGAGATAAACAACTGCTGAATGTAGCTTCTCTCTCCAAATCTGAGCCAGGCTTCTAATCACTTCTTAAAAGCGGTGGCTTTATCTTTATGCAAATAAGATGCTAAAGTCCTACATCATCGGACTTGATTGTCTACACTTAATTTCTCTTTTGTTTGTGTACCTGTATCTCTGTATTACTTAGAAGGAAATTTACTCAACTTCTTTTTTTTTTTTTTTTTTTAAATTGGGGAATTGTGTGATGGGAACAGACAAGTTGCTGTCCTTTTGTTCCTCAGTCTAGTTGTGGAGGATGTTGCTTCACTGACCCATGTTGGTATCATCATTGCGCTCTTCCGGGTGAGGCAGATAGGTCGCCGGCCTCTGGGCGGCCGCTCACGATAGCTCTTGGCAGCTCACATCAGCTGCCGGCAACACACGGTAGCTTACGGCAGCCCACTACAGCTTCACTGCAGCCTACACCGTCTCAGGCAACTCAAGGCAGCCCAGCTCCAGGTTAAGCTGTTATTCACCATCTTAGCTGTAGAGGGCAGTGTCACTGGTTGTCATGTGGGATCCAAACCGGGGCCCTGCTGCTCAGAGCCAGCATCCCAAGCCAGCTCTTAACCAATGTGCCACTCAGCCAGTCCACTCGACTTCTTCTTTATGAGCTGAACTAACACTGATATTATTGCACACAATACTAAGGGAATCGTTATCAGTTAGTTCAAGCACTGATGATATGGAATTAAGGTCTAGGAAAATGTTGGGTATAACAAAATGGGTAGTTACACAGGCACAATGGATATTCACAGTAATTTTGTCCAGATGAAAGATTGGAAAATATATTTAGATAAGTATAAAAATATAAAGAATCATTTTTATAAAGCAGGCTTAGTATAATTAAAGGTATAAAATCCAAATTTTTCATAACACATGACAACTAAAAGCACCGACATGGCTCCCTGCAAATCATTTTCAAAATAATATAGAAAACACTTTCCATAAATTACACTCAACACAAGACAAAGCATCACTTCTTTTTTTTCTTATAGACAAACCTAGGGTCCCTACATAGTAGGACAAAAATATTTTTTTGAAAGTTAAATAACTATGAAATTATTAACTAAACAGTATATGAGAAAAGAGTATCTGGGGGAGAAAACATGCAAAGGTCCTGAGGTCGGGGCACATCTGTCTTACTGTGATGACAGGAAGGAGGTCAGTGTGTCTGGGACAGAGTGAGAGATGGCAGAGTAGTAGGAGATGAAGTCAGAGAGTAAAGGATGAGAGAGCTAAGTAAGGATGGGGAGAAGGGGACTGAGATCACGTGAGGCCTTGTAGGTTGTTGCAAGGGTCTCTGCTTTTAGCCTCAGGAGAAGAAGCCAATGGAGCGTTTCAGTGAAGAAATAACATGACCTCTTTTTATAAAGTCCCGTTTGATGGCTGTGTTGAGAATAAATTGCAAGCAGTAATAAGAGCAGGGAGAACAGACAGCATAGTGTCGCTGTGATTGTTTAGGCAAACGTGATGATGGCTTTGGTTCAGGATGCTATTCTGACATTGATCATGGCCAACGGAAGGTTGTAGTTATTTTTTTTTCCTGCATGAATGCTTATAATAATAATTTTCAAATTTATATAGTTAAGTTATTTGAATAGATAATACACCCATGTTTGAAAAATTTTTAAACAAGAAAAGTCTTACTTCCTCTCCTTGACCCCAATGAGACAAGTTCACATTATCTCCATCCAAATCCATCCCATATAGTCACTTTTCTTTCTCGTGGACTCTTTCAGAGTGTCTTTCAGTAATCATTAGCAAATAAAAATGATACTCTCCCACCCATCCATTTGTACATGAAAGGCAGAATACTATGGGCACTGCTCTATCGCTTGCTTATTTTTTTCACATAATGTTATTATCCTGAAGATTTTTACCTACTAGTACTCAGAAATATTCCTGATACTTTTTAATGGTTTCATAATACTCTATTTTATTAACGTACAACAGTTTAATTCTCTGTTAAGGGGCATTTAGGTTGTTTTCACATCAATTTTGCAATGTGTATCCTTGTATAGACGTGATAGTTAAATTTAAAAATTTGTTTCTAAAAATATTTAAATAAAAATAATACAGCACTAAAAGTTTCAAATATATACACATGATAGATACTGAGATGCTCAGCCCAGACCCCATCTTCAGGATGGATGTACCCATTCCCTAGGTGCTGGGAATGTGGACTCTTAATGGAATGGTTGTTGAGTCCCTCACTAGGAATTGCCTCTGGCCCCTTTCCTAGGCTGCCGCCTGTGACCAGTGACAGTCTGAGGAGGGCTGCAAAGGCCCAGACTTCTTGCCTCGATG
Source organism: Hipposideros armiger (assembly GCF_001890085.2). Lineage (NCBI taxonomy): Eukaryota > Metazoa > Chordata > Mammalia > Chiroptera > Hipposideridae > Hipposideros > Hipposideros armiger. Next base: position 25,686 of record NW_017733009.1, read on the forward strand.
TACAAAGCTCCAAAGGGCCACCTAAGTTCCAGAGTGCTCTGTAGGCTCCACTCAGGTCTAAGATATGGCCCCGGTGGGCAGCTTCTCTGCCATCTAATTCTGCCACCCTCACTTACTTACAGGTGTTTCCCAAGAACATTTCCAATAAATGTTCTGCACACAATTTTATGTCTCACAATGTGTTTTCTGAGAACCTGGTTTAAGACAAGGCATTTAAACTTGATGAAGTCTGAGTTTGTAGGACTAAGGGTAGGCTGTCACCATGTTCATGATTTATTTACTTAACATTTAAAATATTGTGATAATATTTTTATCTTTCAGATCATTTTTTGGTCTGAAAACTTATTTTTCCTTCAGTTTTTTTTGTTTATTAGGTATAATTTACATATATTAAAATTCATAGTTTTTAGGTAAATAATTCTATGTATGTTGATGAACTTACAGTTATGTAATCACCACCCAATCAAAATATAGAACAGTTAATTCCATCATCCGAAAAAATTCCCTTGAGCTCTTCGTTGAAGTATCTGTTCAAATATACTGACAATTTTTTTTAAAATGGTTTGTTTGCTTTCTTATTACTGAGATTAGAGACATTTTAAATATTCTGGGTATCAGTCTTTGATCAGATATACAGAGTGTACCCAATAACAAAAGATGAATACAAGTCATGTGTATACATTTTTTTGGCATCCCGGTATATTTTACAAATATTTTCTCTCAGTCCAAAGCTTGAATTTTTATTTTACTAAGAGTTCTTTTGAAGAGCTGTCATGTAATTTTTAAAAACTAAAATACCTGGCTCATTATTTTTACTATTTTCAGTATATAGTACTAATCTGTTATTACAGAGTAATAGGCAATAAAAATGTGCATAAATGCAGACGTTTTTAGCATATGATGTAATTCTTCTAGGAGAAAAGCAGAAGGAAAGCTGACCTCCAATGGAGGTCAGCTATTGGAAAAGTTCCTTGTAAAGGAGTCACAGAGTACAATAAGTTCTTAATAGTATTTGTAAACTTGAATGCAATTAAAAGGGGACACTGATGGACATTTCATTTATATCAAAATTTAAGTTATTCTCCTTGTTGTGTATTTCCAGATCATTTTTTTTCTTTCCTTTTGGGTCTTCAAGGAAATAAAAATTGAGGACTGATCTGACTTAAGATGGAGAAATAAAGGTGCAACTGAGAATATCTTTTCCCTAAAATAGAACAAAATGAACAAAAAAAAGAGGAAAATATGGTAACAAAATGGACAGCATCAGTCCACCGAGGGAACAGTCATGACCAAATGACAAAACTAATGGCCTGGAGACTAAGGAATGGAGGTGGTTTGGGGGTGCACCTCAACACAGCCAACCTCCTAACCTCAATCTTAATCCTAAATTTGGAGAAAAGTAGATATTATTCTCTTTTACTTTTTCAGAGTCAGGAATTTTAGAAACTGATGCTGGGGAGAAATGGTTAAATTATGAGTATTGGGTCTGACATTTTCAGGAACAGTAAGAGATAAAGGAAAAAAAAAACCAAAGTTCAGTGGCTTCTTTTTAGGGGAATGGGATACACATACCCAATTGAATAGAATGAACCTTGATAAAGGACTCTTGTTTTTAAAAGAGCAAAAACAAAAACTTCTTCATTGTGGAACATTTCAAACATATTCAAAAAGGAGAGAATAATATAATGCACTACCATGCACCCATTATCCAAACTTAATAAAGATCAACAACGGTTGTCAATATTGTTCCATCAATACTGTCACCCACTCCATCTTTTCTTATATTTGGAGCTTGTGGAGGGTAGTTTCCAGATCAATCATTTTTGTACCAACAACAGGGCTATTACATAGCAGGTATTCAATCGAGTTTGCTAAGTGAGTCGATTAATCAATGAATGAATCAATCTCCATTTAGACACACCATTCTGCTTCCCAGAAAGTAAGTCTGCCTTTAACAAAAGATGAATATTATATATGATGACTGTGATAATAGGTAAATACATGCAAAGGGCCACATTTCATTGAAACATGTTCAAGAATAAGCATTGTGAAGATAATCAGCATAACATTATGGGTTCTTCTTAAATGGGAAAGATAGCTTTGCTACTGGAAACCTTCCTAAGCTAATAGGGCCTGAGGAACACTGCTGGAGGCTAAAAGGTGGCAGAATTAAAATGCTCAGGCCTGAATTCACCATGACAACTAACTGCTGAGACACCAGCCTGTATACCTACTAACATACTAATGTACTAACTTAAAATATGCTTTTTAATAGAAATGTCAGATTCAAATTGATGTAATTTTACCCTTTTTGATCATGAATTTTCTTTTCTGAAAAAACCAATGGTATTAAGAAGTGTGTATTGTACACACACACACACACACACACATATATATATATATATATATATATATATATATATATATATACGCCCTATGAACTACAAAGGCAAATATAAACATACACAATTACATCATTTTTGCCATTTATTTCCCAAATACTTCAGAGGCCAGCTCTATTTGGGACCAAATGCATAACCCCCAATATAGTTTTTAAAAACATGAATATATGATACCAGAATCTCTAATATGTCAACTGATAAGTGATTACCTAGATAATCTAGTAAATCATCTAGATATTTAGCTCATTCTATACTAAACACCTAAATATTTTGATATATGATGATGTTCTTAAGGACACTATTACCATTACATAAAAAGGTCTGAGGCCATATTTGCTCTAAAGAAGCAGTCATTTCTCCCAAGACAAATGTTAATAGTTGGAAGCGATTACAATTAGAATGGAATTTAAGTATTCAGAAGAGAATCTACATGTCTACTTATGGGAAATTGGTGGCATAAATGAGAGTGAGATGTGGGTCATCAGAGCAGGAGGTATTTTAAA
>NW_017733009.1:29330-30531 GCF_001890085.2 Hipposideros armiger
TAATATTTTATAAGGCACTTCTACTAAAGGTATTGTTAGGAGATTGCCACTATGCTGTGAAAGAATTCTGCATTGAGATTCACAAGACATCAGTTGTTGTCCCAGCGCTGCCTATAATTCAATTTGGGGAATTCACTTCACTAAAGCATTTGATTCCTGAGCTGTGAAATAATGAGGATCTAATAAACAATCTCTGAGGTCTCTTTCAGATCTAAGAAGTGCTAATATTCTATTTTAGGTTGTCAGAATTATCACCTTTCTTTTGTAAGAGGTTTATTTATTTTAAAGTTTACATAAGCAATGTATTAACTGTTGATAAAGAACAGAAATTAAATATAAATATACAGGAAAAAATTAAAGTAACAAATATCCTATGATTCAGCCACAGCCATTATTGGTATGTGGTCTACCAGACTTTTTCATTTGTGTGTATATTATTTAAAACAATAACAAAGCTCTGTAACATGCTTTACATCCTAAATACAATGTAACAGACACCTTTCCATGGTATTACATATAGACTTGATAATTTTAAATACTTCATATGTATGCACAAGATATATTTAACCCTTTTATTGGACTTTCAAATTGTTTGTAATTTTATTATAATGAACTATGATGAATGACATTGTAGGTGTATATTTACTAATTTCTCTGTTTCCTTGATATAAATGCACAGGTTTAGGATCATTAGGTCACAAGAGTAGATGTTTTTATTTTAGTAGTTTGACATATTTTGATAAGTAGCTATATAGAAAGTTTGTCTTGAAACAGTTCCACAGGCTGTGGAGCAGAGGGTTTATTTCCTCAAAACAAAGATAATCCCAGGAGCCTCATTCCTGTTACTCTTCTCTATGCTGATAGATAAAAAAAAGGTACTCTACTCTAATTTCAATGTTCATTTCTTTGATTATTAGTGGGAACAAATGTGTCACTAAATGTTTGGGACACTTTTAGTTTCTTAGTAAATTTTCTGTATGTGCTTTTAGCCCATCTAAAAAAAATTAATACTTTCATTTTTTAGAACACTTTTAGGTGTACAGAAAAGCTGAGCAGAAAGTATAGAGTTCTCATATACCCCTTGTCTTCCACTACTGCCCAGTTTTCCTATTACTAACATTTTGCAGTGTGGTAGACTTGTTACAATTGATGAGCTAATATTGATACATTATTATTTATTAAAGTCAATAGTTTACATTAG
>NW_017733009.1:31765-32950 GCF_001890085.2 Hipposideros armiger
TGTTATAACAACTGAGGCTTTTTGGTTAAGGTATGTGCTTGTACCATTCTAAAGTTTCTAATTTCTTTGAAGCCAAATTTTATCAATTGTTTTGTGTTTTCTGCCTATAGTATTTGCTCTGCAATTATGCAAATATTATAAGGTTCATGCTGACATACATTAGTATGATTTTCTCTCTCATTTTTTAAACAATTACATTCTTGTTTGATCTGGAATAATTTTGATCTATGAAGCAGTTACTTTGCTCCTTAATAGTTATTAAGTAAAGCAATGATATTTTCAAAAAAATAAGGCACAAACTTTCTCTACTGATTAAAAATAACTTTTTTACATACTATATTCCCAAACATGTGTAGGGCTAATTCTGAATTCTTAATTCGTTCCACTGCATTCTCTGTTGATTTCTTCACCAGCATTACTTTGCTTTGAGTGTTATGGAATAATAATACATATATTTTAATTCTGAGTAGGGCAAAGTCCTCTTTTTTGTTTTCATATTTTACTGACTAACCTGATACTTTTATTTTTCCACAGAAACCTTAAATTTATTTTGTTACTTTCCCATATAAATATTTTGCTTTTCATTTGGGTTATGTTAAATTTATAGAATAATTTGAAAGAATTGACATGTTTTCAATGATTGCGTCTTTCTACATATGGTAATGATATGTCTCAAATTATTCAAGTTCTGGGAAATATGTTTCAGTAAAGTCATTTCCTGAAAATTATTTAAACATCAAATCCAAACTATGTTGTTTTATTCTTGCTATTGTGAATGGTACTCTCCCAGCAGAATGTTTCTAGGTTTTTTTATGTCCTGTTTTAACTGGATGCTTATTAGTTCTAACATATTATTAGTTGAGTTGAATGGTTTTCCATGAATATAATTACATTATGTAAAAATAGTTTTCACTCCACTTTTCCAGTATGTATGCCTTTTGCTTTTACTCCATCCTTTTGTTTGTTTCCCTAGTTATACTGTTTAGCACTTCCAAGTCCAGGTCAATATTAAATGTATTTGGTTGGCATTTATAACTGCTGACTTGATTGGAGCTATAAGAGAATGTGTGATTCTCACTATTTGTGCCAAAAATTATACAAAATATTTTAAAAGCATCTTTTCAGTCCTAAGTTATTAAGATATTTTATGGTGACTAGATGTTGAATTTATCAAAAATCTCTTCT
>NW_017733009.1:34400-35036 GCF_001890085.2 Hipposideros armiger
CAGTCCTCACAACCAATCAACCCAAGGGTGAATCCCTCCAATTGACATGCAAACCACAACCAAGGCTTAATTACAACAGGAATGTACACAAAACCCACACAAGTGCCACACCTGGAAAACCCAGCTCTGGTGACCAGGGAGACTGCCATTGGGCCACAGAGGAAACCTACTACATAAACCACTATACTATGACTGGGTGGCATAGCAGCTCTACCTACTACATAGAAACAAACACAGGGAGGGAGCAAAAGTGGGAAGACAAAAAAAAAAACATATCCCAAATAAAAAAACAGAACACAGCTCTAGAAAAAGAAGCAAAAAAATATGAAGACAATCTGAGAGACACAGAGTTCAAACGTTCAAACTACTGGTTATAAGGATGCTCAATAATCTCAGGGAGAACCTCAACAAAGAGATAGAAAACATAATAATGGAGATGGAAAACATAAAAATGAACCAGTCAGAAGTAAAAACACAATAATTGAAATGAAGAATGCACTAGAAGGAATCACCAGCAGACTAGATGAAGCACAAGATTGAATCAGCCATTTGGAAGACAATGTAGCAGAAAACACTGATTGGAAAAGCAAAAAGAAAAAAGAATCTAAAAAAATGAGGACAGTTTAAAATATCTCT
>NW_017733009.1:36895-37833 GCF_001890085.2 Hipposideros armiger
TCACCATTTCCTCTTGTTTTTCTGTACCTTATTTTTTTGTCATAGCACTTACCACCATCTGATGTACTTTAAAGTTCACCTCATCATCTATTTCTTGCCTGTTTCCCACAACTACTGTAAGTTCCATGAGGGCAAGAATTTTTCCATTTTGTTTGCTGCTGTATATCAAGAACTTGAAACAGCACATCTTAGATATTCAACAAATTAGTTGAATTAAATGAATATGATGCTGTAATTATAAAGGCGAATCAAAAAAGACATAGACTCTGCCTTCACAGAGTTTGCAACATAGTAAGGGACAGACACAAAAAAGATACACAAAGAAATAAATATGTTGCTGGAAAACAGCCATCATTGAGAATTGCCTGAAGTCTAGCAGAACCAAAGCCCTACAGCTATTGACACACAAAATAAGCCACCTCTAGGCTGGTAGGAGGGGCAGAAACATGGAACGGGTTGGCCCCATATCCACGTGTGACCATTAAGAATAGGGAGGGATATCTTGGCTGTGAAGGGCACCCCGGAATAGTGAGGGGTCCCAGCCCCACACCAGGCCACCCAGCCCAGGGTTCCAGTCTGGGGGAGAGAAGTCCCCATAACTTCTGGTTGTAAAAACCAGCAGAGATTTTGGCTCAGTGAGATGGAGGGTGGATGCAGTTCCAGGTGCTCCTCTTAAAGGAGCACACACAAACTTGCTCACTGACAGACTCATTCACTCTGAGTTCTGGCACTGGAGCAGGAGCTTGAAAGGCACCAGGGACATATAGAGAAACATTAATTGCCTGGCTCCAGGATAAGGGCTGGAGGGGTAGCTTTCTCCTGGAGGGAGGAGCTGATGGAAGCCATTGCTTCTTTGTTGAGCACTAACCCCTCCCAGAGTGCAGACCCAGGCAGCTGCCATATGTGAGTTTCCATTAACCTAGCTAACATAGTTCATT
>NW_017733009.1:40452-51392 GCF_001890085.2 Hipposideros armiger
GCCAGCGTTCCCACTGGAGAGGAGTCGACTGTGCATCACCTGCCACAGAGAGGCCCATCCTCCCATTCACCCATCCCTCTACCCCATTCATGATGAAGCCTGCTTTTGCAAAGTGATATGATCGAAGGGACAATGTCTTCATTGAATGATGTGTTGAAGACAGTAAAAATGTTAATGTAAATTTTGAAATATCCAAACTTATATTCAGTTGTCTTGGAGGAAGTGATAATTTTAAACATTTAAATGAAATTGACCTTTTTCATTGTATTGATCCAAATGATTCCAAGCATAAAAGAATGGATAGATCGATTTTATGTTGTTTACAAAAAGGAGAATCTGGCCAGTCATGGCCAAGATTAACCAAAGAAAGGGCGAAGCTTAATTGGCTTGGTGTGGACTTCAATAATTGGAAAGAGTGGGAAGATGATTCAGATGAAGACATGTCTACTTTGTATCATTTTCTGTGATAGCGAACACCATGGGTGGTGATGAGGATGTATATTTACCAGAAGGAAGTGGAACAGATGATGACTCACAAGGCAGTGATGATGAAAAATTGCCAGATCTGGACTAAGAAATGTTGTCGTCACCAGATTTTGAGAAAGAAAAATAACTTCTCTGCAAGATTTCAGAACTGAGAGAATTCCTGAATTGATAGCTCTAAAGGCAGATGCTGTATTTGCCTCCTCGCACCCATTTTTCAACCTGTTTGTTTTATTGAAGACTTCACTAAGAGTTGATGTGTACCACTGTATGGGGCAATTTAAGTCAGCTGATGCAATAGCCTTATGTGTGAACATTTCCCAGAATTCCAGGACACTGTTGAAGTCCTCGGTCCTTGGCAATTGATATAGCAGTTGTGATAAATAAAAACATTTCACCTAAGTCTCCTTTACTTCATAACATAGATACTGACACAGTAGGAAGCCCTTGGCTTACAGAAAGATAACTAAGTTTTAGGTTTAAGAACATGGACTCAAAAGTGGCTGAAACAAATCTTAAACTGGTAAACTGTTGTTCCTCTGGGATATTCTTCAGGATTGTCCCACTAAAGTTTTATTTTTCAAAAAATTTACTTCATGTTATTGTACATAAAGGATCACTTGTCTATGTTTCAGATGCATCTTAGCTAAAACTAGTGCATGCCCTAACTTAGATGGTTTTTGAAGCCTGTACATTTGGTATTGTTTGTCCCTTAAACTTTTACAACTCACATGGAGGACAAAGAAAGGCTGTACATTGTTGCTTGATAGTCTGTACATTTAGACTAAATTTGTATTTGCACTGTCAGTATGGCAAATGAGTGAAAAAATGTTGATACACTATTAGATATTTTTTATTTTTTTAATTCAGCTTCTACCAGGCTGAAAACCTCATTTTATGTTCACGACAGTGGGAATTTTTTTTTATGTCTACATTCTTTCTAATAAACTGTTGGAAGACTTCTTGGCTGTCATTTTAAGTATCTGCTGTCTGCTTTACTGTAACTTCATGTATTACCATATACTGGAATGAAGTTATTTTTACTTGAGGAAGAATTTGGGACTATTTCTCTGTTTGAAAAAAGAGGCTTGCTGTAATGTCACAGGAAAACTTCTAAAAGTGGATCTGTAATAGAAAATTGTAGATGCACTTTGCAACAGTTGGAAAAGAGTGTGGAAATGAAACTAAATGTGTTGTCCCCTCTAAAAAAAAAAAAAGAAGTACAAATTGGCAGTTACACAGTAGTCGTGGGGAGGTAGGGTATAGCATAAGGAATATGCTCAATAATATTGTAATAACTGTGTATGGTGTCAGATGGGTACTAGATTCATCAGGGTGATAGATAGGAGGGGGGTTGGGGGACAGGGTGAAAAAAGGTGAAGGGATTAAGAAGTACAAATTGGTAGTTTCAAAATAATCATGGAGATATAAAGTAAAGCATTGGGAATATAGTCAGTAATATGGTAATAACTATGTATAGTGCCAGGTGGGTACTAGACTAGTTAGAGGGATCACTTCTTAAATTATATAAATGTCTAACCACTATGCTGTACACCTGATATAATGTACAGCATAAGAAATATAGTCAATAATATTGTGATAGTGTGGTACGGTGTCAAGACGGTTGTGGGGTTTATCATGGTGATCACTTCTTTAGGTATATAAATGTTGAATAACTATGGTATATACCCCAAACTAATATAATATTGTATGTTAGCTATATTTTAATAAAAATCTTTAAAAAAATAAAAGTAAGCATGTTACCATAAATGTAGAAGAATATACAGGAAGGGACTGGGATGCTGCAATAATAAAGTTTGGGGGATGTGAGGGGCTTCCACTTATACAGAGGGATTAGGAAATGCCTCTTTGAAAATGATCATCTAAGGAGAGAGATATGGCAAGCAAGACATCCACATAGTCTAGGAAAATACCAGAAGGCTGGCATGTGGCTGAAGCATGATTGGAGACAGAAGGAGGGGACGAATTGGCCTTAAAAACCACAGTGAGGAGTTTGGATTTTATTTGAAGTACAATGGGCAGCCATATACAGTTTTAATCAGGGAAATGAATTGATGGGATTTATATCTTGGAAAGCTCCCTCTGTCTCCTTTGTGAGGAATGTATGGGGGTGGGGAGGGGGCAGGGGAAAGGGAGGAAATGGTAAGACCAGTTAGGAAGCTCTCGCAGTGGTCTAGGCAAGTACTCGGGATTCCCTGGCATACGATGAGGGTAGAGGATCCACAGTTAGATTTGAAATCCATCTGGGAAGTGGAATGCACAGTACTTAGTGAATAGCTGGATGTGGGAGATGAGAGATACAGAAATTATAAATGCTTCTCAGATTTTGGATTGAGCAAATGGATATACAGTAGTGCAATTTATCAAGAGAGGAAAAGCTGGGAGAGAATTCAGATCTTACGTATTCAACTGTCCTTGCATTCATGAAACAATCCCTGCTTAACCATGACATTTTATATATCGTTTGATTCTCAGGCTTATTTTTTAAATTGAATTTATAACACAAACGTCCTCTGCCCAGGCATTACCCATGAAAGCTGTGTTATAACACGGTTTCCTAGAAACCTGCTCCTCTGCAGATGTTGGTAATACAAATCTGAGAAACTTACATATACTATAGGCCAGAGACTCCAAACGTCCAACCTGTATGGGAGGCTGTTAAGGGGGCAAGTTCCTGGCTACTCATGTACCAAAAGCTCATGATTTGGTTGGGAAAATACAGGTTTTATCATTCTTTGAGATGCTATTCAACTCAGGAAAAACGTATCTGTCTTAAACACTGTTGCTTTATTAACTTTAGAAGAGTTCAGCATTGATAAAAATAATTTGCTTTCAGAAATCTTTATTTTCTACATAATAAAGCCCCAAATTAGCCTACATTCATTGTTCCACTTAAAGTTCCCAATTGGCTCTTCTCTCCCTGTACTCTAACCCCCACTATGCAGCATGGTTGATGATTCAGCAGTTCTGACAGTGCCTGAGAGCTTGTTCAAAACATAGACTCTCAGGCCCCATTCCAGACCTACTGAATTAGAATCTGCATTTTAACAAGACCTTTAGGTAATCACATGCACATTAAAATTGGAGAAGCACTGTTCTAAAGGACAAACTGTTTTTCATGTGCGGCACTTATTCACTCCTCATTTCCTGTGCATTTACATATACTGTTTCCTCCAACTGAAATTCCATTCCTTTTATCTCAAAATGTCCAAATTCTGCTTCTTTACATTTATTACTACATATGTTATTTTTTTCTTGGTTATTATTCATTGGCTTTTCCCATTATATTTTAACTGGTTAACTTTGTTATGTAAGACATTGGTCAATTTTTAGTGTTTCTTTTTACCTTAATGAGCTGTCTCATTTGTCTCATGGTTTTTACTTGATTGCAACTAGTTTTCCTGATACATAATCATATAATTCGCACATAGGAGAAAGCAGCCCACCTTCTCTTCTGAACTCCCTTGCGCATGTGTGTTTTTTTCCTATAATTTCCACTTTCTACCTCATGAGATAGTTATGACTACAGATGTCTTATCTCCACCTCTAGATGCTCTTCAAAGTGAAGGTTCCTGTGTGATTAATATTTGTAATCTCCATAATACTGTGCTTGCAAATATATGATGCTGAATAAACATTAGTTGATTGAACAAGCGAATGAACAAAGAGCATATACACATGGTCCAGTTATTCTAAGGTCCCCAGCTCTGATCTAGGCAATCTTTGAGTCAATGTCAAGGTTCCCAAAGGATAAGCATTACCAGGAAGCCAGAGTTTCACCAGAGAGGCACATGCCAAGGTAGCATGGCTAGACACATGTGTATTCTGTGTGCCAAAACATTTCATTGTGATGGTGACTATATGTCTACCATGGGCCAGGAAACCAACAATCAAACGAACAGTTGAGGCAAAATATACTGTGTAATTAAAATAATCATGCTTTTAAACAATAACTTGCCCAACATTCTTCAGTAAGTGTGGAATCCAGTATTTGGGGGTTCTCCTAAACTTGTGCCATCTATCATATTAATAAGGTCTATCATTCCATGGGCCTGACAAGTCTTATTTATTTCAAGTTTGAAGGAGACAAATTCTTAGTTCCTTAGCTTTAATGTTTTGTCCTTTCTTTTCTTCCAGGAAGGCAACAAAACTGTAACTGTTACGCTTGCTCTCCTGTTGCCAATGATGGGCCCATCTTTGATATAATAAATCAGATGTTTAGTGTCTCATGTCTGAAGTCTAACATGTTACCAAATTTCATAATATGTACTGAAACTGAATAAGACAAATGTTGAATTCTAAAATAGTACTGTCTGATATTTTATTATAGCTCACAATTCTGTCTCTAGAACACAATTGTGAATATGGGCAGTCTCAACAGAGCACAAACAAGATGTCTCTAAGGCTTGGTGCTAAAAGTTCTATAGATCACTGGCTTCTCCGGTGAATATTAGGGTTCACAATCTACTTTTTTCTAAGTCAGAGCAGTAGTTTCAATTAAAAATATCACTTAACAATGGCCTTCTTCAATAGAGTGAGAGTATGGCTTTATCAAAGTCTAACTTTAATCACTGATTAATTTTAACCTTTGATTAATTGCTTTTATCTCCCTTCAGTGTACATTTTTTTTTCCTGAAAACTACCCTGGGCATTTTCATTTTTAGGATTAATGTCCTCGTGTAGGTGCCAAGTACTTAAAGCAGCTTTAAAAAGATTATATGAAAACACTTATCAACATGTTTTGGAAGTCTCTTCCTTATGTTGCTTTGTCTACTAGGAGGGAGAAGAAAAGCATGCACCAGCAGTGAGGCCCTTCTGAAATACAGCCTAAGTCAGCGGTTCTCAACCTTCCTAATGCTGCGACCCCTTAATACAGTTCCTCATGTTGTGGTGACTCCCCAACCACAAAATTATTTTCATTGCTACTCTATAACTGTAATTTTGCTACTGTTATGAATCATAATGTAAATATCTTTTTGTTTTCCAATGGTCTTAAGCAACCCCTGTGAAAGGGTCATTTGACCCCCAAAGAGGTCGCGACCCACAGGTTGAGAACTACTGGCCTAAGTGCTCCTGGCAGGACAGGGCCAGCCTCCTGGCCATGTGGCCTGTGCAGTGGCATGGGGCTCTGTCTTCAGAAAGGCCCCAGCCTTGGTTTAATGCTCTTCTTCATAATTTTATCTTCGAACTTGTGTTTTATAATTGAAGTCTGGTCATACAATGGAACATGGCCATGAGCCAAAGAGAAATGTGCAGTATGCGTGTGTCCCCATTCCTTGCTGCCCCAGTCACCTACAGGGCTCATGGTACCCCATGAGCACAAAATTCCGGAATTCCACTACGTGTCTGAGCTCAGCAAGAACACAGCGAGAGTCTGTGGAAAATGTGTCATGTCTGTAACTGAGTAAGTAAGGGCGTTGACAGCCCCGAGAAGTGATGTTTTCCATATCAACCGGAATTTGCTTTGAATGTGGAAAGAAGACAGTAGTGTTCTAAAAAAACTACGAATGACCAAGAGCCTTTCTTACATCCATTTGGTAGCCAATCACTTATGCTGAAAACGATGATAAAAAAAGAAAAAGAAAGATAGGGCAACCCATAGTTCTTTTTTTCCTTCCAGTTCTGCCTTATTCATCGATGAGCCAAAAGCAAAGGTTGTGGGTAGGATGCGCACATATCAAGAAGTGAAATACAAACGCTTGAGTTAATTTTGGGTAGCATTTCCACTGTTCTGGTAAGAGTGAAATACATATGCATGTATAAGCTACAGGATACAAATTATGTAATTTCAGTGATCCTGCATACACGTTAAATGGTCTTATATTTGCATTTAAAACTGACATTGCACAGTGTAAAGATAAATTTTAAGTTAAAACAATATTAAATAGCAAATTTAGAAAAACACTATGATAAGTTGAAAGATGGACTGTGGAGCAAAGCAAAAAAGCATCATATTTTAGCATGCTTAACACTTTCCCCCCTGCTTTTTGTACAAGAGGCCATAAATTTTAATTTTGCTGTGGTCTTTGGGTATGATTGCTGTATTAGGGAATGTGTGTATATGTATGTGTGTATTTGTGTGTAGATCACATTGTTCCCACAGAAAATAAAATGGTTATTATTTTTAAGGTTTTCATTACAAAGGTCAGGGTCATTCTTACGGCATTGCAAATTGGTCTCTGTTTCTGGGTATGCTGATCGAGGGCGGGAAACGGGAAAGGGCTCTGATGAGCCATCAAAAATGAGTCTCACTCCTTAATTGATCAAGTAGATTTTTTTTTTCCTCAGGAACTAGTGTTCTACCTGGCACACTTATCTTGGAAAAGGTCATTCTTAAATGGTATTCAGATAATTGGAAAGTTGAAACGACCTCCTACAAGGAGCCGTTTACCCTTTTCTTGCTGACAAGGTAGGCCTCAAATACACTTATCACCTCTTTACTACTGAAAAAATGTTGTATATCCAAAGGAGGGCAAACATCTTGCTAAAGGATTCTAGTTTTACCATTTCATTGTAGATTTGGAAGAACAACTAAAAAGTTACAATTATTATTACCCTTCCCTCCAACTGAAGATCTCACCAAAATAAGATAAAGAAAACTTTGTTTTAGTCTTTTTCTAAAAGTCTAATTTTCTCCCAGAAAGTGTCAATTTTGTTACTTTCTAAGTTGTGAGAACTAATTTTGTAACTTAGTGGTTATTCTCATAAGCATTCATAAATGAGACAACTGTTTTAGAACAGGTGTAGTCATGAATTTTAATGTATGCAGTTCGTGTTTTAAAAGATGAAGAGCTAATTCCAATAGGAATAGACTGAATTATTTATGGAGGGTGTATTGATTACTTCTGGAATCAGATTTTCTCTTCTGTCCCAGTACTCAAATTCCTTTAGTATATTCAACCCAGTTTAAAGGTTTTTGCACTTCTTGTGTACTCCATAAATTTAATATTTTCTTTCATATTAAAAAAGATGTATACATTTTAAAGATAAAGTTTACATCTAGCTTTTTGGTGTTAGAATAAAACCTTTATTGGACATTAGGGAGTGGGAAAAATAAGACATATTTCTTCTATGTGTTTAGTCTGAAGATGACTTCAGAAAAGAAAAATAAAATCCTGCAAACATGGGCAACCGTTTGCTATGGTAAAGTTACAAGAATTAATGGAGAGAATCAAATGCCATTTAATGCGATGCCAATGAGAAACATCACGCTAAATTATCAATTTGCACTATTAACAAAAATGATATAACATTTTTAGTAAGACATAACCAAAGTTCACGTAGGAGAATATTTTAGGTAATAAGTAATACAGAGTCAAATATTAGAAAGCTATTGTACCTAATGACCTTTTTTGATCCTTCTAATCCTTTTATTTTATGAATCTATTACCACTTTTCCTGAAATGATAATTAACAACACCTGGGAACCTGATTTACTGACGTTGTTCTTGGCGGGCACCAGAAAAGCTGCAGTCACCTAGCAATCAAAATCAATGTGACCAGGACTGGCCGAGTGGTGCATTGGTTAGGAGTTGGCTTGGGACACCAGCTCTGAGCGCAGGGCCCCGGTTCAAATCCCATATATGAGGGCCAGTGACGCTGTGCCCTCTACAACTAAGATGGTGAACAACAGCTCAACCTGGAACTGGGCTGCCGTGAGTTGCTGTGAGTGGCCATCCAATGGCCGGCAACCCATCTGCTTCAGCCGGGAAGAGCGCAATGATGATACCCACATGGGCCAGTGAAGCAACGTCCTCCACAACTAGACTAAAGAACAAAAGGACAGCAACTTGTCTGTTCCCCTTCCCCGATTCCACAACTCTATTCCCCTCCCCCAATTCCCCCCAAAAATCTTTAAAAAACCCCGAAACAATGTGGCCAGATGTTTTTCATCAACTAACTACCAACACATTTAAGCAGATACCCTTGACTAATGCAGTGGTAATCAAAGCATCTCTTACAAATGAAAATCAGACATGAATGTTCCCTGACATCTGTGAAGTTTATTGCAACAACTGAACTTTTAATGACAATTAACTGTGCTTTTCACAGGTCCAACACTGCTCCCTTGTTAGAAGGTAATAGACCATATTCCCAGAAAGCCAGAAATTGTAGGGGGAGGAAAGCACACAAAACCTTGTAATATAAATAAAATATATATGCTGAAAGTGGTGTTAAAAAGGGAAATACATTTGTGTTTTGGAATTAAAAGCAAAACAATTTATAATTATGTCTATTTTGAAAAAAATGCAAAAGTGGTTAAATTAGCAAATCAAACTACAATGAGACAAGCTCCTTATTGCTCCCTTCCCTTTCTGCTCCCTGCTCTGGCTGCTAGACCTGGAATGAGAATCTGCTGCCTCTCTGCTGAGGAGCAGCAGAGTCATGTCCTAATCCTCACGGGGTGCTGCACATTTGCACTGCTTATTCTGTTGCCTTTCTGAGAATTTCTCCTCTATGAACTCTTTTGATAAAAGGCATATTAAATTAACATCTACTTCTGCAACCAGAACTGATATTACCAATTTTTTTAAGATGTAAGAGATCAGAAAGTAAAGTCATAAAAATGTTATTTGTCATATTTTCTTAACTTTTAAAAATATTTTTAAAATAATACATGTACATAGCTTACAAGACACCAAATGGCAACTGTCCCTCTGTGGTTCCAACCATTTAAAATGGTTTTTAAGGCTCAGAGATCCAAGGTGGAGGAGTAGATAAATGATGTGCTTGCCTCTTCCTGTGAACACATCAAAATTACAACTAAACTACAGAACAACCAACCTGGAGAACCATTTCACATCTAGCTGAATGGAAGTTTTATAACTAAGGGTATAAAGGAGAAGCCACGTCAAGACTAGTAGGCGGGTGGAGATGAGAAACGGGCTTGCCCCAAATCTCCATGTGGTGGTTGAGAACCCAGATGGATAACTTGGCCATGGAGGTTCCCCTCAGAGGGGCAAGAGGCCCCAGCCACACACCAGCGTCCCCAGTCCAGAGTACTAGTGCCAAAAAGAGGAGCCCCCACAATATCTGGCTGTATAAAACAGTGAGGATTCCAACCATACAGGTGGCATGAAAGGCTACAGGAAACCCAGATGTCCTTTTAAAAAGTGCACACATGACTCACTCACTCTCAGGTCCTCATCCTGTACTCCAGCGGAGGGAAAGTGACTTGGGGGGTGTTGAAGACATATGGGGAGAGACTGAGTTGTGTAACTTTGGGGCAAGGACTGGAGGGACAGGCCCTATTTTCCCTGTGTATCGTGCAATGGGCGGGCAGGCTACATCTTTCCTATGTTGAGCCCACCCCCACAGGGCGAATCTGAATCTGATTGTCCTGGTGAGCTCCACTGTTCTATCCTGCTGACTCACTAGGAACCTGCTTCACCCAATTTGCAAACAGCAGGAGACTTTATCAGCAGCTGAACCTTACAGGAGCCAGCAGGTGGCAGCGGATCTCAGAGTGGCCTGGCTTTTTGCAGAGTTACCCCAGACCAAGTACTTGTGCAGCCATCCTTGCGTCACAGTGTGGCCTTTCCCACGTGCCTTCAGGTACAGCAGAGACAACAACCAACTATGGATTGCTTTGTAGCTCCTACCAGGTACTCCCCAGCTGGTTACAGGCAGTAAGTGACCTGGGCCTGCACCACAGCCCCTCCCAAGAGGCCCCATAACAAACATCTTGGAGGATGGCTCAGACCACAGTAAAGCACTGCCCAATTAGCCCACAAGTGGCACACACAGAGGGCAGTCTCAACAGGCACCAGAGACTGCTGGGGCAATCCCATTCCATGGGGTAAACCCTGCCCATACAGCATCCCATAAGCTGTGGATGTGGTCAAACCCCATAGCTAGTCAGCCTGAGGGTCAATATCACACACTAACGTGGCAACAGCAATCAAGGCTCAACTATAACAGGAAGGCACACACAACCCACACAAGGGACACTCCTGGAGCACCAGGCTCAGGTGACCAGGGAAAGCATGCCACCGGGCCCCACAGGACCCCTGCTACATAAGGCCATCTGGCAAGGCTGTGACACAGCAGTCCTACCTAAGACATAGAAACAAACACAGAGAGGCAGTCAAAATGAGGAAACGAAATATATCCCAAATGAAAGAACAAAAGAAAACTACAGAAAAAGCACTAAAAGAAATGGTGGCAAGCAACCTACCAGATACAGAGTTCAAAGCAATGGTTCCAAGGATATTCAAGGAACTTAGTGAGAACTTCAACAAAGAGATAGCAGGCAAGAAAAAGGACATAGAAACCATAGAAACCAGTCAGAAGTGAAGGAAACAATAAATGAAATGAAGAATGCACTAGAAGAAATCACTAGCAGACTAGATGGAGCAGAGGATCAAATCAGTGATTTGGAAGCGAAGCCAGCAGAAAACACCTAATCATAACAGCAAAAGGAGAAAATAACCCCC
>NW_017733009.1:53752-54926 GCF_001890085.2 Hipposideros armiger
TAAAGACTAAGCCTAAGAAAGTAGGCCAAAGTGATTTCTCATAAAAAAAAGGTAGAAGGTGTTTAATCACTCAATCACCACCAAGCACAAAACCTCACATTCTACTCACGGGAAAACCGCAGTCAACGCTGCACCAACTCCAATTCTGCTCAGTGGTGCAAGTTCCCTAAGGCAATTGAACTAACTGTCTCTATCTAAATGGATAACTTGGCCCTCATCTGGCTGCCTTGACCTCATGTAAGAAAACTGTGCAGCCTGAATTGGAATTTCAGAATGAGTGCCCTAAATGACACATGATACTGCCTTCTGCATAAGTCCTCTCTCCTGTCTTTTGTGATGGTCACCCCATTGTACCTCTTACAGTGATGCTGTACAAAACAACATGCTCTTCAATAAGCAGCGTTCCCACTGCACTTCTCATCTGCTTATCACCTTGGCAACATGGGAGGGTGCCTGTCCCTTTATTAAGATATTGATCCCAGTGGAATAGGGTAGAATATTGAAAAGTTTAATGATGCTCTACTTTCTTTGCCTAATATTTATTGCGTAAAAAAATAAAGAGGTAAAATAGATGCAGGATTATTTCTTCCATCAGGCACAAAGCCTACCATCTTTTCAGGGGCCAGCTTTTCTGGGAAATAGTAAGGAAATGAAAGGAAAAATGTAAGGTTTATTTTCTAAAATACAGAAACTAAAAAATTCAAATAAATAAATGCTTAATTAAATACCCAGAAAACATAACACTAGTTAATTATGAAATTTAATACATTACTTAATAAATTATTGACTTTCAATACAAATTTCATTATATTTGAAACATTCTGTAGAGGTTAGTTGTTTCCACTTCCCAAGAATTTTCAAGTATGCACACTGATTCCAACAATAACAGTAATTAGATTCATGATAGCAGCTGCATTTTAGGAGAAAGGACTTTATAACTTTTTATTTTGAAAAACTTCAAACATAAGGATCATTGAAAGACTAGTCCAAACAATATCCATATAGCTTCTCCTACAATTATAAAATTGCTAACTTTTTTTTTTTTTTAGCTGAGCCATCCTGCTACCTATTGACAGCTTAGCGGCTGCTCAGCTCAGGCATCGAACCGCTGTTGCTCAGAGCTCAAACTCTTGAGTGAGCTCTTAACCAACTGAGCCACTTGGCCAGCCCTTAA
>NW_017733009.1:59841-62542 GCF_001890085.2 Hipposideros armiger
TAACTTTCAGGTTTCCACCACTGAGGCTTAATGTCACTGAGGAGAAACACTGCAACTCTGTGTCTTTTCTCACAGGGTCAACTGTTCTTTCAGAGGAGCTTGTTCAACTTATTTTCTGTTTTGTCTTCCATCCTACTAAACCCCTACTAAGTGCAGGAAATAATTTTCTCTTAGTGGTTATACACAGTTTGCCTTTCCTTTCCAGCTTTCCATTATGCTGGAGAAAAAACAAAAAGCTGACCCATGTAATTCTTCCTGGCTTCAGTGAATTGCTGAAATGTAAGAGAGGCTTTGAGCCCCTTTCTACCCTACAACCCGCTCTCTCCAGGAGTTGCCTGTTTTTCCATAGGATGTCTCCTGACCATCTAAGTTGGTTTTGACTCATAGGTGGGAGGCGGTTGGTTGTACCTAAGCTTTGTGAAGGTTATGTCCCTGTACTGCTTACATGGGGAAGGGAGTGGTGGTGATGGGGTGGGTGTTTGAGGGTGGGCAAGTGTAGCTAGTACATGGTGATTTATGGGAACCTCTGTCTCCGTGACTACCACTATTGAAATATGACAACTGAGGTGGTGCCATTTCCGTTGCTTCATTGCTGACAGTGTGCTGCTGTTTTAAAACCTTTTTTTTTTTTGGTTAATTTTGTTAAGTTTGAGAGACAACAATTCAATTACATAGTTTCAATCCAACAGCTAACCCTAGAAGTACCTTAGGATATTGCCTCATTTTCTTAAAATAATAAATATATGTGTTAAAATTGTATACATTCTGTTTTCTGAAGCATCCCTGACATAACTCTGCCAGTTGCTACACACACTGCTCACTTTCTTGCCATCACACACTCCTGCTACTACTCAGACCTTTCCTTCTTAACAGCAACCAGATGTTCATGGAGGACATTTTCTGCTCCCAGTAAGTTTGGTCCTTTCTGGAGTTTAGCCCCTGGACAATATCAAGTAATCTTTCTCTGTGGTTTATTTGGCTTCCTCAAAAACATTTTTTTCTGCTCTGACAAGGACCACCGCAGAAAATTAATAACAGTGGTAAAACTTATATAGTCCACCAAAATGATAAATAGAAANCAGAGAGTCCCAAAAAAGATGAACCAAAACAGGTCCACATCAAGACACATAATAATTAAAATGGCAAACGTCAAAGGCAAAGAGAGAATCTTAAAAGCAGTAGGAGAAAAGCAATTAGTTACTTACAAGGGAGCTCCCAGAAGATTGTCAACTGATTTCTCAACAAAAGCGTTGCAGGGCAGGAGGGATTAACACAAATAGTCAACGTGATGAAAAGCAAGGACCTACAACCAAGGTTACTCTACCCAGCAAAGCCATCATTTAAAATTGAAGGACAAAGAGCTTCCCAGACAAGAAAAAGCTAAGGGGATTCATTACTACCAAACAAGCATTACACGGAATGTTAGAGGGACTTCTTTAAGATGGGAAAAAAAGCAAAAAATATGAATAATAAAATGGCAATAACTACATATCTATCAACAATTATGTTCAATGTAAATGATTTAAATCAAAACCAGAGGGTGGCTGAATGAACAACAAAATAAAACCCTTACATATGCTGCCTACAAGAGACTCATTTCAGATAAAAGAACACACACAGACTGAAAGTAAAGGGAAGAAAAAAATTATTTCATGAAAATTGAAATGGAAAAAAAAAAAGCAAGCTGAGTTAGCCATACTTATACCAGACAAAATAGACTTTGAAACAAATGCTGTATAACAAGGGACAAAAAGGACCCAGTAATCCCACTTCTTTATCTGAATAAACCCAAAATGGGACTTTGAGGGGATGTGTGCATCAACATATTCATTGCAGCATTGTTTACAATGGCCAACAGGTGAAGGCAGTCTGGGTATCCATTGATGGATGAATGGATAAAGAGGAGGTGGTTCATAAATACAATGGAATATTACTCAGCCATGGAAGGGAATGGGTTCTTGCCATCTGCAGTAGCATGGATGGACCTGGAGGGTGTTGTGCTGAATGGAGTATGTCAGACAGAGAAATACAGATGCAATGTGATTTCATTTATATGTGGGATCTGGAACAAAATAAACAAACAAACAAAACTGAAACAAGCTGATAGATACAGAGGACATTTTAATGGTTGCCAAATGAGAGGGGAGTTAAGGGGATGGGTGGAAAAAAGGGAAGGAATTAAGAAGTACAAATTGGTTGTTACAAAGTAGTCCTGGGGTTGTAGGATATAGCATAAGGATTATAGTCAATAATATCATAATAACTATGTATGGTATCAGATGGGTACTAAATTCAGGGTAATAGATGTGGGGTGAGTTGAGGCACAGGATGAAAAAAGTGAAGGCATAAAGAAATATAAATTGGTAGTTACAAAATAGTCATGGGGATGTAAAATAAAGCATAAGAAATATAGTCAATAATATGGTAATAACTCTGTATAGTGCCAGGTGGGTACTAGACTAGTCAGGGTGATTACCTTTTAAATTATATAAATGTCTAACCACTATGTTGCACACCTGAAATTAATATAAAATAATATTGAATATCAACTGTAATTGAAAAATTAGAAAGTGAGGGACAGGTGAGGGGGAATGACAGTTTCAAATTTCTAGGTATAAAACAAATAAGTCATGTGGATGTAATGTACAGTATGGGGAATATAGTCAATAATATTGTGATAACATGGTATGGTGTCAAATTG
>NW_017733009.1:64901-66253 GCF_001890085.2 Hipposideros armiger
ATAGTGATGAGGAAGCTAAGCAGACATGCAAAGATTCTGTACTCATTTCTGCATCTGAAGAAGACAGAAGAGGAAAGAGGAAACTTCTTTTCTGTGTTGATTGAATACTTTTCAGCAAGCTTTCCATGCCATATTCCCTAAGTTTCCTGCAAAACTATGGACCTAATATAGCACTAATTCTTAGGCGATAGAATCAGGACTCTTGTCACTTGATTGATTGACAAAGAAACTGAGATTCCTGACCCAGCCCTGATTTCAGTCTCTCATTTGTGGCTCTCAATTCCAGGACAACTAAGGATGCTCCCTCAGCGACCTGGCATAGCAGGAAAACCTCTGGTCCAGATTTAGATAACTAGGTTCCAGTCTTGGCTTTACTTTGAGTAAATCCTGCTTAAATTTTGGGAGCATGAGTGTCCTCTCTAATACTTAGTGACCTCTAAGAGCTATTTTGGTTATAATATTCTATAGTTCATTTTGGGAACATATACTAACTGGGCCATTTTGAAAAGTTTTGGGCCAAGCCTAGTATCCTTATATGCAACAAAGTTGCTGAAAGAATATCATGCTGCTTTTTGACTGCTCCAAACACTTTCGTATCTATTGATGCATCTCATTTTAACATCTTCCCAGTCCTGAGAAAGTATTATTCCCATTGGATGGATGAGAACACTGAGGCACTGGACCATCAGGTGGTAGAGAGCCAGTTGGTAACATAGTTGAGACGAAAACCCAAGCCTCTGACTGCGAGCCCTTTCTATTCCAAAAGGCAGAGTTGCTTCTACAGCTCTATTTAACTCTGTTTTCCTGAGAAAGTATATGTTTTCCAGTATTGGTGTTGATAATAAGCAAATTATAAAATGACTAGTGAGATATAATTTGAGAAGCTTCCAGCAAGGACTTTGCCCAAGAGTAACACTCCTTACTTCCTGTTACAGGGACAAAAATGCCACGAGTGCCTGCATTTGTTGAGTCCTTAGAAAGAGCTTTATGTCTGCAAGCAATGATACCCAGAGGGGGAGTATCCTAAGCAGAAACTGGCTCCATATTAGGGAGAGGAGCGGGAGGCAGATATAATTGGCAACATTTGATCACCCTCTGGGAAAGCGTTTCAGAATGCGGTATAAGAGTGGGGAGCAGAGCTGACAACCTGAGTGAATTGTCAGTAGCAGAAAGAAAACTCAATGATAGAAGGTAAAAAGCCAAAAATAGACTTTGTTTACTTCATCATTTTGCCTGGGGCCAGTTTTGATTTGTTCCCTTAACACAATACTTGTCCTTCCCAACCTTGAACGTTTCTGAGGGTTTTAAGTGAATACAAGAAACACAAAAGAGATGACTTTCAAGGTTACAGA
>NW_017733009.1:66573-67442 GCF_001890085.2 Hipposideros armiger
TTGGGAAAATACTACCTTAACATATTATGTATGTATGCAATAAGAACAGAACATTTAAAGTTTTTGTTTACATTTAGCTGATAATAAATTGTTTGAATTGTGCCTGAGCCTTTTGTAAATTTTTGAGTTTATACAGAATTCTCTTTTTGTTTCAGCTAATGCTTTTATTATCTAAGAACTCATACTAGTATACTTTTTACTAATTCCCCAAATTAGTTTTTAAATAATTTAAAATAATTAATTTAAATATTCTTATCAACTCCAGGATTAAAGAAATTAGTTGAATTTGCTTTTGTGATATAATAATACTAATATTATACAGAAAATACACTTTAATCCTCAGCAAAATTTTCTTCTCACTCATGTTCTTCATGATTTAAGAGAAATCATTAAGTAGATATACAATTCTTAGAAAATGTTGATGACAATAAAACAATCAAAGTCTCAGAATGGCATACATTACCATCCTTACTTTTCAGGGGTCAAGGTGGCTAAAAACCAGTTTGCTTCATTTTTTGCTATAAAAGAGATTTGATCATCTGCTTAGGCTGAAGACGATTGATGTCAGGAATAGTCACAACATGATGCTGCTTTTAGGGTGTAGTGTAAGCTTCACTGGATTGAGGGTGAGGAGACCTGAGATTAATATTTGGCTTTTCACTGAGACTTTATGCAAAATTTGGTTATGTAACTTCTCATCAGGGCTTTTATTTTCATTTGTTATTATATTCACAGTTTTAACATAAGGCAGATAAATAATGTTTAGGGATGTGTTTATTAGTTGTTATGGGTTATTAACTTTCATATCACTTAGGCCCCATTTAATATAATGTTATTATTGAAGCACAGTATAATTGCGATAGTTCATA
>NW_017733009.1:73890-75120 GCF_001890085.2 Hipposideros armiger
AAATGAGCCAAAAAACCAAAACAGGGGCAGTCTCATAGATACAGAGAACAAACTGATGGTTATCATATGAGAGGGAGTTGGGAACAGGGTGAAAAAAGGTGAAGGGATTAAGAAATACAAATTGGTAGTTACAAAATACTCACAGAAAGTACAGCATAGAGAATATAGACGATAATACTGTAACAGCTATGTATAGTGGTAGGGGAGTATACTAGGCTAATGGGGGGGATTACATCGTAAATTATATAAATATCTAACCACTATGCTGTACAAGTGAAACTAATATAAAATAATATTGAATGTCAACTGTAATTGCAAAAAAATAATAACAAAATAAATAAACAACAACAAAAGAACTGAGTAGGTGTTCAATGAACTCTTTAGCCATTTAAAAAATATTTCAGTGGCCTAAGTGTCAGCATTACTTGAAATCCAGAATTTAACAAGAAATATGAAAGCAATAATATATTTGAAAGGTCAGAGTAGTTTTCAAATGAAGCAATATTACATTAAAATATTTATAACTCTAAAGAAATAAAAATAGAGAATCATTGAGTCATACAGCTGGAAAGGCCAAGGATGACAGCTTATATTACAGGAGATTTTATTAGACCATCTAGTTTAACCTCTTCTTGCAATGTGATAATTGCAATAATTCCTGACATATGGTTATAAAGATTCTGCATAATGAACACCAGTCTCTTCCACTGGACAACTCTAATGATCAGGTCCATTTTATCTTTCTCCCAAAATTGTTTCCCGTAACATCAATTTAATGGTCCACTCTGGTATTGGGAAAAGCATAAAACAAGATTACTCTTCTTAGTATATGGTAGTCCTTCAGATATTCTGAACTTATCTTTACTAAAGATTCTATTTGTCTAAGCAAAAATTCCAGTCCTATTATTTATAATATTGTAATGGAAAACATTTTGATATAATTCTTTCCATGAGAAAGAAAAATTATAAAGAAGGGAGAATGAACGTCTGTGCTCTATATGTGTCATATATATTATCTCATGTCATCTTCATCAAAACTGATCAAGGAATCTGGTTCTCGTTAACCTTGTTTTTAAGTGGTTTTTTTTTAAAAAGCATTGTTATAGTAAGCACATTAGCAATCTTTTACATTTATTTGAATGTTTGATTTTTTTATTTGATTATTTTAATTACTCAAGTTTAATTTCCCATGTAGCAATTAACATTTCATTGTGTATATCTACAAGCGAA
>NW_017733009.1:79965-82834 GCF_001890085.2 Hipposideros armiger
AGAGAAACATTTATTTTTGCAGTTTAAATGGTCATTATTTAGTTGGTAGGGTAAGTGTCCAATTTCAGGGTTCAAATGCAAGCTGGCTGTTATGAAAAAAAGTGAGAAATAAATGGTATGAGTGTTCCTTCATGCAGCTGTAAATTGCTGACTATTATCATTAAGCTGTTGTGGACAAAACCTCAAAAAAGTTGAATTGGTTATAAACTGAAAAAATGAATGCATGTGAAATGGTCAGTTTTTCATGGCTTATTTGAGGATGAAGGATAATACGCCCACTGAAGTGTGATTTCTTTTCTCCATGTAGTGTGTTGTTGTCCTCTCAATATATTTCATGGCAGGGACATTTAATGATGCAATAAAAAAACAAACACTTAATACTTTCTGCCAAACACTCAGTGGAAATAAATCACGTCACACATGAAGCAAAGTTAGGCAAGCAATTTGTTATGTAGTTGGCAATATTCAAAATTTTCTCATAATATACTCTTTACTTTTTTTATTTCTTAGCCATTTCTTCAGCACATAATTTTGCTTCAGTGATGAAAATATACTATATTATCATGTTACTTCTTTCTTTGATGTATACTATGTTTTTCTGTTTTGGGTTAAAATAAACATTTAATTGTATACTAAATCTGAACTGTAGCTCTCAACCACTAGCTTCCAGCTCACTAGTAAATTAGTAACGAGATCGTGATTTCTTGTGTTTAATAGAAAAAAAAAATCAAATCTAAATTATTAACAGTGTTTTGTTTTGTTACTCAAGGTTCTGCAGGCTGGATAATGGACAATGATTTTCCTTCTCACTTGTTACATTTCCTACCATTTCCTTATCTTCTAAAATCCTAGGTCTTGTCACAAAATGCTGTTTTACGTTATGATACAACTATATCCTATGTAAGGCCATCGGCACCACTGCAGCCAACAAGAATCTGTGCTTAATGTGGTAAATCTATGCCAGTTGGGGCCTCTTTGTAGAGCTATTAAAAATACTTCTGGGATTATCTTGTCTTCGGAAATAAGGAGAAAAGAATCAGTGTCAAGTATGTTTGTGTACTATAAGTACCATGTAATACCACAAAATTACCCTGCAACCATCAATAACTGTCATTGTAAAACATGCAAGGGTATTTTGTGTGCCATTTTAAAAGTCATAGAGCTAAGAATAGTTCCCTTGGCCCTGTCTTGTGTGAGACCAGCCAATACGACACAAGCATTTGCTTCCCACAATGAAAATG
Source organism: Hipposideros armiger (assembly GCF_001890085.2). Taxonomy (NCBI): domain Eukaryota; kingdom Metazoa; phylum Chordata; class Mammalia; order Chiroptera; family Hipposideridae; genus Hipposideros; species Hipposideros armiger. The sequence goes on from NW_017733009.1 coordinate 81,207, forward strand.
GATTAAATACAGCAGGAGTCTAGCACAGAATCGCAAGCCACACTGTTACGGTTGTTTGTAGTTTTTCAGGTGACGCATTGTAAACGGACTTCATTTCTTGACGTCTTTACGAACAGGAGAGTTGGCTGGGGATCCATTAGGTGGTCACATCGAGGTCTAAGATGATTCATGACTATGCCATGTGGGTCATTCTAGATTTCAGCATATGGAAGAACCGCAGGTCCTCAGAGGACCCCACATCGGTACTGAGTATTTTAAGAGGAGGATTAGCGCCACCATTTCCTTCTTTGTCCACCGCACCCGTTAAACAAGCCTCTGCGTNGTACCATGCAGCCATAAAAAGGAAGGAACTACAGATAGATGCAACAACATGGGCGACTCTCAATGCATTATGCTAACTGAAAGAAGACATACCGAAGTCTGTATTTCCCCATTTATATGACATTCTGGAAAGGGCCAAATCATAGGGACAGAGGCAGATCGGTGGTTACCAGGACTGAGATGGGGTAAGGGACTGACAACAAAGGGGCCAAGGGAAATAAATGGGGTGATGGAAATGTCCTATATTTTGATTGCAATGGTCATTACATGACTGTATGCATCTGTCTAAATTCATAGAACTGAACACTTCAAAGGACTTTACTGTATGTACAGTATACCTTAGCAAAGCTGACATTAAAAGATTACATTATCTTCTTTCATGTTTGTCCAGCTCTTCATTTTTTTTTTTTAATAATCTTCACTTTTGGACAACTGCTGTCCATCCTTTAAACCTAAGTCTTAGGTAACAACCTCCTTCAAGAAATTACCTCTCAGCTCCTATGGTAGGTCATGTGCTACTCCTCTGTGCCTTTCACCCCTTGTGCATGTGTTATATTTGTTTCTTTTGATGCATAATAATATAGTACCATTGTCTTGCCCTGCATCATAAGCTCCTTAAGGAAAAAAATCAAAGTCTTATTTATCTTTACATCCCCAGGAACTCAACATAATATAAGAACTCAACAAATGTTGTTACACGAACAAAAATTAGGTTTGGAACTTTGCCGGCTTTAACTAAAATAGATATGATTATAGAACATCCTTATTTAACTCAGGTCCACCAGACTATTGTATAAAGTTTGTTTGCATATTAGAAATGCCATCATAAAGTTACTATCACACACCATTTAATTATAATACAATTTTTAAAACATTACACAGATATAATTATATGTTGCTCTAGTCTGATTTATTTTGCATATCTTTGCCAGTAAAATATCAGTTATATGCTAAATACACTTGAATAAAACATCTCAAAAGTTGTAAAAATATATTATTTACAGCAGTTAGCATTTTAATAGTTATTTTGCTTTTACTATATTTTGAGCCACTTTTTAGTCTCAATTTATGCAAGTGTGTGTATATTAAATTATACTGTACTCTGGACTAAGGCAGGTGAGAACTCTCATTGGTCAATGGGATACATAGAGGATGAGGGTAATCCATGCAAATTAAACTGCTCAACTGAGCCTGTTTTGTAATATTCCAAATTGCTTACTTTGTCTCCTTTCATGAGACACAAAAACACATTTTATGGTCTGATTGTGATGCAGTGCTGTTGGGAAAATAGTTATGAGATAATTATA
>NW_017733009.1:83944-84887 GCF_001890085.2 Hipposideros armiger
GACTGTGAGAAATAAAATTCGGTTGTTTATACTCGCAAGCTATCCAGTCATTGGTATTACGTCACAGCTGCCTAATAAGATATTATGTGGGCGAATTAACATGTTAACAGCTAATAAACTAAAAATGATTAGTTTATTTCCTACTCACAGTCATTTTAGAAGAGAAGAAATATTAAGAGACCTGGGAAAAGGGTGTGCCCATTAGCACTCTGTCAGACTCTAACGGGCAATCAGAGTGAGGTAGCCCACGGTTAGTGTGAGGGATTCAAACTGAAAACAATCTTTACTTACTCAGCAATTGTGTTTAGGGCCAGTTTTATGGAATATGATTCAAGTATAATCATACATGGTTTGGAGAGACACACTATCACCGAGCAGTGCAGCCAGTCAGGGAACCTGATAGAGTCTCAGCTCTGCCCAAGAGCCACAGTATGTCAGGCAAGAGGTCCAATCTCTTGGGACATCATGTCCCAAATCTATAAAATGAAAGTACTGAACTAGATGGACTCTACAGTTGGTTCCTGCAATAAAATTCTATGATCTGTTGCCTTTTATCTGATTTGTCACAGAACATTTTAATATCACTGATTTTTAATAACATAAAAAGTAAAACAAATACTTAAAACTTATTGCTACCATACTAAGAAGATACAATGACAGATTTATTAAAACCATATATGCCAAATTCACTTGTAACCTGAATGGATAACTTTCAGTTTATACCTGTAAATAACATAAGGAAGTATGGGGTTGTCGGAAAAGTCATGGCACATTTTTGCAATGAAAAACATAGAAAAGATACATCATGACTTTTCCGACAACCCAATAGATCAGAAAAGACTTTGCATTAATAATACATTAAAGTGGGTCTTGGATAAAAATCACTTAAAATATTTAATTAGAAATGTTATATATGCTCAAAGATATCTATCTATCTATCTAT
>NW_017733009.1:88107-89435 GCF_001890085.2 Hipposideros armiger
CTCCCTCTCTCCCTTTCTGTCTCTGTCTCTGTCTGTCTGTCTGTCTCTCTCAGTCTCTCTCTTTCCCTATATATGTATCTGCTCTCACAGTTGGGCTCCTCCACTTGTTATATTAGTGTATTCTACTGTCTTCATGTAACATGAACATTTTACCATAACACTAAATATTCTTTATAACCATGATTTTTTATTGCTTGAATTATAGTCTATCCTTAAATATATTCTAATGTATTTAAGCACTCCTCTGTTGTTGGATTTGGGGCATTTTCCAATTTTTCACAATAATATTCTGTGAAATATCTTTACATGCATATCTTTGACTGAGTCTCTATTTCCTTAGGATAGATTTCTAGAGAATATTATGGAAAAAGAAATTTTATAGCTAAACCTGAGCTCTGTGATAATTCTAAAATCAAATACCAAAGGAATTTGATTAATCAGTCAATGTGCATGTATTTCCAGGTATATTTAGACTAATGGGTTTTCTGGAAATAAGGATTTTAATCTGCATTTTTAAAACAAGTTACAAATCTAAGCATTTCATTAAGATTTAATTGGTAAGGATACCTACTGGCTTAAAGCATTCAAATTTTATTTTCTTATTTTAAACTTTCAATTCTTGCTTCTTATTTTTCCTGTTTTTCTTCAGAAAAAAAAAACACCCCACAAAAACCATAGCTCATCTCTTTGGCTTTAACCTTACCTTCCTGCTATTTGTGTTAGTATTAACTTAAGTTATTTTAAAAATTATTTTTGTTATATTCTGTTGTCCTCATCAAATACATCTTTCTCTCATAATTCTCTTTCAATCAGAAAGAAACACTTCTCATGTTTCCATTTCCTTATCTTCTAGTGGCTTTCTCTTTCTCTCCTGGGACCTTTCCACTTGATTCTCTGTGTTTTCCTTCCATGGAATTCATGTTTATAAACTAATATCCTGGCAGGGCCTATACACCAGAAAATTGAAAGGAAGAATAAATCATGTCCTTCAAGATAAAACCTTCCATCAAAACGTTTGTTTCAACGTAATGTCCCATATTGTACTGAAGTGTGTTCTGGTCAAAATGGTTCACTGGTAGTTTGAAGAACTGGAGTCAGCACATATGAAACGTCTCTCATGATTAAGATCATCTAGTTACTATCCACCAAGTTGCTCTTAAATGTTATTTGAGAGGACTCAACTGCTTTGGAGAAAGAATTTAGAAATCTTACATGAGTATAACCCCCTACCCTTGAAACTTATACTTTCTATACTTTCAAGTACAAATTTATAGTCGGTTATTCTCACCATTATCTTTTAAGGTAATATATATTATATATATGTGTGT
>NW_017733009.1:91851-93473 GCF_001890085.2 Hipposideros armiger
AGGTATGACTAGGTGGAGGTGTTAAAAGCAAGTTTTGTGTAATAATTGTTTTATTTTTCAATTACAGTTGACATTCAATACTATATTAGTTTCAGGTGTACAACATAGTGATCAGATATTTATATAACTTATGAAGTGATCTTCCCATAAATCTAGTACCCATCTGACACCATACAGATATTACAATATTATTGACTATATGCCTACAATTTACATCCCTATGACTATTTTGTAACTACCAATTTGTATTTCTTAATCCCTTCCCCTTTTTCACCCATCCTCCCAATCCCTCTCTCATCTGGCAACCAACAAAATGTTCCCGGTATCTATGAGTTTGTTTCTGTTTTGTTAAAAGCAAATTTTGAAGCTCGCAATAGATATGGAATGCAAGAATGTGATGGTGCAGAATCCACGTGGGTTATTCCCCAAGAACATGTGGGCTGTTTCCACAAGCCCTGAGTATCATGGCTGCCTTGTAAATCAACTGGTAAAACAATGGTTTACCAGTGGATTGAAATAGACCAATTGGAGGTGTCAACCCTACACAATTGTCTATATTAGAAATAAAGATTGAGTCATTTGTTCTCATATGCTATCAGCATCCCTCTTGTTTGCTACCTTTCCAATAACGTAAGCTTGTACTTCAAGGCCCAGAAGAAATTACCTCTTTCCTGTAAGTCATCCCAATTCCTTCAGCTTAAGAAAAAAATTGCTTCTTTGAATCCTCATGAAACTTACTGTTCATGATGCTAAAATAATAGTAGCTAACACATAGCCTTAATCATGTGTCGGCACTACTCTAACTCCTTTAATCTCACAATAATCTTCTGAGGTAGGTAACAGAGACAGAGCTGAGCATGTAGGGAATCTGACCCTTGAGGTGTCACTCTTAACCACCACAGTGTAGTGACAACATTATACAATCGCTCTTATTTGGCAATTAATCATCCACTGCACTGTGGCATACATTAGACTCTTGTAATATTATTTAACTCTTTAATTATGAATTAGCATCTCAGATTATATGCTTCTTGAAGGGGAACATTATGACTATTTCCTTGTGTATCCCTGTTAGTCGCTACCAAGACACACAGATTATATTAATATATTATATTAATCAAATAAATAAATTAATCATATAAGTCATATAACTGAAGCAACTAATTGGTCCGCTTGACCAGCAGCCCTCAAACGTTAGCATGCATCAGATTCATTCGGAGGACATGTTAGAACACAGGTGGCTGGGCCCCATCCTGCAAATTTCTGATTCTGCAAGTTTGGAGTAGAACTTAAACTTTGTATCTCTAACAAGTTCTCAAGTGAGGCTGACACTGCTGGTTTAAAGAACCACTCTTTAAAAACAATTCTCTGGATCATTTCCAATAAAAAAGTTATCTGAATAATTAGGTGAAACAAAATTTGATCTACGCATATAATACAGAAACATACACAGCCCAAACTATAGAAATATAGGAAGCTATATGGTCTAGGACACGTGTCGGCAAACTGCAGCTCGCAAGCCACATGAGGCTCTTTGGGTACGTTCCATCTCAAAAGTTTGCCGACCCCTGGAAGAGCCAATCCTGTCCCTCGCAACAATTTAAAAATTACTCGAGAGTCAT
>NW_017733009.1:93621-121806 GCF_001890085.2 Hipposideros armiger
AATTATTAAGGTTTATTGGGGTGACAATTGTTAGCAAAGTTACATAGGTTGCAGGTGTACAACTATGCAATACATCATCTATATATCATATTGTGCGTTCACCACCCAGAGTCAATTCTCCTTCCATCACCACATATTAATATTTGATCCCTTTTACCCTCAACTAACTCTAGGGAGTCTTAATTTCATGGGTATGATCTATTTGACAGTGGGATTCTAATTAATTAAAAATAATTGCCAAACTTAAAAACAAATTTGAATAAAATAATTCATCTTCATGTATCCTACAAAGTAAATCACCCCTAATTTGATTATGGTGTATTCAGAAGAATATTTTTTACGTAAATGTCTCTTGTGCCTCACTCTATCAATGACAAAAATGCAATGAACAGTTGCTTTCAAGCATGTATTGCATGTAAATATAGAAAAAAATAGCAAATATTTTTCTGTATCTGTCAGAAAAAGGAAGTCTTGTCACATTAATATCATCACAATATTTAAATGACACATACCGTTTAGCGGACTGACAGCTGATGAAGCTTCTTACCAAAGCTTGGGTGGAAATTCCCTCTAGAAATCCCTTATTATTTCTACAGTAAATTATTTATAAAGATGAGTTTCATGATTTAAGTGGTCACTGCGAAGGAACCACTTACAAGCCACAAGTTAAAGTAAGTTATTAATAATAAATTAAAAGTTTCACCAACATCTCACATATCGAAACCGCAAGCAACCGATCCCAAAGGGCTGAGCAACTCTCTATTACTTTATGTCAGAAGGCACTTTTGCCAGACAACTGTCTGTCCCTCCTGTACTCCATCCGTTGACAGGCTTTAATGTCATCAAGGGCAGCAGTCGAAACCCGGGTCACATAAGGGGTGCCGTCACCATGGTGAGAGGGGAATGAGGCAGCTGAGGCTGGGCCGATGCATCTCTTTGTCCCAGGATAGGCTCTAGGGGCCTCCGCTTCAGTGCTTTGTCTTGGCCTATCCCTGGCATCTTTTGCTCATGGGCTGTTAGCCTGACTCTTTGACCACTGTGCTTGCTGTACACTTTCAAACCCTCCTGATGTTCACGAGCCAGGCAGCTCCCTTGTCATCCCCTTGTCCGCTTGGTCTTGGTCTGCTCGCTTCCTTTTCCATCCACTGCTGTCCTGCTCTGGCCTTTCCTGTGGGGTCTGCCCTCTAGTGCCCGGGTCTTGTGCCACCTTTTTTGACATGTCACATCACATTGAGATTTTAAGTGCCAAATATATTTTGAGTGTTTACATCATTTATTTTAAGTATTCAAAGATATTTAAGAAGTGAATGAGTATGAAGTTTGGCAAAGTATTGGACAAAATAACTACCCTGTATAAATTTTAATATAAAAATTTCCCGCCTTAGTCTAATGATTTCTATTGTTTAATAGGCACATTTTTTTTTATGTTACCAACACTTGAGACAACAGGCTACAATGCACTGCCTTCACTGTGATATTGTGCGATAGTATTCCTACTATTCACTATGACATGCATGAAGTGATTTCTAATGTCAGGCACTATACATACACCATCTCATTTATATGCACAATGCCCAACTTTGGTATGTTGCAATAAACCTGCTTTGCATATGAGTAAACTAAAGATCAGAGGAATTTGGCTCATGGTCACTCAGGTAGAAAGTGCTGGGAACTAGGATTCAAATCTAGGAATGACTGACTCCACAACCCATGTTCATAATTACTATGCCTCCTTCCTCTCAATGTGAAGTTGTCTTTATAATATGGATGTTGTGTGCGTCTTGTAAGTTTTGGTTTTACTTATATTTAATATTTTAAAAAGGCAGAGAATAAATGATGAGAGGAAAATTAATTGGTTTATACGAGTATCTCTACCTTTATGAGCAAAAAACTAATGTAAGTACACATTTCTAGGTGGTACATTCTTTGGGATCACTCCCTTGTTCCTTCTCTGCTGTCACCATCTCTTTCTTGATCTAAACCTATTAAATTACAATTTTGACCCCTTACAACTTATGATTTCAAGAAAATTAGAAACAGCTGGTCAGCAGCTTATCGAACAGCCTCCGATATACTTGAAGGGCGTTATTAAATTGTCCCTGTACTTCCTCTTCACAATTGCATTTTCTTTGAATTTTTCCTCACAGCTCTGTTTTTCCTATCTTTATTCATGGCTGTTATCCTCAGAGCTCTTGGTGAATTCTATCTCTTTTCAAGTATGTACTGACAGCTGTAGTCTAGTGAGAAGATTATGGCTGGGCCTATTTTACCCCATTTGTTACATTTTCATGCCTTCTCTTAAAAGGTAAACTATTACAGACTGACAAGTAGGCTTTGGGTTATACAATTATATCTTTGATGTTGGAAAAATTACAAAAAACTCAGATCAATCTTCATAATTTGAAATTGCTTTAGTTTGTTTTTATTCTTGGGGAATTATGTTCAGTTTGATGACTTAGTTGCTTATTCTCTTGTTACCTTCCCATATTCATCATTCGTTGTAGTTATGGGAGTACAAAGATGGAATGAACGGGACCAGGGATTTATTGCTCTAATAGCATCAAAGAACATTGCTGTTCAAAAGCAAAAGAGAACATAATAAACAACGAAACAGAATCAGGAGTCATCACTCTTTTCTAATTTGAAATTATTTGTTTTTTATAATATCATATTAGATATTACCCTGAACATTACTATCTTTAAGAAATTTGTAATTTCATCAACCACTCCTCTTAGGTTGTTTTGAGTCAAAAACTAAGGTGACAGGAATATTTTTCTCTTTGATCATACCTTTCCCCAATCAATGAATTAGTGAGCATATTAAATATGACCTTACTTCAACTCCTAGAAAATTATTATAATTATTTTTAACTAATATAACTTTAAATATACTTTAGAGTTTAATATGTTTTATCTGTGCATAAATATTTTTAGTTATCTAGGCAGATTTTTATAGTACATGGATACTATGGGAATAAAAAAAATTTAGTTCAATCTAAAGCCATAGCTTTTATCTTATTCTCTATACGTTAGTCATGCTCTCAGTTCTGTTGAATTGTCTTCTTTGTAGTTAATGTGTCTATTTTCTTTTTTTTTTTTCTTACTTTGGAAATTAAGAGGCTATTGCATGGCAGTTGGTATTCAGTTCTAATTATTTTCATTTTTTTAATACATTCATTTCAGAAAAATGTTTCTTTTAAGACTGAGAAGAATATTTTACATCAAGTACCAGGTATCCAGAACTGTTTTCCATTCTGTATCATGTCCCCTGGAAGGCAAACTAATAAAAAGCTACACTTAGATTAATTTTTATTTAAAAAGACAAGCACAAAAATAATAAATTATTAGACTGTTGGGACAAGTCCCACACATGATGAACTCACAGACACATAAAGACACACATAAACATGCACACAAATTACAAACAAACATATGCTCTAAACATGAAAAGCAATAGGACCATTTTACTTTCATGGTATTCAATTTCTTAAAGGGTCTTTCTGAAGCGTGGGTGGCTTATGGCTAAAATTTTCATACCTACTCTCAACTAACTGTGTCATGTATACTGTCAGAAGTAGTGTTTGCTGGAAGCACACAAAATGAAAGAATGTGGGTATGTTGATAAAAAGGGCAAAGTATAAAAAGCCAAATCTAAGAAAAGTTGGCTATAAGTTGGTGAAATCATGGAAAATTAACTCGGGAGTTAGTGGGTAAAAAAAAGTAATCTCCAAGGAAATAAGAGTTCAATCTTCTAGAATTCTGTAAAAACAATTTTAAATCTGAATGAAACTTCATTTATCTAATCCTGGGCCTTTTTGGGCTGGGGGTAAAGTATATGGTCTGATCTCTTGTTGCTGGTTTTGAAATATTTTGTCTTTGTATTATTTTACCTATGATTTTGAGGTCTATAACTTAAAATGGTATATTCTAAATTTTTTGTCATTTCCTGAATTTTGATGTTTTAAAAACTAATGAATACCCCTTAGAAAGACAGAAATACATTCTATATTAGGTAATAGAAAAGAATCACCTCATAGCTAAGTCTTCACTTTTCATCACATTTCCTAAATCTATGGTTCCTCAACCAATTTGAGAAACATAGAGATTCTTTCTATAGTGCCTGTTATAGCACCTTGTACTGTACTGTGCACACCAAACTCTCTGTGGCCCTTAGTCAACTTTGGGTGGAAGGAACAAAAGAAAAAAGCAAGCAACGAGCCTATCGATTTGATGTTTCCTATGACCGTGAGGTGTATCTGTGAACCTAGAAAATGTTTTCCTCTCTGAAAAAAAATTTTTATTATTAAAACATATCATTTGACTATCTGCTATTAAGAGATAAATTCTTCTTTTTAAGAATCTTATAAACAAGGTTCTCAATCACCTAGTTATAACTAAAACTATAGTTACAAGTACTGTAGCTGTTTTTACACTGAGTTGGCAAAGCATATTAATAGGAAATCTACTTTTAGAATAGCTCAGGGTTTGTATAAATGATACTATTTGTCATGCTACTGTTAAAATAACCAACATATTTAAAAGCACTTTGTGTGTGAAGAAATTCATAAAATAAAAAATCACTGAGCTCTGCATGAAAGAATATAGAATATCAATCTCATTTTATCTTAAACAGAAAAATCCTTTAGGGTGTTGGTAGAGTAAGTGAAGTATACAGTTTGCAGAATCTCTAGAGACTGTTATTTTTATTATATGAGTTTGTGTTATTTTCTAAAAGATCACACATTCTACTATATTTTCCTAACTACTATTTTCAATTTAGGACAGAAAATGAACTTGGGTTTTCCTTAAGTATACTTTAGCCTTACTATCACTCTTTCCATACCTCTTTAAAAAGTTACTTTATGACGCTGTCATTCACAATTGAATTTTAGCACTATTTGAGCTGTTAACATTTACCCAGTCATAGTAAAGATGTCCTTTATGGTACTAGTATAAAATGACAAATAAAAAAATTAAGTCCTCTCTGTCTCCCTTTCCTCTCCAGAGACAAGCACTATAAACAGTTCCTTATGTTATAGTCAAAATTTATTCTATAAATGTAAAAGGTTAATAAAAATATAAATTTAATGACACAAAGAATCATGTATACATACCGTTTGGCAAGTTGACTATAGGATAAATACCATAAAATGGAACATTGAATTTGAAACTATTTCCATTTAAGATTTTGGTAGCTATTGCTACATTGCCCTTCAAAAAAAAAAAAGCTGCCATCAAAGTATATAAGAAACTTTTCAATTTGTTCGTCTCATAGATGAAAGTGGTATCTTGATGCTACTCTACATGAGTAAAGCTGAGCAACTCGTCAAGTGTTTATTTCTCTTTTGCTCTTTCTTTGAACTGTTAGTTCACATCCTTTGACAATTTTTCTCTTGGATTGTTCAAATTCTGCTATTAATTTGTAAGAACTCTTTGTATAAAAGAAATTAAATCTCTATCACATGCTTTGCAAATAACTTCTCTAGTTTATTGTTTGTCTTTGATTTATCTCTGGCACTTTCAACTCTATAGATACAGCAGTTCTCAACCTGTGGGTCACGACCCCTATGGGGGTCGAACAACCGTTTCACAGGGGTCGCCTAAGACCATCAGAAAACAAAAAAATATTTACATTACTATTCATAACAGTAGCAAAATTACAGTTATAGAGTAGCAACGAAAATAATTTTATGGTTGGGGGTCACCACAACATGAGGAACTGTATTAAAGGGTTGCGGCATTCGGAAGGTTGAGAACTGCTGCTATAGAAGGATTTAATCTGTATGCCTAAGATAAATATCCATGCTTTCTTCACAGCCTCCTCCGAATTTGTTGAGACCATGTTACTGCAAAGTTTTTAAAAGTTTTCTCACCATTATTCTCTATCTGTCCCTCCCCTTCTCTCTCTCTCTCTCTCCCCCCCCCCCCCATTGAAAACTTTAGTCCATTTAGAATTAATTTTNCATGTTACTGCAAAGTTTTTAAAAGTTTTCTCACTATTTTTCTCTCTCTCTCTCTCTCTCTCTCTCTCTCTCTCTCTCTCTCTCTCTCTCTCACATTGAAAACTTTAGTCCATTTAGAATTAATTTTATGTAAGGAGTGAGGTAAGAATGGGACAACTGCCTACAAATGGCCAGGCCATTGTTCCAAGACAATTGGCTGTCTGGCCTATCGCAATGAACAAAAATGACATCTTCACAACATATTTAATCCCCATAAATCTATACCTTGGGCTTCTATCGTTTGCCATTAGTGTTCTACTCATATATCTGTACCAATGTCATACTACTTTAATTATTACAGGTGTTTTGTAAGGTTGTTTTAATAGCTAGCAGGGCTGAACTAGAGAATATTCAATGAATACAATGGAGAGTCAGTGCTTGAGGGAACAGTCAAGAGCATCTCATTTACCCTTTAATTTAGAGATGTAGGGTGTGAAGGCACGGAAGTTTCCAAGACCCATTCCACATTCCACAGCAGTTCACAGGAAAGTCAGGAACTAGAACAAGAATTCGCTGGCTAGCATCCTAGCACTCATTCTTCTGAGCCATGCTAAGAACTACAAGCAAATCGATGTCAAGTTTTGTCACATTATTCCTGATTTAACTTTTCCTGTGATTTTTTTTTCTTTCTGATCTATTTTATTCCCTTGAAACTCACTTTTTTATAAGCTTGTGAAATTTTCATTATTATGCTTACCTATACAAAGCAGTGCACAACTGAAGGGTAATGTTTCCTTTGACTAGCTAGTCAGTTATCTGTCAGAGGCAGTCATCAGCATGTTAACAAGATTTATGGTTGACATTATGTAAGGCATCCCAAGCATTACTGAATGTATGAACATAATATATATCTAACTTCTATTAGCTTTGAAAAGTTTGAAACAGTTGTATAAAACAATATGGAAAGGTATGATGGTGCTTTACACAATGATTCAGAGACAAAAACTTTGCCTTTTCTAAAAAGAGAGGAAAAAGAAAGGCAAGCTTAGAAAAAAATTTTAAATAGTACCAGATTAAATCAAGACAACAGGTCAACAATTTAGGGCTCTGTCAGAGAAGCAAAAGCAGATGTGGAAATCGAAGGAAGGATATTGAAGTCCAAGTAAGTCACCACCTGGGGTGGTTTCCTATAAGGAGCTGCACCATTTCTAGAACTACATATCTATTATACTCTCCTGCCAATTATAAAGGTTCTACACAATTATGCTATCACCTAGACATTTTAAACTAAATAAACAGCTATCACATTTGATTTGCCCAAAGCACTGTATTAAAATAATGAACCTGGACATTTTCCAGTTGAGTGGGATTAGCCACATGATTTTAATGGAAGAAAGCATCCAATTTTTCCAAAGATAAAATATCTAAAATACCGCAATATTGGCAGTATCGTGGGAGAGATTAAACCAAAACGCAGCATCACTTCTTATCTAGAAAGCACAATGTACAACAGCAGAATGTTGAAAAGGTCATACAGATTAAGACCTAGAAAGAATCATTTGACTCGATAACTTCACCCAAAGATAGTAGAAAAATAATGCATGCCTCCCATTTCTACTGCTCTCAGAGAATTAAATTCAGATGCTTCTTCGCGCTACAAATGACCACTTTTGACACAGTTAAATCAGACAATTTTATTTTCCTTTCAAGATGGGTTAGTATTTGAAATTGTTACTATAAATTGTTACTTTCAGAAATCTAGTTTCCATACTGTGAATTAATGCATCCAATAGTAATGCCCTTTCAATGATGGTCATCTGTTCATTGATCAGGAGTTTCTCCTATGAACTCTTTTAGGAGCTGAAATTCCAAGGAAATGCTCACTTTCATATCCATATCTTTTCCCAAAGCTTTAAAGGGTTCCCATCTACAGCTTTAAAATGTAGCAGGGGTAAATATATACAAAGAACAAAGTGTGATGACTAGAAAATGTCTTTAAAATATATATAAGGTAAAACTTTCTTTTCTAAGATCTATTAAAGTAAAATCAGAAAAAATTGCAATACATAACATGTTATCCTTAAATGTACGCTTTATAATTTGCTCTTGTATAATAAAATATAAATAAAATTTATTGAAGATTTTTCATTATAACAAAACAAATTACCTTATAAATATTTCAGTTATATTACTTTAAAAAGCAATTCAAAGGGGAACAAAAGCCAAAGATTTGTATCTTGGTTTATTAAATCTAAACAGTAGAGTTCACATTAAATGCTGCTTAGGATTTAGAGAAAAATTACTGTTAACATTTAGTATATTGGATTTCTTTCCAGAACTTTTCTTATTTTTTTAGTGTTTGTGTGAGTGTCCACATGTATATACACTTATACTACAGATACTTTTTAAAATATTATATAGCACGTGTATGTGTTTATGTAAATATGTATATATGTTCATATATCCTGATAAGGATACCATACTATCATCTTATATGCTATTTTAAAAATGCTTAACGTTATTTCATGTCATAGGCAAGTGTTAAATTAGATTTTTAAAAATTTAAGAAGTTCTGATGGCGTGTTGCTGCCTGAAACACAGGGTGATGGGGAGCTGGCACTAAAACGGAGACAACTGCAAATGGAGGGTTTCATTCACCGAAACTTCCTGAAATGCTAAGCTGGCATCTGTTAACAGCTATATTTCTTCGTTTTTCATCATTAATTTCATTCTGGTTTGGGTTTATTTTCTATGTTGTGCTCTTTTATAAGCAGCCTCAGATATTTTATGGCAATGTTACTTATTACTAACCCTAATGAGAATTTAACAAAGTGGAAAGTTAAGGATAATTACTTTTATTTATTTGCAAATGTATTTATTGATTAACACAACAATCTCTCTCTCTTTCACTGCAAGCATCTATGTAGTGACAAGGTGATGCATCTCCAGAGTTGGGGAATGAAATGACGTGAATGAAGAATTGCCATTGCTCCCTAGATTGTTTCAGGAGACAGGGTCCCAACCCTGGATGGTGCCCACCGGAACAAAAGCATCATGACTTAAATATCATATCTCTCCCTGCTCACCTTCCCCTCTACCCCCTCCCTTTTCTGATCACTTCGTCCAGAAAGTCTTCATATACTTACAGGCGTGACTTCTTGCTATCATCAGATATTGTGGGAGCTAAATTTATCATGAGCTAAAGATACCTTGACTCTCCAAACCATGACAGTGTCATTTGTTCCCAAATTACTTTATAACTAACTTCTGATTACCCAGGGAAGATTATCTGATTACCGAGCAGTTAATGAGAGAACTTCCCTGCTCTCCACAGCTAATTCCTCTCTAAGGGGAGTGGGGAGGGATTGGATTTGAATAGCTAAAACTGGCAGCTGCCCAGGTGATATAACTTGAGATGACTGGGAAGAAAAAGTCATCCCAAACTTTGAAGTCATTGCCCTCCGTTATTAAAGAAGACTTCAATATAATATTAAAATATGTTTCTCTATGGTCTTTAAAGACTCCTTTGAAAATTTAACTACCCCATATTGGGGAGCCTCTTTAAATACTAGAGCAACGTAATTACGAGAATGATCAGCCTACTGAGACTCTATGGGAGGCCTGCAGGCAAACCAGACAGAGACTGGCTGTCTAGGCCTGTGTGTGTGAGGAAGGCGTCTTTGTGATGTAGCCCCGCCCACTCACACGGTGCGTTTGTGCAGAACACGCACACGTAGGAATAATACTCAACAGCAGAAACCCTGGCTGGAAAGGCGGGTAAGAGTGTCCATGTGCCTGCCCTGGTGTGCCCTGCTGGTGAGCCAAAAACACTCATAATAGTGTTTGTCTAGGTTGCCAGTGGTTCATTATACCATTTTAGTTACCTGAGTTGAAGAAATACTTTCACCTATACAGATAATATAAATGACTATACCTGGAAATGCCATAGTAGAAAAACAAAACAAAGCAAACCAACAGGAAAATCTCAGGTTTACACACCAACCAGTAACAGGAATATAGCATATAACATTAATGCAGCTTAATGTCAGTCCATTTTAAAAAGCCGAGGGCACTGACAACATAATTAAGACCCTCCCCACTTTTTCTTAGCTGCCCTTTATAAACATGTGGTTTTCCGAGAACTTAAAATAGGAACCTTTGGCATCTTCCAAAGCGAATTAGCTGTGAAAGCCGGACGGCTCATGACAATTGACCCTCCAACACAGAGAATATGACACCAACGTGACTTTTAATTTGGGAATGTTTTAGTTTTCAAATCAGAACCCCAGAACTGGGGTATGAAAGAAATGAGCTTCTTTAGGATATCTCTATTTCCCTTTAATCTCAGCATTCCTAGCCTGTTTAGGCCTCTGTGTGGCACACCCGTGAGGTCATTTCTTGCAGGAGTTTTTACACTATGGACGCTTTTACAAACAGAGAAAAGAAATAACCTGCAAGCTAATTTCACAGGGGTCTCTGCGCTGGCCTCTGCCTCTACTCTGTGACACGAGGCACAGGTTACATGGGGACAGTGGACCGTCTTTATCTCCTCTGTCAGCTCCCAGAGAGCTTCAGCCACACTTGAAATGCCTTGTTTCAAAAGCACTTAGACACGGTTCACATTGGTTTCAAAATGCTCTACCCTCATCATTCCTATAATTAAGGGAAATATTGGCGATGCTAGGGAAGGGGAGGACTTGTAAATTCCATTAGGTACTATTTTTTTGGAACTCAATCTCCAACTGGGGACTGAATTTACAATACAAGAAAGCAGAAGGTAAAATATACCAAAGTGAAGCACTGTTAGCAGTTCCCTCCTCTTTTTCAGAATAGCTTAATTAAAGTCCTATCAAGACAGAAATACTCACTTAGCAGTCCACCGGTGAAAGGCATTTAATGGAGCAACTCAATTCCTAGCAGAACTTACTTTTTAAAACAAAAGAGCAATGACTAAGAATTGTTACGAATAGGTAACAAAACTAGATTGTTCTATGGCCGCTGATTTCTCACATTTCGATGGAATATAGACTGCTCAGAATTTCTGGTTGGAAGGCTGCAATGTCTGTCCCTGCTGTGGGACTGAGTTCTTCGGGCAAGGCTCTTGGTCCTGGGTTTCCTGTTCTCTGTGACACTAATGCTTACAGACCCACTAACACACAGTAAGTACTTAACAATCGAAAAATAATAAAAATGAATAACAAAACACAAAATACATTTCACCCTTACCCCCGTCTCAAAATTAAAATCAATTGGGGAGTACAATTTGGGTACGAAACTGAGAATACTCAACACATATACATGAAAATGCATTTGGTGCCATGTATTTTGATGGTAATGCATAGATCCTGTTAGGTGATCAGTTTCCCAACCGAGTGAAGTCATTCAAGAGAATGAGACTGTTGGCAGAGATTGAAACAATCTGTGATCAATTATGTTTATGACTTTTCTCAGTCATTTAATATTTCACTATGTACTGATTACTCATGTCCCTTCTAGGCACCATAGGGATACAAAGACAAATAAGACAAAATCCCATAGAAATAATGTTCAGAGGGGCCGGCTGAGTGGCGCGCTGGTTAAGAGCTGGTTTGGGACGCCAGAGGACCCCAGTTCGAAACCCACATATGAGGGCAAGTGACACTGCTCTCTACAGCTAAGATGGTGAACAACAGCTCAACCTGGAGCTGGGCTGCCGTGAGTCCCCTGCGACAAGGTAGGCTGCAGCCCCTGCTGCAGTGGGTTGCCATGGGCTACCGTGTGTAGCCAGCAGCCAGCATGAGCGGCCGTCCAGAAGCCGGCGACTGATCTGCCTCACCTGGGAAGAGCGTAACGATGGTGCCAACTTGGACCAGTGAAGCAACTAGACTGAAGAACAAAAGGACAGCAGCTTGTCTGTTCCCCTTCCCCCAATTCCCCAACGCTGTTCCCATCCCCCAATTCCCAAATAAAAGTCTTAAAAAAAAATGTTCAGAGGAATGATTGCAAATGTTATACGTATAACATATAGTATATGTATACATTTTTGTTTGATATATGCCTGTGACATATGCCAGGATCTCTGCCATTAGCTGATGACCTAGAGAGAATCTTACATTGTCTCTAAGGACTGTTTCTTCCTCTGAAAATACAAAATAGCATCATAGACCGCTCTGGCATTATTTTCCATATTCTATATCATACTAAAACATTCCGACCTGTGGCTTTTATTTCCTTCTCCCTCTTTGCCCTTCATGCCATTTTCCCTGTATTTCAGCCATATTTGACACAACCAGTACGCCACTGTTCCTGTAAACTGCTCTTCCTGGGTGTGATTCCACAACAGCGCCCTATCCTGGTGTTTGTTTTCTCCACCCTTTCAAATGACTCCTGTGTTTCTTTTATTGCTTCCTCCATCTTCACAGATCCTAACACTTAATGTCTGGTCTCTGGACTTCCTCCCTTAAGATACTAATCAGTCTCACCACACACTTCTGTGCGAATCACTTTGAACTGTCTATTTAGGGCCCCCTTGATTAAACTAGCCCTCCCTGCTTGCCATCCCTTCTGAACACCAACAGTACATATTGACAATTCTACACACTGAACACTCAATTATATATATAGCTTTCTGTGCCATTACATACATGTCAGATTCATCCCCACCCCTTGTGGACTGTAGGATTCTCAAGTCCTGGGGCCATGTGTTATATCACCATTTTATGTCCAGCATTTGGTGAGTGCTAGACCACCAAAAGTCATTAGTAAATCATTCAGTGGGTAATGGACTTAAGACTCCCAGGCTGTAAATCCTGCACCTCTGACACATACTAAATAATTGGAATTAGGCTGTCTAGTTTTCTGCCTTTGGAAAGCCTTGGATGGCAACATTTCAGCATCATAGTTAAGGTTTCAGGAAGCCAGTTTGGTTTGCATAACCATGTAAAACTAAATTAATGTTTTCTTTTTTTATGACAAAGTTTTTTTTTTTAATGTGGGTAATTTATTTTCCTATGCTAGAGATTTTAACAGTGAAAATAATTCAGTAATGGGGAGATTATAGTGTGAGTGACTTTGCTATGAAGACTATTGAATTATAGAGGCAAAAGTGATTTTCAAAGCTGTCATGTCACACCCCTTCCCATTTTACTGATGAGAAGCCATACTTTTAAATTAATATGTTAGTTTCAAAGAATGATTCATAACCTTGGATGCATGTTAGAATCATTTAAGGTACTTCCAAAAAATACTGATTGTGTCTCCACCCCTCACACACACATACACACACACACACACACACACACACACACACACACACACACAATTAATTGGGGTTGGGTCATGGCATTGAAATGTTTTGTTGTTGTTGCTGTGTTTTGTTTTTAAGTTACCCAGGACATTTAATGAGAACCACACTGGATTAAAATTTCTAGGCTTACTGCATATTAATTAAACCAAAAATACTGAATGAGTTGTGGTTTCAAACTACCTGTGTACAAATCACTGTTATGAATCATTAATTATTCCTAGGTTTTAAAGATAGCAAATATTTTAATAGTCATCTTATGAATCACTTGAAATATATGTATTACAAACTTAAGTATAATTTAAACATTAAGGAATGACACTGATACATCCATTCTTTAGAAATTTCTGATTAGTGCCGTTACTTACTAAGCAGCTTTTGGAATTGTACTCTTCACCAATAGGTGGCACTAGTCATTTCTGTATTAAACTATATGACAACTAAATTGCACACCCTTTAATGAAACATATTTTATGTATATCCCTATTAAGACCCCATTATAAGTTTCAGCTTGTGAAATTCATTTTTAATTTATCTGCATGTGTTTCATTTAAGTGTTTTTTAATTACTAGAGCGCTTAGCATAATGAATGCTGAAACTATGGATTGATTTAATGCCACAATAAAGATTTTCTGCTTTAATCCTTAATTAGTTCACTGAACTTGCATCCATTTAATATCAGTGACTAGGATTTTATTAATGATACTATTGTTTTCAAAGCAAAAGCAATGCAAACCACTGAAATTCCCTGTAACAACAATATCAACTTAAGGTTACGGTTTGTGAGAAATTAAAATACACTTTTATGTTCATGAATACATTTTAGGTTTCCTGTACGTTTAAGTAAAGACCTGTTTTAATCTAATACCATAGTACACTATTACTTAAACAAAATACAGACTTTTAGTAGAGACGAATGATCTGGCTAATTACAAGTTAATTGACAGTTTCCTCCTGTTCCTGCCTCTTATACTCTTCTCTGAAAACCACCACATGAATAGATTAGTAATGATAATATATACCAGGAGATATCCATCAATATGATTTTCCTTCACCCAACAGCAATAAAGATATTAACTCGTACTAATTCTGGCCTAGCTCTATTTCTGCTGTGTGCTGGTCTCTAGATTAAAGTTGTGTTTCCAAATTTCTAGAGCTTCTGTGGTTGATAAAATACTAGGCAACAGCTTCTGCTGTGACACTTAGCTCAGGCGAGCCAATTCAGCAAATATACTTTGGGCTGAATTCAATTAAAAAAAATCTCTCATTTCCTAGAAAAAACTAAAAAAAACTAAAACGTCATATCAAGATAATAGAGCCATATACAGGGATACCTTATTTTCTTTATTTTGTTATTTTAAAATTGAGCTTGAGATAGTGTACTAAAAAGGGAGTTTTGAGCCCTGAAATAGCTCTTTCAGAGACATTTAACTAAGTGGCCAAAGAAAATTATTACTGAATCACTAATTCAGATTGTGGAGCTAGCCTCATTATTTTTTTATGAGGTTCCCTCTATACTGGGAGATAATTTTCTGAGTCTGGAGACATGTTTGTTTTATTCTAAAAGGATTCAAGAGGAAATAAGCAAGATATAAATGTATAAAGTTTCTTTTGCTCTCGGGGGTTTTGTGCAACTTATGTCAGAATGATTAAAAATTGAGTGGCAGCAAAGAGTGAAGTTGAAGTGGATTTTCATCTGTCAACTTAAAGCTGGTTATTGTGTTGTCAGGGTTTTCTCTAAAGCTTTTTTCCTTCAAAATACATGCAATAAAAATGGTAGGATTTTTCTTTTTCCATTTTACCAGAGAAACACAGAACTTTTGTTATGCTATGACTCACTTTCCTCCATCCCCTGAAATTCCTGCTATTCCCAGTGCTCAGCAATCAGACTTTACCCTGATTGCTGGATTAGGCGTTTTGAACCCCATTTCTCTTAGGAAATGTGTTCTGCTGTTTGTTTATCACTATATGCTCTTCAGATGATGACTGCTTATTTTTTGTTTAAGTTCTCCCTGGTACAACCTATTGAGCATAGGGTTAAATGTACCTCAACAAAAGTCATAATCCAGAGGTGCAATGGCTTTCGACCTTTAGGGCACATGGCAATCGCTAGGAAGCAGGGTTACCAGTTTGAGCCAATAAAAATACAGGACGCTGAGTTCAATCTGAATGTCAGACAAATAATGAAGAACTGTTTCAGTACAGTCAGCCGTTGAACAAAGCAGGGGTTAGGGGCATTAAGCCCCCTGTCCTGCACATCAAAAATCTTCACATAACAGTTGACTCCCCCAACACTTTAATACTGACTGACCGGAAGATTTACTGATAACATAAGCAGTCAATGAATACATAGTTTTTGTGTTATATGTACCATATACGGTATTCTTAGAATAAAGTAAGCTAGAGAAAAGAAAACGTTATTAAGAATACCACAAGGAAGAGAAAATACATTTACAGCACTGTAGGACTAACAGGTTCCCTGGTAATGCTAGTGCTGCTGCTCTGGGGACCACAGCTTTGGATGCCAGTGCATGGTGCTTAAGAGCTTAGGCTCGCATGATAGGCTGGTTTGAATCCCAGGTCTGCTGCTTAATACTGCGCACCCTGGATTACTCACCTGAGTACTTTAACCTTGATTTCACCACTAATAACTCAGAGTGCTCAGCAAAAGGCAAAGCAAGTGTTCAGTAAAGGTTAAGTCACAATTTCTTCATAGAGGAAAGACTTTTAATTGAGGTCAGTATTTCCCAGATAGTGTTCTTTAAAACAATAGAATTATAGTAAAACCATTTTTTACTTGAGAAAAAGTACAGAAGTAAGTTTACTATAAAATAATCCAGCACATCATGACTTCCCAAAATTTAAGAATGCTAATAAAGAAAGTGAAACTTGAAGAGAAGCATTTTCCAAACTTACCTGACTCTAGAAAATCACTTTTCACATGGGAAAGTAATTTAAACATTGTTTCCCATGATAAACCAGTTTAGGAAATATTGCCATACTTCACAGGGCCTCTCAACGCAAAATGACATAATTACAAATAGGGATCACCTTTGCTATACAGAAAAACAGGTTTCTTTCAAGTATTGTTGATGTCCAGCAGAAATTGGCTGAAACTACAATGCATTCATTCTTTCATTTATTCAACACATCTCTATACACATTATTCATTGAACATCTAAAATGTGTATAGAGAATTGTGTGCTATAATGATAGGGAAAAGTTAGATGAGAACTACTGCCCTTAAGGAGCTCACAACTTGGCACTTAAAATATTGGACAGTGGGTCCTTACTTACCAAGACTGCCTTAATGTTCCTCTCATCTTGACTAAACTTTAGACAGGTTTCTTCCTCACTATAGGTCCCTGACCTCCCTTTTCTTAGAGCATTTACTTTAGACAACTTGCAATTGTAAATGCTTCCTTTTCCCCTTTGAGATGTAAATCTTCTACAACCCAGAAATGTCTCCAGGATGTGGAGTCATCCCTTTGAAATATAATCATAGCGGTAGACATCAGCCCTATCTCCCAGTCTCTGTGGTTCAGTAGGAGTCTAACTTTAATAAGTGACAATTAGCAAAAACAGGTGGCCTAATCATAGTGAGCAGCCTCTCCTCTAACATCCTCCAGGAGTTTCCCATTGGTTTACTCCTGCATTTAAAAATCCTTCTACACTGTGTTTCAGTGTGGTTGAAGCCAATCGCTCTCTCCTATAGCAATAGTCTTGAATAAAGTCTCCCCTGCCTGTTTCACTGGTCTGGGGGCGGATTTTCTTTTCCAGTACTAATCACATTTTACCCTGTATATTGTTCATCTTGTCTAGCCCAACATGTTAATGAATCTGATTAACCACCAGCAAAGTTGGATGTGGTGCCCAATGTTAAATATTTTAAATGCCACCCCTGCATACAGGCAAACGGGCTTAGCAGGAAACAGTCAGACGGAACGTCATTGAATCTTACTCCTACCCCCTACTACTGATGCTGCCCTGGGGGAAAAAAAAATGTTTGATTTCTCTTAATGATGTTTTTTTTCTCATCTGTAAAATAGGGAGAACAAAAGCCTACTTTTCAGATGTAGTTTAACCAGGGGAAAAGGTCAATAGAGTAGGAGGAAATGAGCTAGTCTGCACTGAGCAAATCATCGAGCAAGCACTCAGAGAACAGCCGAGCCGATTTATTGGTGGGAAGTCAGCAAAAATGCCCCAGCATCACTTACTAAAATCCTTAACGCTCCCTTGGGCGGCTCTGCTCACTCTAAAAGAACAAGACCTTCTAACGCTCAGGATCCTATTGAAGGTGTTTTCTGCTACAATTCCTCCTCTTTCAGAGGCCTGGTGCCTTTGCTTCTTCTGAATTTCCACACAGTTGTCACCTTACCAAAAAAATGAAAAAAAGTCCCCTCATTTGTTTCTATATTCTTGGAATCTAGTCACATTGTGCTTTAAATGTCTTCCTCGAATTGAACTGGTTTGGTCTGATTAATTCTCTCCCTCTGCCAAACCACTTCTTTCTGAAGGAACCAAAGTCCTACCCTTCCTTGATTTTCACCCATTGCCTGAAATGACAGTTATAGTCCATGTTGTCATTGCTGAGCAAGAAAACACATTGGCAACCTGGGCAGAACCCCCCGAGGGATTAAGCGCTGATGTTTTTCACTGCAAAACAAGCCATCCTTCCCCTGAAAGGACAGAATCATTTGTCAAAAGTGTATTATTTGGGAACATTATTCTGTTCCACCAGAGGGCATCTTTTTCTCCCCATAAGTAAATCAATAGCCCTCTCAAGCCAAAAAGCATGTTAGATTTAACCTCTTCCATTTGAATTACATAAAACTGACATTTATTATAACACAAGATGTGCAATGGTTGGATCTTAATTTATAGTCCCAGCATCGACTTTTAATGAGGGAGTCTTAGAAGCCACTGATTTAAACTTTATTAAACAGCACCACACAGAGACCAATGGTACCAAATAAATACTACTGGGACCACAATGAAAATGATTGACACTAAGCAAGTACATTTCCAATAGTAATCTAAAATATATATAAAAAAATGTAGGAGGGGGTTATGATTTTTTGTCATGGCCTTAATTATCGAACAGTATTGAGCAATTTCTATAGACTTAGTTCTTGGCTACATGATATAGGATGTTCAAAAACAGAGTAAGTCTTAGTTTCCGCTTTCAAAACAGCTGATAAGATACATATGCACCTGCAAACACTTAACTAATGACCTAGGAGAGAGGACCTGGAGGCGACTTCCTGACATCACTGGGAATTGATCTAGTTGATCTTTGTAGAAATATGATCAAATATTTGTAAAGGAGGATGGGATGGCAAAGCAAAGATAAACAAGGGAGAAGGAAAGTATGTTGGTTAGAAGAAAAGTTGAGGACCAGGTTATAGGGTTGAAACTGTGTCTTGGGGGCACTACAGAAGACAAAGATCAAGACACATGAACAAGCAGTCTAGGTTGTAAGAAGCATTCGAATGCCCTTGTAAAGAAGAATAACAGATGAGAGACATGCTTTAGGAAAAATTTCCATATAGAATGGGTTGGAATAATAGGGTATAATAGGGTAAGGGAGTAGGAAGACTTGTTGGGAAGCTGATGCAGCAATACAATTTTCTTTAACATAATCAGTGGTGCTAAAAGGTGACTAAAGAACGTACAATGAAGAATGAAAATAAGGTTTGGATGCAGAATGGACTTCCAAGGAACAAGCCCTAAATGATATTTCAAATAAGTGACATGTCTGTTTAGAAATGTACACTTGAGAAGTATCCACATAAAGATGACAAAGGAGGAAATGAAACGCATGGGCCCAAGAAGTCAATATGTGCTACCATGAAAATGATGATAGTGGAGAACTAGGAATGAAAACCAGTTCAAAGAGTTAAATGATCAGGGACTATATGCATATTGTAAAATAATGGTCCTTAAAAATTTGGTGTAAGTGGCATAAGAACTCCTTAAGGGCTGCTAGTTGTTAATGCAGAGTCAACAGATGGAGGGGTAAAGCTCAAAACCTAAATATTGAACAGTAGTCCCAGGTGAGGTTGTTGCAGGATGACCCTGAGACCACATGGTGACATACATTGAGAGAGACTTGTAAAAAAAGAAAAAAAAATCTGCCTTCTGTCTTTAATGCTAGAACTTTAGGTTGCTTTGATATCTGAAAAGTGATCTTCATATTTTTCCTCACATTCTGCTTTATGCTGGTATTACACATTAAAAAATAAAAACAAAAACCACTGAAATATAAAGAGGGCAAAAAGTTTGTAACACCAAACAACAGAGCATAACAATGACTGCTGAGTCATCACTGCAGATTAAAATGTGGACTATTTTCCTGTAGAAGTTTTTAAAAAGTATCCTGAGTAAAATGAACTTGTAGAAAAAGTAGGTTTATTTTCATTGCTGCATGGTATCAGAATGTCTGATATGTTCCCGATGTAGGTGTCCTCAATAGATCAGTGGCAGTAATATTTAAGCTAGTCACATTCTTGGCAAGTTTATATACTATATAACTTATTCACTATATAATAGGAAATGAAGTTACAGAGTTGTCTATTTGAATCTTGAATATTTATAAAATTAATCAGTTTTCCATTTTCAATTGAAGATTATACTACATGTAAACAATGTTTATAATTCCTGTGAGAACTCTGTTTTTTTCTTGACTCCTCCCAATTATTTCCACTATGAATCTTTTGATGAATGAATTTTATCACTGCAGAAATTTAGGAATGTATGTGAATAAAAGGATCACTGAGATATCTTTCTTTAGAATAAAATGACTAATGAAAGCTCTAGATATTTTTAACACAACGAATTCCTCAGAAAAATTTGTGTGAAAAATTTCACGTTTAATGGCATTAGTCTCATTAAGCAACTTGTATTTTATTACGAATATACAGCACCTGTGAGGCATTGTAAACTCATAACTTCAGTTCCCTCTGGTGGCAGAACATTCAAAGCGAAACGGTCAGCACTCTGGAGAGGGCTGTGGGCTGCTTGCATTTATAAGCTCTAGATAAGGAGAAATACTAATGGCTATTCCTATATATGGAGATTGCTTTGGAAATAGCTTCTCACCTACATCCTTGGGGCAAATAACTACTGCTGAAGATGTAGAAGAAAGGATAGTGATTTCATATTGCTATACATGTATTTCAACATAAGGAGAAAGCAACCACATGGATGGATTTTGAGATTATTATGCTAAGCGAATTAAGACAGAAAAAAGTCGAGAACCATATGATTTCACTGATATGTGGTATATAGAATGAAAGCAACACAGGAACAATACAAACAAATAAAGAAACGAAAACTCATAGACACAGACGATAGTTTAGTGGTTACCAGAGGATAAGAGTGGAGGAAGGTGGTAGATGAGGGTAAAAGGGATCAAATATATGGTGATGGAAGGAGAACTGACTCTGGGTGTTGACACACAATGTGATATACAGATGATGTCTTACAGAACTGTACACCTGAAATCTATATAACTTTACCCAATTTTGTCACCCCAATATACTTCAATTAAAAAAAAAAGCAAGATAAAGGGTGACTTCACTGGAGGCTGATTTGGACAGTAATTTTCAAATTAATATATCTACTACATTTCTTAGGCGAATTCATAGCAAAGAGCAGAGGAAAAAGACAACACAAGAGAAGAAAAGAAAAAGGGGCGATCCCTGTGCCCTGCTTATCAGAGGAGTCCCTGAGGCATGCGGCGATCACAGGGCAGGGTGGTGTAAAGGCCGGGCATTTGGAAAGATGATGAGATATGAAGATTTTAAGTTTTTATCAAAACCAGGAATAGTTCAGGAAATTTGAGGCAATTGAAAGTCCAAAAACCTAAGTGAATTACAGAAGTTTCACAGGTAGTTAAGCAGTAGAACCAGGATTTAACCTCAAACTTATGACTCTAAATGTATTTTTTGATATGTTACACTTTACAAATTCAGAGTGTAAAGCTGGGAAGGACAAAGGGGAATCATAGATTACTGCAGGGGTCGGCAAACTGTGGCTTGCCAGCCACATGCGGCTCTTTGGGTACATACATGTGGCTCTGAAGTAAAATTGAAAATGAAAATAAAACTATCATGGTTTCATTTATAAAATTTTTAAAGGATATTATTCACATAGTGGTGATTTCATTTGTTTTATGGCTCTCAAATAATTTTTAAATTGTTGTGAGGGACAGGATTGGCTCTTCCATCTCAAAAGTTTGCCAACCCCTGGGTTACTGCATGATTAGAGGTAGATGCTTGAAAGAATCCTAGATGTGATCAAATGGCTGAGCATGTTCTATTTTCTGTAACATGAAACTTAAATAAGCTCCTGGTTTTTGTAATCCTTGTGAAATGCAGCCTGTGAAATATAATCACATGTGCTTTTGCTTCTGAACCTTGAAGCCAAGAAACCTGAAGGATTATATACCCCTCAAGGTTCAAAAATTTTAATAATCCAGTAGGATAGGGTTTTACTTTAAATTCCTTCAAATCCACAGATTTTAAAAGTCCTTTGGAGGTGTAAATGTCAAAGAGATACACATAAATGCATCAAACATTTATGTTTCTTTTTTTTAACCAAACTTTTTCAAACAATAATAAAGCAAAAAGCATCATGGAGTGACAAAGAGGTGACTATAATGTATTTATTTGTTGGTATAATATTTACTGCTTTTTAGCTACCTAGCAACCATTACCCACTTTCACTTGTTCTTCTTTATTGTTAATAGGGTCTAGATTTCATTTAGCTTCCCCTGAGGGGCCTTATCCTTCATGGCAGGTGGGCCTCAGCAGCAGTCATAATTGGCACAATCTAATCATGGTGGTCAAATTCCTCTTACTGGTTATTAGTTCAGATAGAGCCTGTGATGTAATAATGGCCAATAAGACATAATAGAAAGTCTGCTAGGAAGCTCTAGGAAATTTTCTTGCTCTTAAACAGAAACATAAAGGATTTGAGTTTTTAATGGGACTACCTACTTCTGGACTTCTTACCATGTTTACACCACTATTAGTTGGCTTTTCTGTTACTTGCAGTCAAAAACATGATATAATTTTTCTCTGAGCTTTTATATTTTATTATAGGGTCAGCTCCATGGAAAATATTAGGTTGAAGGAGTCAGGTTAGTCTTAACCAACCTCTTTTATGGTTGATAGGCTCCTCAGTGCCCAACTTATTCCCATCTGTGAATCTGGAACCCCTTACTGAACATTTACACATGGATATCTAGCTGTAAAAGAACTGAAAGGCACAGACTCTGTCCTTAGGTAGTTTCTAACGTAGGACTCCACATGGTTTGGCATGGCCCTGGACACTCCACTAGAGCACACACTTTTAATAGTGGTTCCATACTCTGTCCTTTTGCAATTCCTCATTCTCTGACTCGTGACCTATTTCCTTAGCGTGCGCTCTCTCCCTCCCACAATCACCCTAATAGAAAAAAATGGTGATTGATACGAGAGAGTTAAGTCACAGGAAAATATTATTCTTATTACAATAGTTTAAATTATTTCATTTCAATAAGTTAGCTTTTAGAACTTAGCTCTGATTTAA
Organism: Hipposideros armiger; assembly: GCF_001890085.2. NCBI lineage: Eukaryota > Metazoa > Chordata > Mammalia > Chiroptera > Hipposideridae > Hipposideros > Hipposideros armiger. The sequence goes on from NW_017733009.1 coordinate 116,422, forward strand.
GAAGCTCAGTAGATTCAATTAGTGTTAGTTGGATTTTGTGGCATTTTCCCAGGTAATACACATCTACGACAGACACCTGAACCATTTGCATACGAAAAATACATGCTTGTCCCCTAAGCAAGGCCCCTGTTTTGAATTAAAAGTGCAGTAAATGTCCTGGAAGATAAAGGGAGTTAGTTATTTATTGGCAGAAGGAACAATTCTCTTAGCACCTGCACTTAGGTCCTAAATCTTCATAGAAGATTTTTATATACATGTGTATGGCCTAAGTTTTTATGAGCACATACCAGGGGTGCCAAAAAAAGTATACATATTTTCAGAGATGTTATCTATGCTCAAGCTGTCGTTCACCATAATCAGAAGTGTCTGGACACTGGTGGTAACCGCTTTGAGCACCTCTTGTAATTGCAAAAGTCAAACGTGACGTATTCATCTTTTGTTATTGGTATATATATTATTACAATTAATACAGTTGTTTCCTTTCTTAAAATATGTATACATTTTTTGGCACCCTCTGTATTTATATACCATTTGTATATTTTTAAATAATAACAGTGTAAGATCTGACCAGGGATTGGGATGGGAGAGAAAAGCTGGGAAAGAAGTCACATTCTGGAAAGAATATTGTCCCTATAACAGAACTTCCTGGCACATTTTAAGAGACATTGGTCATGAGATCTAAAAGTACATGTAAAACACAAATAGAATAATAAAAAGTACACTCCCTTCTCCTTATTTTATTAAGTTGTATTTTAGCATTAAAATATGCACTTGGCACAGTTTAAATGACAAAAAAGTACTTACTTAAATAAACTTCTACATGGCAGAAAAGCAAAGAGAACTAGAGTAATTTGGGCCCCCAATTTTTTGACTTTCATGAAGTTAATTTACCTTCGTATATTGTAATATTCATTTTTTTCTTTACAATTCCCATTTCACAAAGAACATTTTTAAATGAAGTAGTAAAATAACAAAGGAAGAGTGCTCTATAAACAGCCAGAGAAATATTACCCTTACAGCATAAAACCGAATCTGCATCCTTTGACTCATGCCATGAGGAATAATTAAACTAGTTCCAAGTGCAACTTGTCACTCACTTTACAACCTTCAATGTTTTTAACAACTCTTTAAATGCACACACTGACATTATTATCTGGTTAAAAGACTTCTCTCTTTAGGACCTCATATTTTAAATTTCCTAATCTACAGGATTGGTGAAAATTTATTAAGACCAAGAAAGTGAAAATATAATAATGCCAATGCTGTGAAAGTAGTAATAGAATGTGTCTTAATAAGATGAATTCTAGCCACGTAAGAAAATTGCACTTCTTTTAAAATATCTGTAGGCTGAATTGCTTTTGGTTGTAATTTTACAAAGTGACCTATTGTTAGTTACATTAAACAAATTAAGTGCCCAGTTTTAATATCAATTATTAAAATTGCAGAACTTTCATTGTTAAAATAATAAAAAATGACATTGATTTTACAGGTGGCAACCAAGGAATTTTTAAAACACTTTTTTCTCTCTCAGTTTTCGAATCTGACTTTTGTTCAAGAGAGTGCCCGTACTGGTTATGCGTGCCTGCTATTACACACAGCCAGTTTTTAACGACGTTTTATCAGACTCCAATATACCTGAGAAAAAGCTACTCAGTTCAAGGTCTGATGTTTATCTCGGAGTTAAAACAGGCTTCAAACGCCTTGAAAGAACTTGCCAGCGTACAGTTTTAGGCAACAGGTGCCCAAACCCCCACGGGGCTCCAGGAGGAAGTGTTTTCTATCAGACGCAGCACCTTCCCTTTTTTCTTATCTTCAGACAAGTCAGCACTAAAACCTTGAGTCCCTGGCTTACTGTAGAGAGCACTTCACGTTACTGACTGCACAGAGTACACACATACACTGGCTTTTGTAGAATTTTCTTTTACAATTAAGGGCAGAAATAGTATCACAGAAGGATGATCAATGATACTCTGAGAACTACTCTCTCCCCAAGCACGGTTATCTTTTGAGAGGGTTCTTTAAACTTTGCAGTTGGGGTTTTATGACCATAGGAGTTATACAAAGAGCCATAGAATGGGGTTAAATTAAATGACTTAAGGTATTTATAGAAACCATCAAAAATATTTACTGAGCATCTGCTGTATGTCAGGCAGAACGAATTCAAAAATGACTTGGAGGATCAGAGCCTAGTGACCTAAGGGCATCCGGTAGGGGAAGATAGTCAATCATGCAAAAACCCGAGGAGGGGTCATCTTGAAGCAGGTGTTGGGAACAGCTAACTGGAATGAGAGGAAGAGGAGTAAGGAAAGGCTTCCAGAAGGAAATGGCTGAGACCTCACAAAAACCCAGGGGTAGACGAAGTGCTTTGCAGTTTTTTTTTCAGATGTAGATTTTGTTAGGTCCTGATTAAATACAAAAGGAAATGCAATTAGTACACATAAAGTCCTTAGTACATGCTGCTTTATATTCATTATCTAATTTAAATCTGACTATCGATCACTGATGAATTGGGAAGGATGCCTATTTCAAGGCAGAGATCTAGATTCAGCGAGGCTTGAAAAAGGACCCACGTTCTTTCAGATGTTAATCAGCAAAGCTAGTGGTTAAACTCAGTTACATCTGACCCTAAGGCCCTTCCTGCTATTCCAGGAAGGAAAGACAGAAGAAGGAAATACAGAAATGCAGAAAAAAAAATCAATCAATGATACAAATAGACAGCATAGAACTTACACTCTATACCACAACCATTGTCATTCCTTAACTGAATATTTGCTTCATTTATGAGGATGGAGTAGAATTATGCTGAGCCTTTTCTCAGGGCTATGAAAAGCCTTTAGGCTACACACTCTGTTACTCAGACTTCAGCTGTTCTCCTGGTGTGATGCAGACCAGCCCAGAGCTCCCTGACCCAACTATCCCTGCTGTCTCCACCAGCTTCACAGACCAAAACTCAAACCAAACCAGTTCTGCATGTCCTGATTCCTATTTTGAGATTATCAAGGAGAAATTGACAATGGTCTCCTTAAAACTGGTGATGATGTGGCTGGCATTTTCTAGACATGTTCTTTAGAACCTTGCTTCTCAAAATGTGGTCCTCAAACCAGCTGCATCAGCCTCACCTGGGAGTTTATTACAAATACAGAATTTCTGATTCTATCCTAGACTTACTGAATCAGAATCTATATTTTTAACCCAATCCCCACGTAATTCTTAGGTACTTCAACGTTGGGAAGTCCTGGTTTAGAACAGTAATGCTGCTCTATATTAATAGAAATAAACTTCCTCCGACAGGGCATCTGGATTCCTTAATATGTTAATATTCACTGAGATCCTTTTCCAATAACCACATCTTATTTGGAGAAATGAAAAGCAGAGGAATAAGGAAATTATAGGACTAGTATCCTGGAAAATCACTATAAAAAATCTACTATTCAACCATATTTAACACAGGCTGGAAAGTTTAAATAAATGAGTTTAATTTTAAGTTGGTTTGCTGTTTTCTGCCCTAATAAATAATCCTTTTACATACAGATTTCTATACATATATTTCAACGTAGGATGCATTCTTAGAATTAGAATTTTACAGCAAAAGAAGTGATCATTTTACCAACTGTTAAGTATTGATAAGGTTTGATATTGGGACTAAGGACATAATTAAATGTCCTGGAGGTCTCAGGACAGTTATGGGATTTGGGTTCCTCAGGGGACTATGTTAAAGGTAGAAAGGTGATGAGGCAATGGGCAGAGGAAAGGGCGATGCCGCTGTGCTTTAGCCAGGCACCAAAACGGGCATACAGCAAATTGTCTTAACAGATTAGATTTGGTTCAGCTCTGATACCATATGAGCTGCTAGACTTTGGCTTCTCTCTCTCTGGAACCGGGCCCTTTATCAAACAGCAAAGTCAGAGCTTTTGCAGCCAACTGAAACTGGAATCAAATGTACAGCCCGTTGGCACATCAAACCCCACACATGTGTCACTTTCACATCCTAATATGCTGGTTCTAAGCTGTCCATGCCCATGTGCTCACGCAGCCTCCCGCTCCTCTGCAGAGCTGAGAGCTGCACGCCCATCTGACGCGGACGCCTGGGCATCTGGGCACTTCCGCCCTATCCCCAAGCAAGGCTCTGCCTCGATACAGTGTACACTCCTCACGTAGTGTTCGCTCTCGCTCCCTCAGAACTACTACACGTGAAATGATATCACCTCTAAAAACTACATGACAGGGCAAAAATTGTTAATATCTCTCAAGGCCTGAAAAAGTGTAACATTTGCTATATTGGGAAATCATGTCTCAATGGAATAGATGCTTAATATTTGCTAACACCTCTGGGACAAGGTCATCAGATTTAATATGTACCTCGTATTACTGAAATAGAGAAAGCAATTAAGTAACAGATCAGGCATCCATACGATTCTCTCTGATGGACTATTATTGATGACTAGTAATATAAGATAGAACAGTTATCAGTGCACATAGATCACCTGGTTGTATTAGACAAAGATATAAAGACATTATCTTTTATGTTAAAAGGAGAATAAAAATGTAGTTTGATTTCTTGAACTCAGTAACCGCTGGGCTAGGACAGGGAGACCATCCAGTTTTCAAGATAATGCCACTTGGGAGTTGATTTAATTATCCCATTCCATTTAGAGTATGACATACAATTTATATTTCTACAGTGTATTTTCTGGAAACCTTAAAACATTTTTACAAGTCTTCGTTCGCTCTTATTTCTGCCTTTGCACCAAGTAATATGCTGTCTTAGACTTGAGAAAACAAGAACTTAAGAAATAGAAAATAATTTTGAAAACTAAATTTGGGTTATAGTTTCTCTTCATTTAACCATTGTGTAAATATTTTGCAGAATTCAACTTCCACCTATTTTTATTCTCCTAAGTGATCTATCTTCTCTCAAGAGTTTTGGCTATTTCCTTTAGGATGATATTATAAAATCTGTACCCCCAGCCCTGTTTCAACTCCTCAGCTTTAAAAATGATATATTAACTACCTGCTGCATACTTGCAAATGATTTTGTTAATTTAACTAATATGTTTAGTGGCTTTTAAGGATACTATTATTATTGCTATTATTGGTTACAATGGTAAGCAAAACACACATTGTTCCTGTCTTCATGAAACACATATTCTAGTACCACACAAAAACCTCAAAAGTAATATATCAAAAACTAAACTCACCGACTCCCTTTAAAACCAAACTTCAATCATTTTTGTATCTCAATATGGTTAATGCAATTGTAGATATATGTGTGTGTGCATATATATATATATATATATATATATATTATATATATATATATATATATACATTTTTCATTAAAAAATAATCTTTCTGTTTTTGAATGGCCAGATTATAAAAATGAGT
>NW_017733009.1:123186-124324 GCF_001890085.2 Hipposideros armiger
TGGGGGTGTTTTTCACTTTCTTGATGCTGTCCTATTTCAGTCAATGATCCATTTTTAGTTAATATCTGTACATGGTGTGAGGCAGAGGTCCAACTTCACCTCATGTGGATATCCGGTTATTTAGTAAACATTTATTGAAAAGGCAGTTCTTTCTCCTTTGAATTATCTTGCCACCTTTTTCAAAAATTAATTGATCATAAATGTAAGGGTTTATTTCTTGACTCTCTGGTACAATGCATGGATCTATATGTAATGTATATCCTTTTGCAAACACAACACCGTTTTGATTACTGTAGCTTTGTAGTTAGTTTTGAAATTGGGAAATGTGAGTCCTCTAACTTTGTTCTTTTTTTCAAGATCATTTTGCCTATTCTGGGTCCCTTACCTTTCCATATAAATTTTAGATCACCTTGTAAATTTCTATAAAAAAAGGCAGCTGGAATTTTAGGGATTGCATTGAATCTGAGAATCAATTTGGGGAGTATTGCCATCTCAACAATATTAAGTCATCTGCTTCCTCTTTTGTTTCTTCTGCCAGTGAAGAGTTTAGCTTGTCATTACCTCCAAGCAAGTTTGCTGCTTAGAATGTGTCCCACTGCACTCTAGGTGAATTTCAAATTCCCTACTAGGGCATACAATGCTTTCTGGAGGTGGACACATTCTCCCCTCTTTGACCTTCTCTTATAGTTCTCCTTTTTCACAGCTTCAGTGGTTTTCTTTCCAGTCCTGAACAGGCTATGGTTGTTCCTATATCAGATCCTTTGTTCTTTCTGTTCCCTCTCTCTAAAATCCTCTTCCCTAGAATCTTTGCAAGCCTCACCTTTTTTCTCATTCAAGTCTTAGTTATATGCCACTTTCCCAAGAGGCCTTCACTAAGTACACCGTCTGGTATGTTGCAAAAACCCTACCCCCTCTATCCCTTAGGTGCACTCTGTCATATTACTCTATTTTATTTTCTTCATAGTACTTGTAAGTATAATATATGAGACTATGCCATTTATTGTTTGCTTCTTTATTGTCCAGCTTCTTACCTGAAACATAAACTCCAGCATCTTGAACAATGCTTGACTAAGTTTTCATTCAGTAAGTATGCTAAATGCTGTTGCATGGATTCCTATAATTATCTTATATATAGTTT
>NW_017733009.1:124578-125971 GCF_001890085.2 Hipposideros armiger
TTTGGCTTATGAAGAATCAGTGGTTTAGGAGGTCAAGTAACTTAGTCAAGGTTATTGGTCAAGTGACAGAGCCATTATTCAAATCTGTATAGTCTAGATCCAAAGACTATACCCATAAGCCCTCTAAGGCCTCATAGTGACTAAATAAGCATTTGTTCAAAGATCTTTTATCTTCTAGGCACTATGCTCGGTGCTAAGCATACAAAGACCACTACCTTTAAAGACTTCTACACATAAAAAATGATAAATATATGGTGAAGTCAGTTAGCAGACAGTCTTGGATACCTTGTTTATGAGCTTATTTGTTATTATCTTTGAACATAGTACTTGATACCAGACTTATCACATCATCATGCCATTTTGATTGTTCTATGTTTCTTTTTTTTTAAATTAAAGTTTATTGGGATGACAATTGTTAGCAAAGTTAGATAGATTTCAGGTGTATAAGTCTGTAATATGTCATCTATATATTACATTGTGTGTTCACCACCCAGAGTCAGTTCTCCTTCCATCACCATATATTTGATTCCTTTTACCCTCATCTACCACCCCCCTCCTCCCTTACCCTCTGGTAACCACTAAACTATTGTCTGTGTCTAAGAGTTTTTGTTTCTTCATTTGCTTGTCTTGTTCCTTTGCTGTTTGCAGTTTCATATCTCACATATCAGTGAAATGGTTCTCGACTTTTTCTGTCTGACTTATTTCGCTTAGCATAATAATCTCAAGATCCATCCATATTTCAATATAGTCAAAAACTCAACTATGCTAGACTTTTGAAGTGGGTAAAATTAATAAGCTTCTCTAGAGAATAAAAATATCTCTTTTTAATGGAGTTTTATTTGCCATGAAATCTAGCAGCAATTCCAACTTTCTTGGAAAATTTTAAATTTAAGATTTAAAACTTAAAAACACAGAAAAAAAGGTAAATGGTAAGCTTAATTGGAAATCCATTAGTTAGAAACTCAAGAGGTAATTTTTTATGTTCTGATGCCAAAAGAAATGCTAATATGTTTTAAGAAGAGAATTCAGATAAGGAAGAAAAAGACAAAGATTGAAGAATACATGATTTTACAAGAATAAAATCAAGACAAGAACTTATTTAAAGATAAAATAAGCAGTGCTATCATGTGAAATAAATCCAAAACAAATAATAAATAATACAACTTTGATAATTTCTTGTGTATAACTATTTACAATATTCATAGCACATTATATTTGCTACATATATACCAGTAACCACTTTTAAATTATACCTTTAAAAGTTCCTTCAGGGAAGGTAAAGCCAATGGAAAATGATTAATAAACATGCTATTTTTACCAAGATTATTTAATTTGCCTACCTTGACAAATTCAAATAAAGGCTTATACCATTATTTCATTTACATCTGGTCTA
>NW_017733009.1:126141-147409 GCF_001890085.2 Hipposideros armiger
TCAATTATTAGAAATATCATAATTTTAAATGTGATCAAGAGGAAAACATACTGCCAACAAAACTATGACAAATTATTTCTTACTTTAAATTTTAATATTATATTTATCCAAAGCATTATATTAGACTCATTTTGATATATACACGTAGTTCTCATAGAACACTCTAGTGAAAATGAAAATATATAAACAAGAGAAGTTAAATTATTCCCCAAATCCTCATATCCGGTGTCCAGCTTTCCTGGTTGTGTGTTAACTGAAAGTTGTTGATGCCCATGTTTTCCAGCAAACTGTTGTCCTTCATGCTGTAAGAGCACTGATAATGTGGCATTTCTACAAAGAGTGCTCCACTCTTCTCTCTGTGATGTCCTTCCAAGTCACCGCCACCCAGTCTGTAATTTTGCTGCTATAGGTTGTTTGCCCTTCTCAGAAGGTTCAATGGAAATTTTCAGACTACAATATCAGGACTTATATCCCCTGCTCAAATTGTCCTTAAATAGTTCACTGTTGCATTATTGAATTGTACACTTGAACCCTGTATAACCTTACTGACCAATGTTACCCCGATACATTTAATAAAATTTAAATAAATAAATAAGTAAATAAATAAGTTTGTTGACTGAAACCTCAAGAGAATAAAGTCATCCAGCCACGCCAATAGGAGTAACTAACAATCAAGTCTGCACACGTGCCAGCAATGCCACACATCACAATCACTCTCTGGACAACAGCGTTTGCAATTTTCCATCAACTGAAAGATGCACCTAAATTTTAGAAATGCTAAAATGTGTAAAAGGTGATTTATCAAACAGATGAAATATAATATTATAGTAACAGGTGTCAGGAGGAAGACAAGCAGAATGAGCGGAGGTGGCGTGTTTTACGTGTAACGCACTAGATTAAGGCCTGCGTCTAGGGCAGGTCCTTCTCCTTGTACACCCTTCCTAGTACCTGAGGCTGGAAGAATTCACACAGTCACTCCAGGCTCATGGAAGACCCATCATGGGGGAGGCAGTCAGCTAAAGGCCTCAGTTAAATTTAATTAGTCTAAAAAGTGAAATGCTTTTGATTCATGCATATCTATTCATTCAAAAGTGACAGTATACCCAGTGCTCTTCTAGGTGACAGGAATACAGTCACAAATCAAGAGGCTTACGGAGCTTACCTTCTAATGGGAGAAGCCCATACATTTAATAAGAAAAAAATGAGCAAGATAAACCCAGAGTAGTAAGTTTGTGATATTATAGAAAGAGAATCATTGGGTTGGAGAAAGTATCTCTTAGGTGGTCAGGAAAGGAGTCTTTGAGGAGTAATAATTATTGACTGAAGACACAAATGGATGGGTGGGTGAAGGAGTGGCCAGAACAATCTAGAAGTACTATCTCAGTGCACAGCTTTCCCTTAAATTTACTCAGGTGGGGGTGGGTCAGTTATTTCAATAGCTGAAATTCCAACTACATTCCATCTCCACATTTAAGGTAAAACTTCAGCCGTTTCTCTCTACTTAGAAAAGCTGCCAATAACTTTTTTCTCTTTCTTTGAGCTGATTAAACAATGACACCCACACAAAGCAGGGGATATCTCCATGAGTGGACTCAAGAGGCTCGTGGTCAAAATAAAGTTGAGAATAAGCTAGAGTTTGTTTTTGATATCTAGCATGTGAGCATTTTATCAGCGAACTATGAATACAACTTTATCTTTAAACTATTTGCTCTGTATAATTACCTGTCAATGTTTCCTCAAACATTAATTTTTTGTTTTAGTAAGGGCAACTGCTATTTTTTATGTAAAAATACCCAAACTATAAGTGTTTGATAGCTTTTAATCTTAGTTTTCAATCTCAGCAAAAGCTTACACTCTGCAGAACATGTGGAGACAGTTCCATTTACGTGTCACTTGGTGGCAGCATAACAAAATTGCTATGAAAGTTCCTGACTTTGGGTAACTAAACTCCATAAGAAACAGGCTGGTAAAAATCTGTATATTATGGCTGTTTTGTAATACATAAAAAAAGTGCTAGTGTTTTTTTTATAACTTATTGAAAAAATATGTTTAAATACCATGCAATAAATAGTAAAAATTATACTTTCATTAATATAGCATTCATTTATAAATACTTATTGTTTTTATTACATGTCAGGAGTGGAGTGAAGAGTTTTGACTAGAAAGTTAAATTAAACATGGTCCAAATTACGGGTTGATTTGTGTCCCCCCACCAATTCATATATTGAAATTCTAACCCCCAGTACCTCAGAATGTGAATGTATTTGGAGATAAGAGCTTTAAAGAGGTCATTAAGTTAAAATGAGGTCATTAGGGCGGGGCCTAATCCAATATAACTAGTATCCTTGTAAGAAGAGAAAATTTTGATATAGACACACACAGAGGGAGACCATTTGAAGACACAGGGAGAAGTTAGCCATCTACGTGCTAAGAAGAGAGGCCTCATAAAAAAATCAATCCTTGTGACACCTTGATCTCAGGCTCTGGCCTCCAGAATTGTGAGAAAATAAGTTTCTCACAATTTACAAGCCATTCCATCTGTGATACTTTGATATGGCAGCCCTAGCAAACTAGCAAGGGCTCTAACCTCATGGAACTAACATCCTAATAAAAGAAGCAGGGGCAAGTAACTATAAGACAATGTGATGGGTTTTGTAACAGATGTAAACTCAAAATACGATGGAATCGTGACAAGGAAGGTGCATTCTTTTGGTTGATGGTGGTAGATTTCATATAAGAAGATTCAGTTTGAGTCTTTAAGAGTGAATAAAAATTTCCAGTCAGAGAAATGGGAATGGGAAAAATGGCATGTAGGGAAAAAAGGATTTTGTGACTAGAGATGGATAGGCTGTGGAGTCTATAGAGTGCGTGTGACAAAAACCTTCAGTTCTTCTGAGTTGCTCATGTCATGAGACAACCCAGGGAAGTTAAATTGGGAATAGATTTTGAAGAGCCCATAAGCCACGTAAAGGGAAATATTTATTGTCCAAACCACCACTTTCTTAAAAGAATTTGAAATGGCTTATAATCAATCAAAGATGGCTGACTGTTTAACTAGGTTAAAATAGGCTGGTAAAAGGGGGGAGGGGGACAAGATAACAGGAGCAGTAAAATATGATAATCTGTCGTCNTCATTGACTCTTACATGTAGATTAGTATATTAAGGGTTTATCAACCAGAAAGACCAAAATGTTTGCTTCAGAGCATTCAAAATCATGATGAATGAATACTTAAGAAAATTACAGTAATATAATTATTGGTCTCTCAACGTTTGAATCATGTAACTGCAGATTCTGCCATTTGGAAGCCCACCTAGAGTTGTCCAGTTCCATTTCTATATGATTAAGATGCGTTCTGTGCAGTACTCTCTTTGGAAATGGTCTAGTAGTAAAAACAGGTATCATTTTTGAGCACTTTATATGTGTCAGGGATTGTGTTAAGCCCTTAAACTAAGGCACATGATGTTTCCTTTCATCCTCACAAGCAGTTCACAAGGTGGGTACTGTTATTCTTCCATTGAGGCTCAGACAGATTTGGTTGGCTTCTGTAGTCAGGCTCAAATGCAAACATTTCAGGGCATGAAAAGAAAGCTCACCACCCTAAAAAGTCAAGATTGAATTGTAGTTACTGTAGTCTTCCTAACATTGAGATGCAATCCTATGCTCTATCACTGTCATTCTTGGGTGTTTTGAACTCTAGAATTATGCAGACAATTATAATAAACTAAACTGTCTCCTTTCTCCCTGGTGGTAACCCTTCAAACACTTAATAGGTAGATAGCATGTTCTACTTGCTTCTTCAGGCAAACTACTCCCAATTTCTTTTAATAGTTTTGCAGCACTTGATTTCAAGCTCATTCATCACCCTTGCCTTTTTCTGAATTGACTTCAGATATCTGAGGATCCTTTTAAATATAGAGCCTCAAACAATCAGAGGGCCCTGGATCGGGCTTAATAAGTGCAGAGGACATTAGAAATATTACATAATCATTTCTTTGGAGACACCACTCATGTTTCTAAAGCCAGATTCACCTTACTGATTCTGGCCATGAATCTACATGTTTCCTAAAATTACAAAATCTCCTTTATAAGCCCTTGGGTATTAATATGATGTTACCCAGTGTATTTTGGGGAAGAACATCATAAATTTCAAGATAATCTATATTTTCCATCAATTAATATTAATACTCCTATCAGAAGCTATTCATAAATCAGAATTAAGCCCCACATATCCAGTCCCCATGTAGTAGTTGAGAATATGGGTTACTTCCTAGGGCCAAAGCTCTATTCAGCTGCTAGACTGGACAAGCTACGTTATCTCTATGTGCCTCAGTTGCCTCATCTATAAATGGAAAGAGTTGTACCTATCTCATATCATCATTAGGAAGATTAAATAAGTAAATTATTTTATTTTGCAAAGTGTTCCAAGTGGTGTTCAACAGATAGCTGCTACTTATTATTTCTCACATAGATTTGAAATCATCCCTAAGTTGGGTCATGATATATAAGGAGCTTTCTTTTAGCAGAGCTGAAAACCATTTCCAATAGATTGAAATCCCTATGAACATACTAACCATTGCATGATGGTTATAGAAAAGACTCAATAAGTATACATACAAAACATTAACCCCTGCCTTATTAGACAACACTGTAATTCCTATTTTGTATTACATCTCACTGAGATTAGTGTTCATTAAGAGATATCAACACCCTCCACTTGACCAGAAAATATTCCATTCCTCTCTTCTTTATGTTAATGATATGATATGCTACCCATAGCTTCCAATGCCAAAGATTTTAATGCAGGTACATATCTTCTTGATGTAGAGATACACTTCTCTGCCCATTTTACTTCTTTTCAACAAATTCAGTTCTGATCTATCCTCTGGTTAGATCCCAAGGGCTTTCCTTCAGAGGCTTATGTAGCTCGACTTCCAAACCACAGTTAAAATAAAATAAGATGCATTGTTGCCTTATATTTCTCTCCAGTTACAAACATATTAATCAGGTTGTTGTCTCATATTACAAAGTCTACAACTATGAAACTACTCTACTGGGAACACTTATTTTGTTTGTTTTATATCATGCTTTTGGAATCTAGTAGTCTCTCAAGTTTCAGAATCTCTTCCTCACAAAAACCTATATTTAAAAGTAACAAACAAACTAACAAAAGAAACAAGCTCATAAATACAGGCAACAGAATGATGATTTCCAGAAGGAAAAGAGTGTAGCGGGAGGGCAAAGTCGGTGAAGAGGGTCAAATATATGATAACAGAAGGAAACTACACTTTGGGTGGTGAGCACACAATACAGTATACAGAAGTTAAGTTATACATAATGTTGTACACCTTAAAATTATATAATGCTATTAATCAATGTTACCCCAATTTAACAGTAACAATAAAAATTTAAAATACTTTTACAATTATAATTTTATTCTACTTTTTAAGCAGTTCATTAGAAATATAACCAATATTTCCAGGTTCCCATAATTGACACTCCTGTCCAGTGTTCAAGGAGCACCACATAATAAAACTCATTCCGCGTAAGCTCAGTTACCCTGTGGGACTTGCAAGGGTAGTTTTTAGAACTCGGTGTCAGAAGGGAACATAAACTCAACTAAATCTCTGATAGGAATTCTGCTTTACCTAACTTTAAAGAAATGAAGACAAGGCCTTTTATTCTTACAAATGAGACTATCCTTTCTTCCTTTTGGAAAAACTGGGGCTACAAGTAGAATTTAGAAACATTGAAATGTTTTGCATTTTAAATATGAAATATTTTAAACAAAGAAATGTACATTTGAGAATCATGGAACATGTGTACAGATTGTTACATAATGCATATTATTTCCCTCAGTTAATAAAAGTCTTAAAACATGATACTTAAATCAATTTAAATTGTTTATATAGGTATAAAGGTGATTTTATTGGATGTCCAAATAACTTATTAGCCAGAAGCATTTTAAAACATTTTCACTTGATATAAAATTATAAAAGATAATGAAGTTAAAAGGCACCAACATCAATTAATTAAATAATAACAATAACACTAACAGCTCAATTGGAAGAAAATAATTGGCTTTTTAAAANTTAAAAGTTATAATTCCAATGATTAAATGGTATGAAATTTGGGAAATATAGTTTAATTTATATAATTAACCCTCCTCTGAGACATTTAAACTACAGTTTCAATATTTTGTTATTTAAACTAATACTATGATCAATATAAATGTATAACTATTGTGCACATCTCTATTTAAATTTCTGTAAACTGACTATATGGAAATAGTGGTTCAAAAGTGTGAAGGTGTTTTTAAGGTTTTTAACGCACATTGTCCAATTGTATTCCAATAACATCCTGGTCATGAGTATATTAAAGTCACTATTTTGATACAAATTTACCATCACCAATTATTATTCTAAGAAAATATTTTTCCAGTATTATGGGCAAGATATAACTTCTACATTATTAATAATCAAATAAATGCAAATTAAAACAATAAAGTTGAATACTCTTTTTCACAGGTCTCACAGAGTTTAAGTTTCCATGATTGAATTTCACTGAAATACCTGAGCCATGTTCGTCTTTCCTGTCATAGTAAGTGTTCCCTTCCAGTCCAAGGACCCATGACTGTCAGTGACCCAGCTGTAGTTCCACCCATGATCAGAGCTATCTTTGTCACCCTCTTTAGACTAATACAGGAGAAACTCAAATGGGAAAATATGGATAGTTGCTCATTGTCTGCTAATATCAGAGGAGGGCAAGAAGGGTATAAGTGAAATTAAAGAGGAGGTCAAAAGAAATATCCAATAAAATTAAAGACATACTAATTACATTAAAGAAAAGTAACATCAAGTGCAAATTTATCTTTGCAGAAGCAGTAATCATTAATTTTCTCTGTTGCATGCAGGTTTCACAATAAGTGATCAATAGATACTTATTGAGTAAGTATTAAAATGGAATGCAGACAGAGAGCCTAGACTGCTATGCCTTTAGAACTGCTATGAATTTTTAGCCAGGATTTAGAATTTTCTGTTTGAATAGAGAGAGCTTAGTTCCCTTCTCTTTCTCAGTATCTCTCTCACTCTTGAATCTTCTAAGTTGGCATGTAATTTCTATCTGGTCATAATTATTTCTTTCTCCATGAAGGGTAAGAACAGAAGCCCAATTGGCTCTACCACCCATTCTCAAACTGTGGTTCACAAATCAGCATCATTAGCATCATCTAGGAACTCGTAGAAATACAAATTCTTGGGTCCCACTCCAGCTCTACTGAATCCGAAAGGCTTGTGGGGGGGGGAGGGGTATTGCCTAGCAATCTGAATTTCTAAACAATTTTCATGGTGATTCTGGTGCATGCTAAGGTTTGAGAACCACTGACACAATCTGGGGCTGTTCTCCCTCTAATGTATTTAACACAAACCACACACACGCACGCGTGCATGCACACACACTGCTTTAACCCATTATCTAGGATCCCTGACTTGCAGAGAAGGTAGAGATAAGAAGCTTATATTTCTAGGATCACCATTACATCACTATACAGATCAATGTCCCCATTTTAAAAAGGCGACCATGCCTTTAAAAAATTTAAATTCATTGCACAGTTACTTTACAGTTCTTGCTTTTTCATACTGCAAAACAGCTGCTTTTTACACATAAAAATTATAGCATTTCATGAAATAATTTGTTTTATCACCTTTGTCAACGCAAAGTGAAACAATAAAAATATTACATCACTCCAGTAACTAGTATAATATCGAGTCCTCAGAATACTGTTTTGTCATTCAGTTTGTCTCTATAAGCAAAAAAGAAAAGAAAAGCCCTATGTACAGTTCCTTAGTATGGTCACTATTGATCATGAAGTGACTGGAGGAAGCTGTCCTTTCCGCTTTGACTGCATAATGTTCACATTAGTAGCTACATACGGACTCAGTGTCAGTTTCAATACCTGCAAAATAATTATGATAATATTAGTTTCTTGTTCTCCTTGACAAAGCCATTTTTAGACCCTGTCAACCAAATCCTCTGGGATCCATGGAGACGTGTGCTACATAAATACAAAGCATTATTTTTACTCTTTTCACATTATTGTGGAGATTATTAAATGGGGGAGCAATGTATCAAATATTAATAGCTTTTATGCGGTGAAAGCCATTTTACACCTTAGTTACCAATACACCAAATAGAAAACTGAGATACAAAGTAATCTCTCATTAATTGTACTGAGTTCCTAACCAGTCATTCTACAGATAGAAGCCTCTCTTTTTAAAAGGCCAAACTAATATACAGATCTAAAGCTGCTAAATTTGGGATTGATTACAAAAACACCAAAAGCTAATAAAACACCACTCTGATAAGTGTGCTTTACTGAATTACCAAAGGATAGTTTACATTAAAAGCCAGATCACTGTCCAAATAAGAAGAAAGGAAACTAAACTTTTCATGAAGAATGACCAAACACCTCTTTCTTCACTTTTGTGGCACATCTGTAGCACATCAGCAACATATCGCCTGCACCTAACTGCTCTTTAAAAGAGAGTCACTTTAGGACGAGGATTATTTTCTTCGTTGATGTCAATCTCTTTGTGGCTTTTAGTAAACGGTGGTAGGTAGGTGGTATGGGTGTTGAGGAAAGATTTTAAACCACACCCTTCACTTACCAGCTGTATTAATTTGGGTGAGTTACATGATTTCTTTGAGTCTCAGTTTCTCATGCATAAAGTGGGAATTATATTTGTGTTAAAAAACTGTTGTGAGCTTTACATTATACATAGTATATATAATGATACATATTAAAAATAAAACAATAATTTTAGCAGAATACCTGGTACATAGTAAACATTTTTTTGTAAAGCATTTTCTTAATTCAAATACATCATAAATATATACTTCAAATAAATTCCTTAAGCTTACTTCTACCTTATTTTATTTGATGTCGTCATTTAGACATTCCTTTGTGCCAATTTACTCTGAGGCAAATATGATTTTGACATTAATTTATACTTTATTTTTCCGTTATACTGAGTATCTGTTTTGTTGTCTGTTAAGAGCTACCACTCATACAAACTGGGAAGGGTTTGGCAGTCGGTTTAGAGGATGTGAATGTATACTTGTGCCTGATGGCATTTCAGAATAAAAGATAATCCACTCATTGGAAGTTACTATTTCTCCCCCTTTCCAGCCTTTGGCAGAGAAAATCGAGAGTTACTGCATTTAAAGGCTTTGTTGTCCAACAAAAATCTTTACATCCCCAATGTATTGCTAATGATTCTAGAATAGAATAAAATAGAATAGAAATAAGAAACAAGGTAAGGTTCACCAANGGGAGTCTGGACCACCCCTTTTGGGATGCTCTGAGCCATGACTGTAGCTAACCCTCCACCAGGTATGTGGACTGCACTGTTCCAGGTGCAGGACCTGTGATGGCCTCACAGGCCATTAGGGCTGCGTAAATGTCCGCCAATTGTTCCCAATTAGCGAGTATCACTGCTCAGCTCCTTTGCAGGGCTGAGACCAGAAACCCAAGGACACCTTCCAGTTCCCATGGGTCCGCCATAAACCGCAACTAAAGTCTTCCTCTTGTACCTGAACTGTCAGCAGGTACTGAAGGGTGGGGTCAGCGACCCGTCTGCCTTCTGGCATAACATTGGTCTTACCCGGCCAGATAACTCCCAAGAACTTGACAGAGTAGTTAGGACCTTGGACCTTGTTGACGGCCCACCCCCAACCTGTTAGGGCATCTCGGAGACTGCCGTCGGCAGTTTCCAAATCTACAAAAGAATCAGACAGAGGTTAACATTATATCATCTATACTTACAGAAACATATTTCTACTATTTCTTCAGAGTCCATTAAGCCCCAAATTTAGTAAAGTTTGAAAGAGTCCCACAGAAAACAATTCATGATAGCCATTTACAATTATATCCTGAACTGTTGTTTAACACTTCAAATTCTGCAATCCTAAATGTAAAGTATTTTATCCAATTTCCTTTAAATACCTTTCCTTCAGAAAACATACTTTTGATAATATTAAGATATTATTTTCAGGCACTTTAGAAGTTTTGGTAATAAACATAACAGATTAAAATAGTGATCCCACTTACTTATGTTTAATTCCTTAGAAGCTTTATAGAAAATAGTCTGTGCCAAAGTGTTTTCATTAATTCTAAGATCATTTCAAAACATGTACCTATAAAACCTGCTTCTAATGGTGAATTTTGGTAAATAATTATGTATGCCTTAAAGCTCAAATTAGCAATGATGCTCAGAAGAATTTAAAGGGTGGTTTGTTTGAATTGGTCTGTTGATTTTATGGTCAAATGATTTAAATGAGTGAAAATCTATAACTGAACACTGTTGATGTTTTCAATATCATTTAGTCATCCTAAAAATAGTTAATCTGAGTAACTGCCACTGGCTAATATGTCACATCATGAATTGATAGTCCAGAGACAAGACTTTATGCTGTTTATAGATTAATATACTTAGAAGTGACATTAAGGTCAGCGTGTTTTGCCTTTCATCTAAAATATCTCTGAACCATGTGGTTCATATGTGTGTGTGTGTGTGTGTGTGTGTGTGTGTGTGTGTGTGTGTGTGTGGTATTCTAGAGGTTATAGCTGTCACCTGTGGGGTTTTATTTTAAATTCTTGAAAGCATTAAATATCCAAATTACCAAATCATACACAAACTGGACGCTGGGAAGGGTGGGAAAGAGTGTCAGTTTTATATTGATAATCATGGAGTTTGTGAACATTGTTATTTGTATTATAGTGTTATTCCTCAGGCGCTTTGTTGAGGAGAGCAGAAAGATTGAAATCTGGACTAAAAATGCTAGGAGAGAGAGTTGATCTGTTATTCTTGGAAAAACTCCAGCAATAAATAGTATTTTATTGTTTATACTTCATTCTAGTGTTCTAAACCCTCGACAGTAACGGTGTAGATATTTGAAAACGTCCACAATTTTGTTTGATCCCAGCTCTTCCTTTCTGGTTTCCTAAGGCTGGAAGAAATCCTTAGATTTACACAGCCCAGGTATTTCTACTGAGTGCTCAGTGTCAAGCTGGGAAGACGTCATGAAAAAGTACCAGTGCCGATTCTCTTCTCAGCTTCTCAAGCCCTATGGCTATCATCTCGTAGTGAGAAAAAACACACAGAGAGCCAGTATGAGCTCTTACACAATGTACAAATTCTAGAGACCACCTGACATTGAGGAGAAATTCATTAAATAGTCACATTCTTTCTGTACACCTGAGTCACATGGTTAGGGATGTTTAATGATGTCGTCCAGGAAAGGTCAAGGCTCTCATGTGTCTAGGTGACAGAGAAGTCCACTGCACGATCAGGCTCTAATGAGGAAGTGACCCTTAATTCTGAAGAGTACTTAAAAATGCCTCCCCAACCCTATGGAGTAGATGACGCAGGTCATGAGGGAAAATACAGATGAAGGAATGTAAACAGAAAATGCAGACATGGAGTGCTCATTGAGAAAGACTACACTATCCTGCATTATCACTTGTTTTAGCTCATTTGTTAAGAGCTGTCAGTTCTCAAAGAAAGGAAAATTTGGAAACTGGTGTCAGCATGTAGAATAGATTTTTCAAAGTATTAAGCATTTACAGTATATCACATATACTGTATATATATATGATATAGTTTTCAGAGTATGAGCTCAGTCACTTCAACAAAACCTCTCCCTCTCTCTCTTTTATTTTTCTAAATGAAACTTAGGTTAAGGAACACCTTCTTCCCTTGATTTTGTCCAGTTTCCTTACTGAAGTCCCTTTAAAATTGGGTAAACATTGATGCGTTCATACCTCATTCCTCAAAACTTTTATTCACATTATCTCCTTCATATAAACTACTATATTAGTCTTTGAACTAATTTGACCAGGTCAGTGTTTATCATCTCATTTTCATTTTTAACCATTTTATATAACTTGGTTTTCATCCTAAAATAAGATATTTTCAAAGGAACCTAATACCACTTTACGAGTCATGTGAAACACTTCAGTAATGGAACTAAAATATTTCTATAGTTTCATGTGGCTTTTTTTTTTCATTTGAGATGAAACCATAGGCCTATATTTTTACTTTAAAAATTCTCTCTGTAATATGTGCATAGATGTGCACTTGACCTTAAATGTGTCACCTTGAATTTGTCTCTACTGAACTTTACCATATCATGATACATACCATGATTATTTTTTTCCTTTTCACATTAGTCTCAGTAGTGGTCTGGGTTAGAAACTTTAAATATTAAGTGTGAATGTAAATAATAAACCATGACACTTCAGGAACATTCTAAGCATTTGATTTGCATACCTTCCCTGAGATGCTATGCAGTATCCAAAGCTGTTGCAAGAATTTAATCTACATGCAAGTCTTTGAACACTTTTATTTGATTTATGAAGAGGAATTTTGAGCTTACTGCTCTATATTTGAATTTTGAGGCTACCAGGATAGGTTTATCCTGAAAACTCCTCATAAGAGTACCCAGAAACATAAGACTTATATTGAGCAGTGGGAGTGTTAAGAAACTTACAATCTGCCTTAGAACAAAATGAAAAGTTACTGATGAGTAAGTGAGGAGTGTGACACCATGGGGTGCTTTATGCAAGGCATTTTTTGAGCAAATGTTTTATAGGGCACTACCCTCAAAATAGGAGTGTAAAAGTATAGTTATAACTAGTGGGCCCAGATGGACATAGTATTATGATCCATTCTAAAGAAGAGTCATAGAATAATTAGAATAATTGAAGTCCTTAATTGCTAACTGGACTTGTTATTTCCAGACTTACTGACACTGAGGAGTGTAAGAAAGAGCTGGATCTGTATTTGGTGATAAGGCTTCACTGAAAGCATCCCAGGAAGTGGGAATTGTGTCAGGCTGTGGAGAAATTAATGTTTAAGTAACTCCAGTTTTCCTCCATCCCTGCATAGCACCACCTGTGGGAAAACAGTTTTCCTCTACAGTCCCCTTCACTTAAAGAAATGGTAGATGCAGTTGGGTTTCTTTATCCTCATTATTTGCAAAACAAATGACAAAAATATGATATCAACCCTGGGGAGCTTTGGATGATGGTTTAAGATAATTGTTGGAATCCTAGATTCTTAACTAGACATAGCTATCTGGTTCAAAGAATATGACCTGGAGTGAAAAGTTACGTTATAAGAGCTTTGAAGACCAAAGTCTCCTGTTGGGATTCCTTTAAAAGATTAAACCACTGCTACATCCAATATCTGGATAAATACTTTATTTTCTTAAAACAATTTTTGAATATTCCCATTTTACAATGAGGATTAGAGGCTGCCTTACTCTAAAAACATAAAAACAAATATGGCTGTAATACTGGTTCCATCTTTCTTTAACTGCCATAGAAATTTCTAAGTTAGATCTCATGTTTCTGCAGAAAAAAAAGGCTAGACATTTTGTTTTAAAATTACACATGCTATCTTTGGGTAGTTGAGGTTGGAAACTGTTTATGGGTCACAGTTTTAAAAGAAAACTGATCCACTTCAGGATGGCAGGTGAAATAAAGATATATTACTATATTTATGTGGGGAAAAATGTTTAGCATTGCAAAATGATATTGAAATTATTTTAATGCTAAATAGACAAAACGTTATATTTCATGTATACATTGTCATGGAAATGTTGAAGTTCCCAACCCGTGGAGCTATATATTTCCCCCTGCTCTTACAAAATAGATTTAGCTCTTCTCTCTGAACACAAGCATGTGTTCTCAGCACAGAGACAAGTCACTCAAACAGAAGGTGTATATCTTCTCTTGGACCGTTTCCCAGCACTGTGACCTCTGGCACTATCTTTGGCTATAGAAGCATGAGCCACTTCAATAGCGCAATAAACATTCTTCCCTTCCTCTACATTAGTGGCCCAAATAGTAATTTGTCCAAGAAATTGCCTGCTGGTGCTGTACTCTCAAATCTCACTTCGAATAGCAGAGAGGTATTCATTTCCACCAAAAAATGAAAGAGCAGAAACATACCTATTGAGGCAGCTGAACACTAAACCACTAATGGCATAAAATAATTTGAAAACATTTTCAAATATATATATATATATATATATATATCAAATATATATAAATTATAAATGTATTATAATTTGAAATCATAATACAAAGAATACAACTTAAAGAAATTAAATAAATAACAACAATTTGAATTTTTTCTACCTTATCTCATTTCTGGTGAGCATTTCTTAAGTTTATGTAACATTACTCTCAGGGGCTAAGCAAGCAAGCTATAAAGAAACAATCATTTCTTTAAAAAATAAGATTACATTAAAATCAGAAAATAACTGCAACAGCACTATAAGAATAAAATTTGCTACAATTATCTAGAATTTCCCAGAATACTAATACCTTCACAATTAATACAAAGTTGAGCATGTTTTAAAACTTTACCCTGATTAAAAATAAAATATTCACTACCACCACCACCAACAATAAAACAAAGCCTCAGTTAAAATTACTTCATTCTGACCTACTCTCTTTGTCCCCTCCTCTACATTCTTTCACCCTTAAATAAAATCAAAGTCATGACTTCAAGTATATAACATATTATTTTTCATACTACAATACACTCTTCTGATAACCACCTCCAATTAGTAGGTATTTTTCTACATAGTATCCTTCTTAATTTAATTCTAATGGATTACTTTCTTTTACCTAATAATCTCAATATGTGTGATATAAACTCTGATTATTCAAAGATTATAACATGTAGGATGAAAGAAGAATAAAAGGCAATACATGTAGACAAACCTTTCAAACCTTTTAAGATCTGTATTAGAAGAAGGAACTGATTTAGCGTTATTTTTCTTCCTTCCCTCCTCCCTTCCTCCCTCCCTCTCTTCATTCCTCGTTTCTTTCCTTCCTTCCTTCCTTCCTTCCTTCCTTCCTTCCTTCCTTCCTTCCTTCCTTCCTTCCTTCCTTCCTTCTTCCCTGGCTGCTTCCCTAAATTTTCTTTAAATTTACTATTTATGCTTTAAAATATATGTACTTGGAGTTTCTTTTTAAATTAAAATACATAGTTTTTAAATTCACTTTCTTGCTATTAAATATTTGGTAAGGACTCCATATAAAATAGCATGACACATCACTTTTTTCTTAGAGAACATCAGTGTTCTAAACTAGTTTCACTAGAGAAAGTGTATAAATTGCTGATGACATGATTTAACAGTGACATAAAATTTATCAGGTACTTCATTGTTTATGATGTTTATCTAAAACCTGGAAAACATCCCTCAAGTATACTGTGTTCATAACATATAGGAATAATTTTTCTTCAGTCCCTGAATGTGATCAAGAAAGACTACGCTTACAAAAATATCTCCATCAGCATTAGATATTCAAATATATCCACTGTGTACAGAATTCTCTACTAAATACTGATAAAAGCATTCTTCTGAAGACATAGCAATTCATGGGGCAGGGGTGTGAAAAAGGATAAGGCATTTATTACTGAATCAACCAAAAGACAGAATGGGTAGTGTTGTTCAAAATTTACTGCACATCAGAATCACCAGTAGAATTTGCTAAAAAACAACAAAAAAACAAAAAACGAAACCCCAAATTCCTGGTACTACATTCCTGGGATATTTTATTAGGTTTCCAGTGGGATGCCAGGATATACAATTTAACAAATACCCACAGGAAATTCTGATGCACTTTATTTTGGGATCATACTTTGACTCTAACAAGGTAAGAGATTAATTTTTGGGTAAGGATTACAGAGGGAGGTGGTGAAGCAGAAGACAGATAGGAAGGGGGTCATTAGCAAATAATGATAATCTTGCTTCCTATTTTACTAAGAAAAGAGAAGCAACCAGAAAATAATCCCCAAGAGGTCTCATAGAACATTTATCCATTCAATTGCATCTGTGACCCTATATCATATAAAATGTGTTACTGTGGGCAAACTGTAACCCTAGCCAAGACCAATCACTCCACTTGACCAGCAGATCCCATCCTTTGAGTTACTAAAGATTCCAGAAATTCTTGCCTTTTTATTGGACCATCAACATTTACCTCTTTGTTCTCTGATCATTATTAAGAACATGAAGTATTCACATATTCCTATCACCTTATTATAAAATAAAACACAACTCTCAGTTCCTCTTTCCTCTTCAGCTACTGTCCTGTTTTTTTTTTCCTTTCTTTACAATAAATCTGTCACCCACTTCCCCATATTGTCTCTAATCAGTTTCTGAATGCTCTACTTCCATATTTTATTGACCTCTCTCCAATCAGGATTTTCTGTCTTCATTAAAACTATTTATACAAAGATCCCTAGTTGCCCTTATCTTGCTCAAATGAATCCAATTCCCAGCCCTCATCTCACATGGCCCAATACCAGCCTTTAACCTTCTAGACCACACCTCTAGATTCAATGCCCTCATCACTTGGCTTCCAGTACAACAGAACAGTCATTCCTTTCAGACTCCTTTGCTCCTCATCTGCAGTCCCTTCCTTTCCCCTCTATCTCCTACCTGTGCTTATCTCCATTCACTCTTCTATTGGAGATTTCACCCAGTCTCACAACTTTATATTAATATATCATCTAAATGCAGATGACTCTCAAGTATGTTATCTCCAGCTCAGGCCATTTCCTATGAACTCCAGACCCATACTTCCTACAGTTCTTCTTGAATGATTAAGAGATAACTCAAATTTAACATTTCCAGAAACAAAATCCTGATCATCTGTGCTCTTCTCTCCAAATCTATTATTCCACAGCCTTTTCCACCTCAGTAAATGACAACTTTATACTTCAAGTTGTTAAGGCCAAAATCTCAAAGTCATTCTTGCTTTCTCTTTTTTGTTACATCCCACATCTGATCCATTAGTAAGTCTTTTCTGCTCTACTTAAAAAATACACTCAGAACATCACTTCTTACCAGTTCTACTGCTAACATGCCCGTCCAATTCTTTCCCATCTTCCTCTCAGAAGGCAGCCAGAGTGATTCTATTTAACAAAAGTTAAGATCATGTCACTCTTCTGTTCAAAACCCTAAAATCCCCATCTCACTCAGTCTAAAAGCCAAACCCTTAAATGACCTTCAATAGCAAACTTAATTCATATAAGTTCAAGTCCAGTTAGGTCAAGTCAAGTCAAAGAGTGTCAATCAATCAAAGTTGAGACACTTCTAGTCATGTCAAGTCGGGACACAGCAAGTCAAGAAAGGTTACTCACATTTCACGTCCTAGATGATCTCCCCACTCACCATTGCCTTGTTGACCCCTCATATTTTCCTGATAATCCTCTCCTTGGAATCCAGCCACATTGGCCTCTGCACCATTCCAAAGTCCCAAATCATGATCTTTGCTCCTGCTGTTATCTGAAATGCTTTCCCCCAGAAGCCTCCATGACTTGCTCCCCTATTACTTTTCCATCTTTACGCAAATGTCATCCTTTCAATAAGTCTTGTGGTCTATGGAGTGTGATCACAAAATAAGGTGAATGTTTAAATTNGAGCTCTAAGGATTCTCAAATAATCATTATCTTTGTTGTTACAGTCATAAACCCAGCCTCTTAAGAAAAACTGGAAAATACAGACTTCTACAGGATTTTAACTTAGCTCAAGTTACACTTTATTTGGATTTTTTATTATGCAGTCAAAGCGGAAAGGACAATATTGGATTTATTAATGGATTTTATTTTAGCCATTTCTTCCAATGGTTGAAACTATCTAAGAAAAGAATATAAGTAAATAAGCCTTTATTTTAACGTTTTTAAACATCCTTAATTGTTATATATACTATCTCATAATGGGAAGAAATTATTTTTAAGAAGCCTACGAAAGGTATACTCCCATAAGCATAAATTATGTAGTGTTAATATGCCTTGGAAACCCTCTACTAAAAATAATTGTCACCCAGAGCACATTGAGTTCAGGGTCAGTGATACATTTTCAGATTATTATACATCCTGTTTTTCTTTAATTACTAAAAATTACAGGGCCACTTTTAAAAGCAAAAGCTCCCCTGACATCATAACACAACTAATAATGACATGGAGCAGCTGCGGATTAAGCTGCTGTGACAGCTTAATGGCAGCTCCCTCATGACCAAGTCTTCCTGTAGGTGCAGTGATGATGAGAAGCAGGATCTTAACAATTCAGGGAGCCCCCTGAATTTACACTTACGTGCCAAACTTCCGACAGGAGTGAAAAGCACATGTTTACACTCTAAAAGCATAATCCATCATGAGTTGAGGCTCTTTTCTTTCCACGTTGTCAGAAGTTTGAAGTAGATAAAACCGTGAAAGGGCAATCATTTGGCATGATATTAAGAAACATCGTAGACCCTGGAGGCCTGCTGACTGGGTTTGAGTCCTGGCTTGTCTTCTTCCTAGCTGTGTGGCCTGGGGAAAATTATTGACCAGCTGCAGGCCTCAGGTTTCCTGTCTGCATTTTTCCTGGGAAAAATAAGAGTGCCTACCTCAAAAATAGTGGGGAAGATTAACATTTGGAATGTTCCTAGATGTGTGGCAAATACCATAAAGTTTTTTTTTATGAGTATTATGAGTATTTAGAAAAGAATATGAGTATGGGTAGTGTACTTTTAGAAATATTTCTCTTAGATATATTTTCTCAAAGTGTCTTTGTGAGAAATGCTTAATAGAGACAGGGAAAATGCTGTGTTTTGAAGAGAGACTGTGAGATTTTTTCAGAATTTATGGAACTCTCAGGACACATAGATTCCATTCAGACACCTATTCTCTCTTTTCTTTTTACCTGACAAATGAAAACACTGACACTTAAAGAACAAGTTATGACCTACCTAGGAACAGTCAATTGTATATATAGTGAAGCAGAATAATGACACAGTTATGGTGACATAACAATACAAAGGCAAACCATGACTATCAGATGCACTTAAAGAGTTCAAAATCCTAGAGCATCCACAGATGGTACCAAGACACACACACACACACACACACACACACACACACACACACACACACACACACACANCACTTATCTTTCACTTCATAGCAAGAACATAATTTCAGAGTTTGACCACCAGGGCACTGGTCATTAAAAGGAAATTACAAAAAGAAATGTGACGTGAATATGTTAACATTCTTTTATTCCTTGTCATCATTTATTATTCAATCTTTAGATGTAGCCAAATATCCATATTCCTTAAAAGTGAAAGATGAGGTTGTCTAGCATTTAATAAAGATTGCCGATTCCCTCAAAGTAGGTTCAACCTCACTTAGTTTCGAGTGGAACTCATTGGAAAATAGTAGCTACTGAAGAAAGGCAAAATAAGTCAAAGAGGCAGTGCTTGCATATAACACACCTTCAGTGAGAAAGCAAAGGAGTTTTTCCTCCTACAAATTTGTTTGCTCTTAATTAAGAGCCTGGCTACCATGGTGATTATATAAAAGAAACATGTACCAAATTAGCTAGATTGCTTATTAGTTTCTCCTTTTTTGGGGAACGTTCTTAGAGACAGGGAAAATGTGATATAACTGAAAACTCACAACAAAAATGAAAAATCCATGCGTGAACTCACAGGAAAAGTAAAATCCACAGAGAACTACTGTTTACTGAATGTCTTCTCTGTGCTAGCCACTGGACTAGGCAATGACCTATCTTTCTCTTTTAAATTATTATTGCCAATCATATGCCAAACTAACTATACCAATGGAGGCTCCATTTTCTTAGGTGGTTCTAAGGTGGTTATTTAGTTTATCCACAGGAGCCTTATTTAAATCCAACTCTTTGATCAGAGAGTAATAGGATAAGATTATGAATTTCCCAAACAGTGGAGATAAGAAGATGAAGAAGTCTGCAGATGGGACCTAGAGTACCTATTTTAGCTCACAGTCCTTTGGTAATTGATTTTCAATACTCTGTCTTCCACACAGTAGCACAAATAAGTGGTTGGTTTAAATCATTGTTATTTAGAGAACAGAGACCTTTGGGATCATTCAATCCACAGGTTTTCAATTTTGCAGATAATTAAACTAAGGCAGAGGGAGATCACAAGAATCATATAATTGTTCGTGGCAGAGATGAGAGCAATAACCAGCTTTCATTTTCCCTCTTGTGAATGCCCAAAGGTACCAAATGTCACCTAGAAACACTAATCTGTTGACTGTAAATCTTCAATTTACAAGTGGAGCGATACTCAAGAGTCTAGACTCGGAAGCCAGGCTGTCGGGGTGCAAACCCTAGTACTGCCACGTATGAGCTGTGTAACCTTGAGTAAGTTACTTAATCTGCCCCTGTAGCTAGTATCCCATTTTACTGAGCACAATAATAGCATCTACCTTATGGGAATTGTGTAGATTAAATAAAGTATATTTATTGAACACTTAAAATTATACTTTATGTGTTACTAATTAGTATTTTAAATAATGCCTGCCTTCATTCATGTACACAACAAAATTTGAATTCTTACTATGTATTTAGTATTGGGGATCCAGGAATGAACAAAGAAAAATAATCACATCCTCTCTGCAGTGAGCTTACAGTCCAGTATGGTGTTTCATGAAAGGGAGGTAAAGAAGGCTGCTAGAATATCTACGAGAAATAACCCAAATTTGGGACTCCAGGAGCAAATTCCTGCAGAAGGTTCCCAGAAGTGTGAGCAGCTCGCTGTGGGGCACAGGACAAAAGGGTTGTGGTCCAGGGAAGCGGTAGGTGCAAAGGCCCAGCTGAAATGAACGTGGAGCTGAAAAGGCTGGCTGTGGAGTGTGAATGGAAATAAAAGAAACAAGAGTGGTAAGTAGAGTCGAGAAAAGAGTTTAAAAGCCATATTAAAGAGTTTAAAATATTCGCAAAGAAATGGGGAGCCACTGAAGGATTTAAGCAGGGAACCGATATGATTGGATTTGCATTCTAGAAACCTCGCTTTGGCTATGAAGTGGATAAGCTAGACTCAAGGGAACTCCAAAGCCCATTGATACAGCTTCAGGTGAGACATGATGAATGATCTCAATAGCTTGAAGGTTTATGGGAGCCCTGTTTTATAACGGAACCCACATGAAGATTCCTGGAGAGCTAGGCATTAACTGGGGCCAGCCTAAGCCCCCTTTAGTAAAGAGAACTCTGTTCAATACCACAACGTGATCAGTTTTAAACACAGGAACAGCATATCTGGACTCTAGGGATGTTTTGGAAAAGCAAGAGACAAAGTATCTGGGGGCAGATACTGTGAGGTTAAATTTTGCTTCCACTACTCCCTCAAGTATGTGATTTGGGGAAAATCCTTTTAGAGCAAA
>NW_017733009.1:147567-150172 GCF_001890085.2 Hipposideros armiger
TCTTACTCAGACACAATATATTAGTCATGTGTTGTAAACTGCAAAGCAAAGAAAACAAAAATGCCAGAGTATTTATGGACTCCATTGTAATATGTATTAATTTTCAAACTTCTTTAGTACAATGAGTGCTTTTGGAAAGGAAACAAAGATCATTTTTCACATGAAACTGAAAGCATAATTAAACAAATTTTCTATAGTTTCTCTCTTTTTCCAGTAAGTTTTCCTTTCATCATTAACTCCCCTTTCTGTCTGTCCCAACTCAAATATGCCACTGCTCCTGGGATACACTCTCCCTGTATATAAGTGTGAACAGCAGTCCCCCCACCCTTAACTACATGCAAATATGCTTCTTTGATTGGGAGCTGCTGTCAGCAACCTCTCTGTTTTTTGCAATTTTACTCAATCAAATTTACTCTCTAAAAAGACTCCCCAAAGCCAGTTGTGAGTCTATTTCTATTCCTGTATCTTCAGGCAGTCTCTGATTTTTGAGGCTAAGTTCCAAATATCTATTCAACTTTTTTTCTTGCTTTCCTACGCTTGACCATCTATTCACAGTGCATACACAGATAAGTTTGGGATGGCTGCCACCATCTAAGGGAAACACTAAAACCTAGGAATGCTGATGTAAATATAGTGTCACTGTCATGCAATAAATAGCCTTCAATTTTCATGACATAACTATACTTTAGACTCTTGCTTTTCATGCTAATTGTCTTCTAATACTCATTTCCCCTTCTTCAGTAATAGAATCCCGAACAATGTGCTTGGCTAAAAGGCCCTCAGCCTTACCTGCACAGCTGGGTATGGTCACATAACTAGGTCTGAACAGTGACATGTAAGCAGGAATATGTATGTGCCCATGGGAAATTCTCCTTAAAAGGGAGAGACTAGTACATACAGCCTTGAATGTTGACACAATAGCTGAAACTCTAATAATGATCTCAACCTTTAAATTTGGAAACCCTAAGCTGAGAAGGGCAAAGCAGAAAATATGAGCCATGATAACACCATGGAATCATCATAGGAGCCCTAGAAAACTTACCTACCAACACCTTTTATGTGAGGGAGAAATAAATTTCTACCACATTTAAGCTACTTTTATTTCTTTTTCTTGTTGAACGCAGTCAAAACTAAGCCTAATGTGTATACAAACCATGAAATATTTCCTGGAGCCCAGAGGTGCCAAGTTTTAAGCACATAAATATAATTGGCCCATGTTTCCCAGGAAGATTAACAATCATGTTCTCAAGACCTAAAATTTAGTTTTGTTACCGCAGGCAGAAGGAATAGGGCCTTGGGGAGAGAGAGGGGAGGAAAGGAAGAAAGATGTGAGGGGAGAGAAAGGAAGGAGGAGATGAGATCATTCTTAAGAAAAGGTGCAGCTACCAGACTGGCCAGAACTAGATTTTGGTGACTCAGGACACCATCTTGCCCCTCAAGGTGAACTTTAGCTAATTGTAATGGATTATAATATAATACTATTAGCATTGCNACAAATAAGAAAGTCCAGAGTAAGTTAATTTAGATTTGAGTTTTTTTGGAATGGAGACATAGCTCTTTACATTCCATTCTACAAGGTAGGTCTGAATCTTATATAGCAATTTGTTGCATGGACAAGAATTTACAGGCAGATCATATAGCAGAATCATTTTGTTGGAAAAAAATGTCAGGATGGCTCCAAAGACTGACACGAGTAGTCTAGAAATACATGATCTTCAGTTCTCCATTTACTATATGAACCAAAACCAGCAATCTGGGCAGGGAGACCTCATGGGTGAGACAATAAATGGTATGGTAAATGTTTCCCTCAGTTAATTTTCTCCAGTACTTTCACTGCAAGAGATTTGTAGAGGTTACAATTAGGGACTTGCGTCAAGGACTGGAGACTCTCCCCCTCCTGACTCTAGTTCTTCACATGCACTGTTGTTAGGTTTTCTCCAAGTGTAAGGGTATCCTGACAAAACCAGACAGTAACGGTTACTGACTTTGTATCATAATAAACCTTGAAGGCAACATAGCCTTATTTAAGGCATGGGTCAGACCAAGATGTATATATTCACCTGTGTGCCCAGGCATCACCAAACTGGTTGCTAAAATACTGAGATAGTTCCGTACCAGGTGATAAATAGATAAATAGATTCTCTTGATATCACCACAATTAGGTCACCACAAAAGTAATATCTGGCACTGCAGGGGGTCTTGGCTGTGTACTTGTACAGGTTGTTAAACAATATGAATATTCCTCTGAGTCAGGCCATCATGTGATACTCTAGTAAACCACACCTATGTATGCTCAGGGAGTACAGTGTCTATTTTAAAAAAAACTATGGTATCCTTTTTTGAAAGAGTAATATTATATTACAATATCTGCCTCCAGCCAAAGTACTATAATGATGACATAGTCTGGTCTCAAGAATGGATTAAATTCTAGTACCCTATCCACCTTTATACTTGAAAGTATAATTCAATTGTACATGTATAACATGTATAATTACAAACAATTTTCACGGGCTGCTTTAAGAATATTCAAATATGGTCAGAAAGAAATGGTTTCAAAATATTAAGAAGTCTGTAAATTAACATTCATGTTGAAATTCCTCAACCA
>NW_017733009.1:151431-153431 GCF_001890085.2 Hipposideros armiger
TTGGGGTAGGAGATTTTTGCTTCCAAAAGAAATAATTTAGAATTAAAGATGATATTATATTAGTGAATAATAAAATAGGTTTTCTATCCAATTACTCCCATCTACCCATCCATTTCAACCACACATAAATCTCGTAAAGACTTTTGAGAGTCAGCTATGACATTGGACAGAGGTAATGATTTGGAGTTAGGAGACCAGGATTCATATTCTGGTTCTGCCACTTACTTCTTATGTAACTTTAATGCCCCATTTCCTTATCCATAAAACAGAGCCAATATCACCAACCTCACTGGAGTGTGAATATTACATAAGATAATAGTTATCCAAGTGTCTAGCATAATACTTATATATTGATAAATGTCATCGGACATGGTTAAGAATCACAAAGTAAATGGTCATTTCAGTTCCCAACAGGCTGAAAAATATTATTTTCAATTTTAATTATGTTTAATTTAGGATTTTTTTCATATATTGTCTCTCACAATTTTTTACATAGAACAACACTTTCAAATGCTAACTTTATTTCTGTCAAGTGATACTCTGACATCATGGTTAGCATTATGCACTTCTTTTGTATCTCATCAAACATTTAGCTCTTTGTTAAGTATAGTGAGATGTTCAGTAAATGCTATGAAATATCTAGGAAAATATACAAAAATCAACATAAAATGAAAAAATGTAAAACTAGGGTTTGAAATGAATGGTCAGGAAGATTTGAAAAGGGAGAAGAATTTTAAATTCTTTGTTGAAACCTATGTCTTTGGCTAGTTTCTTAATAGTAGGACCATTGTACCTCTGTGTTTTGGATGTGAAAAATCACTCCAGGTATTGGAGTAAAATTTAATGGAGAAACTGAAACAAAAAAATTAAAAGGAACAGCATAAAAAAAATGACATGTTAATTTTACAGGATAGCTCTTCTCCCAATGTCTGACTTTCTGATCCACAAGATGTTTTGAGACATTTCTTTAACTTAATTACCCATTATAAAATCAAAACAAAATTTTTAAAAATGAGGTNCCCTCACTTTGAACACACTTATCCCATCATTCTTGCCACTGTCTGAAGCAATTCTGGAAGTCCTCTTTCATGACTGTCTTTACTGCATCCTCTATCATGACAATGCTCCCTGTCACTCATCACGTCTATGGTATGGCAATTTCTGTCAAATAAAAACATTACTGTGTGTCCCCTCCACCTTATTCACCAGATTTTGCACCATGCGACTTCTGGTTCTTCCCCAAAGTCAAAATGAGCATGAAAGGAAAACATTTTTAATCAATTCAGGACATCGAGGCAGCCATGACAGGGCAATTAAAGATGCTCATGAAAGAGGACTTCCATAACTACTTCAGAAAGTGGCAAGAATGATGGGATAATTGTGTTTGAAGTGAGGGGGAGTATTTTGAGGGGGATTAATGGCAATGTGTCTTTTACTGTTATAATTTTTTTAATTTAAACATTTTCCAAATGTTTTAATTACACCTCACATCTTATCTAATACTGTAACATTCTCCCATCAACACATTCTAGCCTCTTTATTTTTATTTTTTTGGCTTTGAATTAATAACAAATGACATGTGTTTTACTTATTTATATTGTTTATTGTCTGCCACTGTCTTGTCTCCCTTAAAATATAAGCTTCCTGAGGGAAGAGCTTTTGGCTACATTTAATAATCCCTGTAACTGTGCTTTTGAGCAGTTTGGAGAGAGTTATTTGGGGCCATTACATGGAGGTATATGAAGGCTGAGAAAGAAAACTGTCAACAGTGTTTGCTAGCTAGATATATATTTCCTATTTATATTTGCAGCAAATTTTCTACTCTATGTCCTTCTTTTCCTTCTTTCATCATCATCATCTCAATCTGACCTTTTTCATGCCTGAGTGCCTCACTTTTTTTTCTCCATTTATTACTTTTTAGTGGATGCAATTTTACAGAATGGTAATAACACCACTATTCATGTTTGAATAGATGCAGAACATTCTAGTTTATAAAAAAA
>NW_017733009.1:156676-158195 GCF_001890085.2 Hipposideros armiger
GAGGACCTGCCTGGGGAAGGCTAATAATGCCACCCCTAATCTTGAATATTTCATGCCCTCATTCTAATAAAATCCTAAGCCTCTTTGTTCTTCGGAGCAGTTGCTCTTCTCCCGCTCCCTCCCGCCATTTTGGGAGTGTACTCTCTCCCTTTCTTTTCATAAATCCACTGTTTGCTTGGCTTATTCAGAGCGTCCTTGAATTCTTTCCTGTGATGATACCAAGAACACATTCTCTGGCAACATTTTCATGTTAAATAATAACAATTTTGTTCACAGAACAAGTGTAGAGATAATGTCTGTTTTTAAATGGCAGCAATTTTTGCAAAGATCTTTAGGAATCTGACTTGGCTGAGTTGCTTTATCTATTTTTAATTTTTAAAATATTCAAAAATTGCAGGGCAAACAGTGTACAGCCATATATTGAGGACTCCTTACCCACCATAAAATAAGAAACTATGCATACCAAAGCCAAAGTTCCTGGTAGATTCAGGTAATGAGTTACCATAAACCCACAGCCTTCAAAATTAAAGAACACCCACTAAACATGCTTTCCTGTGGCTTTTAAAGTTCTCACAACAAAAGCTGCTTTGAAACATGCTGGGAGAAGGACTAAAATACCATACACATAACTCGTTCACAATTTCACACTGTGGGCAGGTTATCAACTGCCGTGGGTGTATTTTCTGGGTGTCATTATTGAATCTTGATCATTACATGGACATAATTTGGATAATGATATGCATTACTATGGTAGTTCTTACATTTGCATTACTAAAGCTATTCATTTATTTGCAGTAAGCTAGATGTTCCACATTTAATGAAACACTTAGTGCTGTTAATAAGTGAAAATGGATTTACATTAAAAAAATACATTTGAATTTCACTTATCTTTCACTTCATAGCAAGAACATAATTTCAGAGTTTGACCACCAGGGCACTGGTCATTAAAAGGAAATTACAAAAAGAAATGTGACGTGAATATGTTAACATTCTTTTATTCCTTGTCATCATTTATTATTCAATCTTTAGATGTAGCCAAATATCCATATTCCTTAAAAGTGAAAGATGAGGTTGTCTAACATTTAATAAAGATTGCCGATTCCCTCAAAGTAGGTTCAACCTCACTTAGTTTCGAGTGGAACTTATTGGAAAATAGTAGCTACTGAAGAAAGGCAAAATAAGTCAAAGAGGCAGTGCTTGCATATAACACACCTTCAGTGAGAAAGCAAAGGAGTTTTTCCTCCTACAAATTTGTTTGCTCTTAATTAAGAGCCTGGCTACCATGGTGATTATATAAAAGAAACATGTACCAAATTAGCTAGATTGCTTATTAGTTTCTCCTTTTTTGGGGAACGTTCTTAGAGACAGGGAAAATGTGATATAACTGAAAACTCACAATAAAAATGAAAAATCCATGCGTGAACTCACAGGAAAAGTAAAATCCACAGAGAACTACTGTTTACTGAATGTCTTCTCTGTGCTAGCCACTGGACTAGGCAATGACCTATCTTTCTCTTTT
>NW_017733009.1:159478-160340 GCF_001890085.2 Hipposideros armiger
GAGTGTTTATTTGCCATCAAAAGCCAATAGACATTGTACTACTTATTATTTTTGTTAGTCTTATAGCTTTCAGCTTATCCGTGATTCCATGCAGCACACTAAATTTTCTCAACAGTAAGTATAGGAAAAAGCAGTAACATTTTATGGTTATGTTTTGCCATAAATGATCTTAAGGGTATCTTTTAAAAGAAAAAATATTATGTTCACCTCATTAGTTTGTTTAGAGGACTACTCAATTTTTACAAGCTCAATTTTAAAAATCAATGCTGTCATTCCAAATTGTTCAGTATTTCTAATCTTAGCTATCTAGAAATTGTGTGTTTTAAATAATGTTTATCATCATCTTTGTATTATTAAGCTCTATAACCAAACCAAATTATAATTTTATTACTTGATTTTTCAGATTTAAGTGATATCCTTTGACTCCACACTATTACAGATGAGACAATCAGTAAATGTTGTATCTACGGCATTCTACATACGGTAGCTGCAAGTTTAATTCTGTAAGCAAGTGCCAAAACACTGTCCATCCTACTCTCCCGATTTTTATTTATGTATTTCTAAATGGTCAAGGTATATACAATGCATGTTCTACTTTGTCATCTAATCCACATATTTGTTTTTATCTTAATTCTGTTAACATATAAAATGCTTACCACTGGCTGGGCCTTTTGCTGAATTTTTCTCTGTTACCCCTTGATTGGCTGAAGCACAGCATCTGGCAGGTGAGCAGCATTTCTTTCTTTTTTTTTTTTTTCTTTTAAATATTTTTATTGGGGAATTGGAGGAGGGGAACAGTGTTGGGGAATTGGGGAATGGGAACAGACAAGTTGCTGTCCTTCTGTTCTTCAGTCTAGTTGTG
>NW_017731516.1:0-6715 GCF_001890085.2 Hipposideros armiger
ATGCATTAGTGATGGGAAGACAAGAAAATCTCTAAGTGAGCTTTATCTTTTTTATACAAAATTATTTTCATAATGAAAACAAAGGGTGATTTTACTCTCTCCATAAGAAATTAGCAAATTAGCAAACAAAATGTCTTACATCAATTCATTTATTTGTTAACAACTCCTAATCAAATATATTTTAAAAAGAATTTGAAATTAGTTTGTGGAATAATGAATTGAAAATTAGTATATACAAGTGATAAGATTAATCAGGTATATTGATAAGAGGACAAGCAATCCATGAATAAAAAATGTTTCAGCCTTTCTATCATTATATTGGAAAGTTATAAATAATTGTAGACATACACTTGAGAGTTTGAACTCTCTAGTTACTCTTATTTACCACTTCAAATTCATCCAAAGCTGTCAAAAGCAAAACAAAATAAAGCCAAGTGAACTCTATTACCTTTGATGTTCAAAAATCATAGAAATTTTAGAAAGGTCTCAGAAACCTTTAATAAATATCGACCACGTGCCATGTACTGTGCTAAACACTGAGAATATAAGCATACATATGAAAGACACCCTGTTATGGTCTAGTTGATCAGCCTAGTTGAGAAAATAGAGACACAGGAAAAATGAAATATAACATGCACAGTACTAAAATAAACATACATTTCTATCTCACAAGACAATCATACTTGTAGAGAACTCCTTCTTTCCCAGAAAAGACTTGAGTGCTTTGCATAGACTAACAGTTTTGCATGATTTGTATATGGAGGGGGAAAAATAAACTGGGAAAGGTAATGCAAGTAGCCCTTGAAAATATATTGAACAAAGAAGCCATGAAGCTTGGCATTATGCAGTGAAGAAAAGTTTAACTTACTCAGTACCCACAGTCTATTGCTTTTGCATTGTTTTGTTTTTCTACTTCATGCTCTTTTCTATCTCTGTGTTACTTCTACTTACATATGTACTTCATGGCTTTCACCCATTTTATTTTGTGTTTTGAGAAGAAACATGGAGTGTGATGTGGGAAACAATTGAGAATTTTCTAAACTTTAATTAACGGCAATTCTTCTTTTGAGTCCAATGGACATTTCTAAACTGAAGCATGTGCTAGGTGTGAAAAACTAAAAAACACTTGGTGAAGTAATTTATTAGATCATGCTTCATAAAAAGTTCATTTGCATTGTGCTTCAGAAAATGTAAAAGTAAATTGAATTGTGTGTGTTTTCAGGGAAACAATGCTTTTGTTTAAACTTACAGAATGAGAGTCTTGATGAATTTGCACATTATGTTATTCATCTATTTAGAAATTATTGCTGAGTTTTCAATATGCTTAATAGGTTCACCTGCCTAACTTCCCACATTAATATTATTAGCCAAGGAATGACTAGAATTGTAGTCCTAATGATCACTGAGGAATGGATATTTTGATCCTCATTAGCATCAGTTACCTTTACAACATTTGAAGCAAAGCATGAGTTATAATTGACTTAACTACCCTCTACTTCTCTGTGAAGAAAATAGCATTTAAGCTCCTCAAACTCAGGTATAGGCACTGTGTCTTGTTATTTTACTCTAAGTATGCTGAAGTAACAAACAACTGACTTAACAGTGACAAAAACAAATGTCTGTTGAGGTATAACTGTGGCTGTACATTCTGGCATCTTCTTTTCAGACACTTATTGAAGGTGCTGCCCCTATCTGGGACATGTTGTCTCCTAGAAAACTGACACGAACAAGAGGAGACACACATGGCAGCTCTTCCATTCATAAGTATCAATAATTAGGTAAAGCCAGTCACATTAGCAAACAAAATTTTAAGTCTCCAATAAGCTGTGGTCAGTAGGAAGGAGCAGTAAATATTTTGACACTAGTACGTCCTATCTCAGAGGCAACGAGCAGAAACTCTGTATTGTCTTAGTGACTCTTAGTGGCTTTTGGCCAGTCTTCTCCATCTGGAAACATTATTTTTTTTTAACTAATTAAAATATGGTATGCGTTTACTGTGGATTTTATCTTAGATTTATAATTATCCATTCCACTGTATTTGGGAAATATTCTGAGAAAACTCATTAAAATGAATAACCCATTAACAAAGAATAATTTTTGTTTTATTTTTCTTTTTACCAAAAAGCATTCATTTACATCTCACTTCAAACCTTACTCTGGATAGCTTTTACACTGGATAGCAAGCATTACACGTGAAAACCTCTACTCCCCCTTCCATAACTATGCATGACCACAAAAATCACTTAGCATGCCTTTAAACGCATTCTGAAATGGCTTTGAATTCTCTGAAATTACTATTTTAAGTGGCTATGTCAACCTTCTGGGATTAGCACTCAAGATGAAGCTTATTTGCCTTTCCTGCTCATGTCCTTATTATCAATAAAAAAATAATAAAGAAAAAAATAAAATTACCCTTTCCTAAAAAGCCTTCTCACACCTATCCCATCACCACCTACTACCTTCTAATTTTATTACAAATATATCTCTATTACCCCCTGCCACCACCACCACCAGGGACTTCCCGGCCCTCAAATTCACTGTTGTCTCTCAATCCACATTTAAAATATGACCTCACTTTCTTCTCTAATAAGCTCAAGTCCTTGATTAATTACTTCACCTAGGCTCAAAATTGCAATGGGGTAGAGATGGGGAAGGCAATCACTTTCTTATCCCTCTGTCTCCACATAGGGCCTTCAAACTAAACCGACATCTCTGGCCCTCTCTCTTTTCTTCACACATTTTTACTTAAGAAAAAGGAGAGTGAATTATCTTTGATTTTACAAGAAAAAACTGGGTATACTTGCCTTTTAGGAGACAGCCTATTTAAATAGGGCTTGCATAATTATCAGCTCTCTGTCATATGGAAATAAATCTGACCTTGAAGTGGAAGACCAGCAACTGGTTAATCAGCTGCACCAGTAACAGGTAAATATATATTACTTGGGGATGAGAAATTAGCAATTTTGTTGGTTGCAGAAGGAAAGCTAAATTTTGTAATCACTTTTCATAGAAGTTAAGGTGAAATTTTAGTTTTATTATTCATACTCCTGCACCTTACCCTAAGATAATATCTACACCCTTTTTCCTGCCAGTGACTTGTCCTATAAACTTCAATTCCTTCTTTCTTATCTCTGGGTAGCTTAGCATTTCTGGGGAAAAATGACACAATTCTGTGCATAATTTTCATAAATTCTATCTCAGCAAGACAGTTAGCATTTAGTGGGTATGCCTGGGAGTGAAGTGAAAAGCCAGAGCTCTGGGGTTGACACTGTTTTGGCTCCTTTATCTCCAAATAGGACCTTTAGGACATCAAGTATATTACCTCAGATCCCTTATCTATGAACTTCAGATATTATAGCATTTACCTCATGTTGTAGTAAAGATTGAAATAACACGTGCATAATGCTCAAAACAGTGCCTGAAAATAAAGTCACTCATAAGCTT
The DNA here is from genome assembly GCF_001890085.2 of Hipposideros armiger. NCBI lineage: Eukaryota > Metazoa > Chordata > Mammalia > Chiroptera > Hipposideridae > Hipposideros > Hipposideros armiger. The sequence continues at coordinate 3,445 of NW_017731516.1, forward strand.
AGCAATTATTTTTTTTGTGTGTCATATTCCTTATCCAATTAATTCATCCAGGATATGTGTCACATACAGTCTCTAATCTTATTTTTTCTTCATATGTATACTAATTTTGTTTTTGAAGTGCTGTCTAGACCTTGTTTTGAGAACCTGGGCAGCGGCTGGTCAGTTTTTCTTGGGCAGCTGATTAAGTCCATACTCTAACCATTTCTCTTAGCAGACTCTCGCATTTCCAAACACAATACACCATCCCTAACTGCCCCCGTGCCAGGTAGCAGACAACTAGGGACATCCTCTATGATCCAGAGCCTGAAAAATTATTCAAATTAGACAAACTGAAGGGAGCCATTGAAAGCTAACTAACCCCACCTCAGTTGTCATACATAAGCTGTCTCTAAGGGTTCCAGCTTGCAGTTACGCTGTCCCCACATTGTGTGGCTGTGCATACACCGTTCTCTCATTCGGAGATATAAATAGCAAAGAGGTTTGCCGTTAATCTATTTGAGTGTCAGTGTGTTGTGTTCTTCCATCAAAAGAATCTTTAAATCTTATGAAGCAATAAGTTCTTTCTCTACCTCAAAAGAGTACATTTCCCTATACTGCATGCTAAATTGTGAGCTGTCCAGCATAGACTTCTGTGAAATCTCAGAGGAAAGGTGTTTCCTCGCGAACACATTTCTTCCAGGACTAACCTTGCCTCTGTGCTCTTGAGCGTGTCATCTTTTCTCCTCTAAGGGATTTGATTTACTGGTTAGTATGTCCTTTTCTGGGGCTTGAGTTTGACACTCTAAAGTTTCTTTACAGTAAATAGCTTATTATACACTTTCGTATTCAAAGAGATGAAGTCCCCATTAATCATTGTGTCCTTTGACTAGGGACAACCTATCTCCACTTTTCTCTAAAAAGCCAAGATCCTTCAAAAATATTCTTCCTAAGCGATTTATGTCATTCCTTCTTCACTTCAACTTCTACCCATTATACTCTGGCAATACCCTCATAATTGTATTTACCTTGACAAATATTTCCACAGTCATCTGTGCTGCTAAATTAATAGGTGGCTTTCTTTTTTTCATGCAAAAATAGAATATTATGAACAGTTTTTGTTTGTTTGTTTACCTTGGAAAATCTCTCTTAGGTTACATTTCTTTCCTGTAGTCTTCTGGTTCTCCTTTTAACTCTCTGACATTTGTTTCCAAGAGATCTTGTGCAAAATTCATCTCAGACTGTCCTTCAATCAGATCAGCATCTGATCTCATTTCTCTGTATGTTTTCCTTGGGAAACTCATGTAGTCTGAAGGCTTTAACTTCCACATATGTGATGATACTTCCCAAATTTATGTTGGTCATTCAAGCCTCTTTGATGGATTTCCCAATGGATGTGCAACAAACAAATATATTTCAACATGCTGAAATGAAATGTATTAAATTCTTCTCAAAAGTCTTTTTTTATTCACATTTCTGTATTTAGAAAATGGAATGACTTGACTCTCTCTCAGCCCACATCTCTCAATTGACAAAGTTTCATCAGCTCTACGTTATTCTCATCTCCTGATATGCTTGTTCACTCTTTGTCATTTTCAGTACCATTTGTTTTTGTTGAGGTCATTATATAAGGCCACTTCTGTATTAATTAAGCTAAAATCTGCTAATGGATCTTTCATCAACAAAATAAAATTCAAACAGTGACACACCATCTGAAAGACTCTTTGGGACCCATTTATTTTTTGAGACCCATTTATTGATTGATTGATTGATTATTTTTTATTTTTTTATTTTATTTTATTATTTTTTGGTAGAAAACCACTTGAAATGTATCCTTTATTATCATTTATTTAGAGATCTATTTATTTTTAATTGATCAGTTTACTTCACAATGTTGTCCTCATACTCCATGCCACCCTCAAGACATTTTCTGAATGAATATCCCTGTGATTTCACAGTTTGTCATTATTCTTCCTGCTCTTTCCACTGTGTTGATCTTCCCCCATGTCCATATAAAATACTTTATCTTTGTGGACTCAGAAAAACATTTTGGCCTTTAATTAAGGTTCCCTGATACAATCTCTCAGTTTAGAATGTGTTGCTCCTTTCTTTGAGCCTTTATTATATTCTAGACAGTGTATTCTAATAATACCTATACTACATTACTAATCAAATTTCACCATATTACATGATTTTCTCTTTGAAAAATAGTGAAAACATTTATAACTCACAGAATTGGAAGGGATATTAACTAAAATAATAAGAAAACAAAATAAAATACTCTAATAACAAATCTCAGGCTTCTACAAAGACTATATTATTGAAAGATACATGACATAACCAACTAAAAAAATTTAATGATATTGAATCATTTCACCATATACAAAAAAGAATTCAAAATGAGCTAAATATTTAAATGTAAGATCTGAAACTGTAAAACTCCTAAAAGAAAACATACCGGGAAAACTCCCCAAATTGGTCTCAAATATGACATGGAAACCATAGGCAACAAAGCAAAGTAGATAAGTAGGACTACATCAAACCAAAAAGTTTTTACAAAGAAATTGAACCAATGAACAGAGAGGAAAGACTACGTATGGAGTGGAAGAAAATATTTGCAAATCATCTATCTGACAAGGGGTTAATTTCCAAAATATATAGGGAACTCATAAAATTCAATAGAAAACAAAATGTAATCTGATTAAAAATAAGGCAAAGGACTTAAATTGACATTTCTCCAAAGAAGAAATACAAATGGCCAACAGATACATGAAAAGGTACACAACATCACTAATCATCAGGGAAATGCAAATCAAAATCACAATTAGATATCACATTAGGATGGTTATCATATATATATATATATATAATAAAATAAAATAAATAAATAAATAAATAAATAAACAAAACAAGTGTTGAGGTTCTGGGGAATTGGAACCCTTATACAGTGTTGGTAAAATGTAAAATGGTGTTGAACCTATGAAAAACAATATGGATGTTCATAAAAAAATTAAATAGAACTACCATATGATCCAACATTTCCACTTCTGGGTATGTATTTGAAGGAAATAAAGTCACTATCTTGAAGAGATATCTGCACTCCCATATACATTGAAGCATTATTCATAATAGTTAAGATATGAAAACAACCCAAATGTCCATGGATAGATGAATGGATAAAGAAGATGTAATATATACATGCAGTGGAATGTTATTCAGCCTTATAAAAGAAGGCAATCCTACCATTTGTGACAACATGAATGTACTTGGAAGACATTATATATAAGTGAAATAA
>NW_017731516.1:11395-13570 GCF_001890085.2 Hipposideros armiger
CTCCTATGTCTTTTGATTGAAGCATTTAATCCTTTTACTTTGAAAGTAATTGTTGATAGATATGTAGCTATTGCCATTTTATTATTCATAATTTTGCCCCTGCCCTCCTCCACCCTTAAAGATGTCCCTCTGAGATTCCCTGTAATACGGGTTTAGTGGTGATGAACTCTTTTAGTTTTTTCTTGTCTGGGAAGGTCTTTATCTGTCTTCCGATTCTTAATGATAGCTTCGCTGGATTGAGTAATCTTGGTTGTAGTTCCTGGATTCTCATCACATTGAATATTTCCTGCCAATCCCTTCTGGCCTGCAAAGCTTCTGTTGAGAAATCCGCTGACAGTCCTGTGGGAGCTCCCTTGTGAATAACTAGTTGTCTTTCTCTTGCTTCGTTTAAGATTCTCTCTTTGTCTTTAACCTTTACCACTTTAATTATAATGTGTCTTAGTGTGGACCTGTTTGGGTTTATCCCGTTTGGAACTCTCTGTGCTTCCTGGACTTGTGTGTCTTTCCTTCACCAGATTAGGAAGGTTTTTAGTCATTATTTCTTCAAATAGGTTTTGAATGCTTTGCTTTCTCTCCTCTCCTTCTGGTACCCCAGTGATGCAAGTGTTGTTATGCTGGATATTGTCTCAGAGGTCTCTTAAACTACCCTCATTTTTTTGGATTCCTTTTTCTTTTCCCTGTTCTGATTGGGTGTTTTCTGCTGCCTTGTCTTCCAAATTGCTGATTTGATCCCCTGCTTTATTTAGCCTGCTGGTGATTTCTCCTAGTGCATACATCATTTCAGTTATCTGACTGGTTCTTTATTATAGTTTTCATGTCCTTTTTTATGCCTGCTCTCACTTTGTTGAATTTCTCACTAAGTTCCTTGAACATTCTTACAACCATTGTTTTGAACTCTGTCTCTGGTAGGTTGCCTGCCTCTGTTTCATTTAGTTCCTTTTATGGATTTTTCTCCTGTCCTTCTTTTTGGATGCATTTCTTTGTTTCCTCATTTTGGCTGCCTCTCTGTGTTTGTTTCTTTGTTTTAAGCAGATCTGCTATATCCCCAGTCTTAGCTGGGAGGCCTAATGTAGTAGGAGTCCTGTGGTGCATGGTGGCTGTGGGGTTTGGTCATGTCCACAGCTTATGGGCTGCTGTGTGGGAGGTTTACTCTACTGATTGGGATTCACCCCTGTGGGCTCTGCCACTTGTTGAGACTGCCCTTTGTGTGTGCCACTTGTGGGGCTAATTAGGTGGTGCTCTGCTGTGGTCTGAAGCCAACCTCCAAGTATGTTTGTTTTGGGCCTCTTGGGAGGAGCTCCAGTCAGGCCCATGTCAGCCACTGACTGTGACTGGCCAGAGTTGTCTGTTAGGAGCTACAAAACAATCCATATTTGTTCTCTACTTATGCTAAACCTGGAGGTGCTTGGGCGAGGCCATGCTGTGAACCAAGGATATCTGCCATGAGTACCACGCCTGGGGTAATTACTCAAAAAACCAAGACACCCAGAGGCCTGCTGCCACCTGCCAGCTCCCTTAAGGTTCAGCCACTGATCAAGCCTTGTGCAGTGTGTAAGCTGGGTGAGGCAGGGCCTCTGGGAGTCACTAGAGTGGGAAGAATCATGGTAACTGGGTTAATGTAAATTCTGGTTTGGTGCCAGTGCTGAGCCTGGAGCAACTCAGCAAAAGTCTCAGAGCACACTGAGGCCAATTACCAACTGCCTGGGGCCTGCCAGGCAGATTGTTTTCCAAGAAAGAGTGTAATGTGGGCAGGGCTGGCTGCTACTGAAGAAAGTGCCTCTGACGGTGCTTGAGTTGGGTGGGATGAGGTCCCAGCTGAGTCAGAAAGGTGGAGCAGTGGAGCTCACCAGGCCAATAAAATTCGAATTTGGCCTGTGTAGGGCAAGCTAAACACAGGCAAGATGGCGCCCACCTGCCAGCTGAGTGGGAGGAGGACTAATGCTGACTGTCCTCCAGTCCTCCCCCCCATAGTCACACGCCTCAGCCTGCTGCCACCCCCTGCCCCCTGTATGTTTCTGAGGCCCCTTGAGTCACCGGCCTTCCACTGGAGCTTAATATGAGTGCCTGCAAGTAAGTGAGTCTGTTTGTGAGTTGTTTAAGAGGATACCTGGGTTTCGGTTTTCTGCAGCTTTCCATCCCACCTGAACTGTCAGAATCTCCATTGTTTTTCCCAAC
>NW_017731516.1:15180-19658 GCF_001890085.2 Hipposideros armiger
TCTGACTGTCTTATGGGAGTTCTTTTGTAAGTAACTAGTTTCCTTTCTCCCTGATCACCTATGCTGGGTGCTACAGGAGTGTTTTGTAGGTCAGCTGTGTGCATTTTTGTAGTTGAGCCTTGATAGCTGCTGGCATGTTGATGGGTGGAATCCACCCTCAGGATGACTGGCTGTGGGGTTTGACCGTGTCCACAGCTTATGGGCTGATGTCTGGGGGGCTTACTCTATAGAGCAGGATTCACTCCTGCGGACTCTGGTGCCTGCTGAGACTACCTTTTGGATGTGTCACTTAAGGGGCTAATTGCTAGGTGCTCTGTTGTGGTCTGAAACCAGCCTCCAAGTATGTTGTTCCTGGGGCCTCTAGGAAAGTGTGCTGGTACAGGCCCAGGTCAGCCACTGCCTATGACCAGCCAGGGACTACCTGCTAGGTGCTACAAAGCAATTTGTGGTTGGTCGCTGCGTGTGCTGGACCTGAAGGCGCGTGAGAGAGGCCATGCTATGAACCGAGTACAGCAGCCACCAGTACCTAGCCTGGGGTAGCTCCACAAAAAGCCCGGGGCACCCTGAGGCCTGCTGTCACCTGCCAGCTGCTGAAAGAGCCTTGGGTGGTATATAAGTTGAGTCAGGCAGGGTCTCATGGAGTCACCAGTATGGGGCAATTGTTGTTCAACAGGTGAGTATAGATTTTGGTTTGGCCTAGTGCTGAGCCTGGAACTACTTAGCAAATGGCTCAGAGCACACTGAGGCCACTCACTGTCTGCCTGGGGACTGCCCACCCCTGAAGGTTGTCCAAGAAAGAATGTAGGGCAGGTTGGGGTGGCTGCTGCCCATGAAAGTGCTGTGAATTCTGGTGTCCTGTGAATTCTGTTTACTGCTGAAAGAGCCTCTGGGGGTGTGCAGAGCAAGACTGGGTGGGGCAGGGTCCCAGGGAATTCACCAGGCAAATGCAGATTCAGCTTTGACCTTGTTGGGGAGGGCTCAACACAGCAAAGATGGCACCCACCTACCAGATTCATAGGAATAGGATTCTACACAGGGAAAATAGCAGCTGCTTCTCCAGTCACCACCCTGAAGCCACACAACTCAGTCTGTCCCTTTATGTCTCTTGTGCCTCCCGATTCACCATCCCTCTTCCAGAGACAAGTGTGAGTGCTAGTGAGCAAGTGAGCCTCTGCACTGGCCCTTTAAAAGGATGTCTGGGTTTCCAGATGTGTCTCAACAGGACAGTTGAAATCCCCACTGTTTTTCACAGCCAGATGTGAGGACTCTTCTTCCCAGCACTGGTACTCCAGTTTGGGGTGCCCGGTTTGGGTTTGGGGTTCCTTGGTCCTCTGTGGGACTTCCACAGCTGACATATACCCCCCGATTCTCAACTTCCTGGCACAGATGTGCAGCCTGGCCCATTTTGTGTCTCCTTCTCTCCTACCAGTCTTAAAGTTGTATATTCTTTATATCCTCAGTTATAGGACTTCTGTTTAGCTAGCTTTCAAGTGTTTCTCCAGGTTGATTGTTCTATAATTTAGTTGTAATTTTAATGTGGTCACTGGAGGAGGCAAGCACAGTGTTTATCTACTCCACTCCCACCCCCTCCACAACTTTTAAATATTTTTCCTCATGTGCCTGCACATTTGTTTAATTTAAAAAGTATTTTTCTCCTTTTTCTTCATATCCAATAATTTCCATAGATATATCTTTAAGCCACTGGTTCTTCTTATTTCTTTTCTACTTTTAAACTCTTCCTGTAAGTTTTATTTCAATTTTTGTGCATTTTAGTATTAAAATTTTGATTAGGATTTTTTAAAAATATAGTTTCTATCTTTCTAATGAGTTTTCCTATCTTTCCATATTCTGAGCATACTTTTCTTAACCTTATTTAGTATAGTATACTGGCCACTTAGGTATTTTCCTGCCAATTGCAACGTTTGAGACATCTTAGAGTCAATTTGATTTTCCCAAGAAAGTTGGTCATGTTGTCCTGATTTTTCACATGTGAAGTAACTTTAGATGGTTTCTTGGAAGTTTTGAATACTCAAGTGGCAATTCTGGATTCTGATATTGTTTTCAGAAGTGTTAGTATTTTGTGTTAACAGACATTTATCTTGGTTATATAGCAAACACTGTTTTAGGATTAAGATAAAATCTTAGTCTTAGGTTATGTTATTTATTTTTAGCTGAGTTGATTGGAGTCTGAACTAAACATTCATGATTCAGTGGTTAGCCAAATATTTAGTTTTACATATAGAAATTGTGCACTCCTCTCCCCACACCCCAACACTCTGCTGTTAAATATTTACCTTCTGGTTCTTCAATCCAGAAAGACTGAAGTTTTTCTGTCAGTTTCAGCTACCCCATATAGTACTGACTATGAACTTGCTCTCCAAAAGTCATAAAAATTGGGAAGTCACCAGGAGACCATTCTTCGGTATTAGTTTTCTATTATTGCATACTGTATCACTATAAATTTAGTGATTAAGCAAGAGATAGTCATTATGTCACAGATGGGTCAGTAGTCTGGGGCAGGCTTCTCCTGGGACTACTGACCAGGATCTCACAAGCCTGTAAAGATGTCAGCCAAGAAGTATTTTCTTCTAGAGTATGGAGTTTCCTTTCAAGATTGTTGGAGTTATTGGCCAAATTGTGTTCCTAGTAGTTATAAGAGTGAGGGCCATGGTTCTTAGAGGCCACAATGATCCATAGCCAATTAACATTGGGTATTCGGAAAAGTCATGATGCATGTTTGCAACAGATGGCACTAGTTCATTTTTGGAAGTACTAGAGTCATTTACATCTATGTTATTCTATGTCGTTTGAGAACTGACTGTTCTAGCTTCATTCTAAAAGAAAAATTGAGCAAATTGGTTGAGTTTTGGAGATTTTACAACAGGTTGAAGNACCTTGGTATATCAGTGTCTCACAGCTGTGTTCATGTCGACATGTGGCAGTGGCTTGCTGACTGGTGTTCATTATTGTTGTTGCGTCAAAATCGTCTGCTGACTATGAGAAGCATAGCACACCAAGTAAAGATTGATAGAGAAGCAGGAAAATCTTAACTGAAGATCTTGAGAAAGGTGTGTGCAGAAATGGTCCTGGAGGAGTTCTTGCATCACGACAGGGCTCCACCTTACACGGTGCTGTCTGAAGGGAGTTTTTAGCCAGTAAACAAATAACTGTGTTGGAACACCCTCCCTACTCACCTGATTTGGCCCCCGATGACTTCTTTCTTTTCTTTTTTTAATATTTTATTGGGGAATCATGGGAGGGGAACAGACAAGTTGCTGTCCTTTTGTTCTTCAGTCTAGCTGTGGAGGACATTGCTTCACTGGCCCATGTTGGTATTGTGATCACTGCACTCTTCCGGCTGAGGCAGATCAGTCATCGGCCTCTGGACGACTGCTCACGGCAGCTCACACTGGCTGCCAGCCACTCACGGTAGCTTTACAGCAGCCCACTGCAGCAGGGGCTGCAGCGTACGCCGTTGCCAGCGACTTACGGTAGCCCAGCTCCAGGTGGAGCTGTTGTTTGCAATCTTAGCTGTAGAGGGCACAGCTTCACTAGCCCTCATGTGGGATCCAAACTGGGGACCTGCTGCTCAGAGCTGGCGTCCCAAGCCAACTCTTAACCAATGGGGACACTCAGCCGACCCCAATGACTTGGTTTTTATACCCAAAGGTAAAGGAAATATTGAAAGGAAGACATTTTGATGACATTCAGGACATCAAGGGTAATACGCTGACAGCTCTTATGCCCATTCCAGAAAGAGTTCCAAAAATACTTCGAAGGATGGACTAAGAGCGGGTGTCAGTGCATAGCTTCCCAATGGGAGTACTTCAAAGGTAACCATAGTGATATTCAGCAATGGGGTATGTAGCACTTTTTCTAGGATTAGTTTGCGGAGGTAGTTGTCAGATCTTGTGTGTGTGTGTGTGTGTGTGTGTGTGTGTGTGTGTTTATGAGGTAATTAACTTAAACTAACTAAGCTATACTAACAAACAAAACTAATCAAATAGTTGAATCTAAGCATTAGTTTAATAAAGTTTGCACAAGAAAACATTAAAATTTGCTCTCATATATCTTAAACATTTTCAAAAGAATCTTTTGATAAATCTTCCCATACCTCTCCTACTCTTTCAATACAATATGCATATAAATTTATGTTTAAATAGAGATTGATTGAAAAAATAATAAACAGATACTTATACTTTGGGATAATAATATAAAAATTCCTTATTGTGTCTAAAATTGGATATGTGAAGGAATTCTTTCTACCTTTAGATATACATTATTGTTGTAAAGGGCAGAGTTAGGCTTTTCAGTAATTAAAGCACTGTATGTGTCATCCCAAATAAACTCTGCTCATTGCTGAATTCTTAAGTGGTATCAAGAATAAATAGTTTATATTTAATATTGAAGAAACTTGTTCTGAACTTCTTTATTACACTGCATTCAGAAGCCTCATTCTAAGTAATTATGGTTAAATT
>NW_017731516.1:21708-24362 GCF_001890085.2 Hipposideros armiger
TTGTATGTGAAAGGCCTCATAGCTTGGAAGCGGTAAAGCTGGGGTTAATACTCAGGAAGGTCAGGCTCCAAAAGACATGTACTAAATTATTACTATATTTTTGCTTTCAAGTTATCAACTGTTAAATTAAAAACTCTTTCGTTAAAAAACACGTTTTACCTAAATGTGTCTGTATCACCAACATTTAGCATACACATATATGTTTATTGAAATGGCTCAATAAATGTTTGGCGAAGTCATTATTGGCTTACATGGAGGTGATATATAAAGACATAAAAAAGCATAGAGTGTGCCAATTGAGTGCACTAGAGAATGGAAGAGAAGAAAGCAAAAAAGAAGAGAAAGGAGATGAGAGGAAAGGTAGGAGATGGGAGGACGTTAGGATTAAAATTTGAAAAATACAAACATGTTGTGTCCAGCAAGTGAAAAATGTATCAGAGAAGCAGATAGAGACGGGATGAGAAAAGAGGATAAGAAACATGAAATCGGACTTCAGGGAATGCAAAGGAAAGAGTTTCAAAAAGGGCCAAGATGTCAAAAATGTTAAGCTCTGTGGTGGGTCTTAAATAGAAAGGCTCAACCAGTATTACCCTTCAACCACAATCAGTACTAGTAGCAATTGGTCTTTCCCGCTGATCTCCATGTCACAGAAATCTACCTAAGTGACACTGTTAGCCTACTTTTCCCCCCTCATTCACTTTTCCCCAATAAAAGGAAGAATGAGTTATCTGATTAGGAATTTAGAGGAAGAAACTGAATATGCTCCTTTTAGTTTCCTGTTTTTCTATGCTGAGTAATATAGCTGCTCCTGAAAGGAGAACTTGCAGTTGCCCATCTGCATCAGTAACTACACAGTAAGTTTAAGAGGTTAAATATTATTAATAGCAAGCCCACTGTGTCTGCTTCTCTTAGGCCATGGTTTCCACTGCAGGGATAGCACTGATTTTTAACCTTTGTCTGATTCTTGTGCTTACATCTAATTGATCCTAACTAAGGCATAGAAGAGAGATACTGTTTACTGGGTCCTTCCAAACTCCAACAGTGTTAATTCTCATTCTAGTTGACCACAACAGTTAGAGTCCATTCTTTGCTGGCTAGGCATCTTAGCTCCCACCAAGTATCTGCTAGCCTACTTCCCCAAGAATGCTAATGTCATTTACCTAATCTCTTATTTCTGACTTGATGACTCTAACAGTTGTACCTCTCTAAAAGTAGCTGATCTGCTTTTAGGGAGAGTAGTTAGCTGAGTAAGCTTGATCAGGTTTACCATACTTAACATTATTTAACAGTGCGTGTTCTGCTGTAGTTTAATACTTATCAGTGCTGCATAGCATTCTGTTATATGAATGCACAACATAAAGTATTGATCTATTCTATTAGTAATGGACGTTTCTTTTGTTTGTATGGAGTAAGTACTGATAATAACCCATCGGAATGGTTGAATGTATTTATTGATGCATAGATAGATGCATTTCTGTTGGCTATACTTAAAAATGAAATTTTAGATCATTGGATATGCATAGGCTCAGCAGTAGAAAAATTTCTAAATTCTTTTTGTTTTCCAGAATACTTGTACCAATTAAGTATCAAGAGTAAACAAATTCCAGTGATTTCCCATGAAATCAGTACCTCCATGTTAACTCCATAATTATTAACATGCATATCTCTGCATACTTTCTTCTGAAACTTTGAAGAATAATTGCAGATGTTATTACACTTCACTGCTAAAACTTCAGCATGTGTCTTCAAAGACTGAACATCCTCCTATACAACCAAAATATCCTATCACATATCTAATAAAATTAGCAATAATTCCATAACATTTAATATCAGTTCACATTCAATTCTCCTCAAATTTTCCACAAATGTAAATTTTAGATTTTTTTTAACAAGAATCCAGTCAATGTTCATGCATTAATTTTTTGCTTTTATACTTAAGCCTTTTTTCATTGAATATAGAATTCAGCATTAAAAGTTCTTATGAGTTCTTCAGTTCTTTATACATTTTGGATATTAACCCCTTATCAGATGTATCATTGGTGAATACCTTCTCTGATTCAATAGGCTGTATTTGGACCTCTTATTCCCCTTTACCTCCCTTCACCCTTTTTAAATGTATCAATTACAGCTGATATTTAATATTATTTTATTTAATTTCAAGTGTACAGCACAGTGATTAGAAATTTATATAATATAAGACATGATCCCCTGACTAGTCTAGTGCTGACCTAGCACTATGAATAGTTATTACCATATTATTGACTATATTCCCTATGCTTTACTTTACATCCCCATGACTATTTTGTAACTACCAACTTGTACTTTTTAATCCCTTCCACTTTTTCACTCTGTCCCAACCCCTTCCCATCTATCACCCCAACAAATCTAGTACCCATCTAATGCAACACAGTTATTACAATATTATTGACTATACAGTAAGTCCCCAACTTATGAACATTCAAATTGCGAACTTTCACAGATACAAACAGACCTCGTGTTACAAACATTTGTAGATGTGAACAAATCGCAGAAGTATCTCACGTGTCTGTCAGACATTGTCACAGTTGTGCTGCTGTGTGCTTATTGTACAGTGCGCTAGTGTACAGTAGTACAGTGCTCAATCAGAGCCCAGGATGTCCAGAAGCAAGAAGAAA
>NW_017731516.1:28192-29464 GCF_001890085.2 Hipposideros armiger
TTTAAGTGTAAACTTAGGCTTTATTTGAGATTTTTCTCATTTCTTGAGGTAGGCCTGTATTGATACGAATTTCCCTCTTGGGACTGCTTCACTGTGTTTCATAGATTTGGGGCTGTGTTCTCATTTTTATTTGTTTCAAGGTATATTTTGATTTCTTCCTTGTTCTCATTTTTAACCTATTCATTATTTAGTAGCATGTTATTTAGTCTCTATGTGCTTGGTGTTTTTCAGTTTTTGTCATGTAATTGATTTCTAGTTTCATACAATTGTGGTCGGAGAAGGTGCTTGATAGGATTTCAGTCTCCTTAAATTTATTGAGAATTGTTCTGTGGCCTAACATGCGGTCTGTCTTGGAAAATGTTCTATGTGTACTTGAAAGTAATGTATATTCTGTTGCTTTGGGTTGAAATGCTCTAAAAATATCATTAAAATCCATCTGGTCTAATGTGTTATTTAAGGCCACTGTTTCCTTGCTGATTTTCTGTCTGGAAGATCTATCTATTGGTTCCAGTGGTGTGTTAAAGTCCCCTACTATGATTGTGTTACTATCACTCTCTTCCTTTATGTTGGTCAATATTTGGTTTATATATTTAAGTGTTCTTATGTTGAGTGCATAAATATTTACAAAGGCTATATTTTCTTGTTGTATTGATGCTTTTATCATTATGTAATATCCCTCTTTGTGTCTTATTATAGCCTTGTCTTAAAATCTATTTTGTCTGATATAAGTATTGATACCTCAGCTTTTTTGTTTGTTTGTTTTCATTTGCATGAAATATCTTTTTTCATTCCTTTACTTTCAGTTTGTGTATATCTTTCAACCTAAAGTGGATCTCTTATAGACAGCATATGTAAGGGTCTCATTTTCTTATCCAGTCAGCTACTTATGTCTTTTGATTGCAGCATTTAATCCATTTACTTCTACAGTGACTATTGATAGATACATAGTTATTGCCATTTTATGATTCATATTTTTATGGTTTTCTTTTCTTGTTCTTAAAAATGTCCCTCTAACATTCCTTATAATACTGGTTTGGAGAGGATGAACTTCTTTAGCTTTTTCTTGTCTTGGAAGCTCTTTATCTCTCCTTCAACTTTAAATGATAGCTTTGCTGGGTAGAGTGGTCTTGCTTATAAGTCCTTCATTTTCATCACTTTGGCTATTTCGTGCCAATCTCTGCTTGCCTGCAAAGTTTCTGTTGAGAAATCATCTGACTGTCTTATGGGAGTTCTTTTGTAAGTAACTAGTTTCCTTTCTCCCTGATCACCTAT
>NW_017731516.1:32995-34297 GCF_001890085.2 Hipposideros armiger
AAGTTCATTTGATGGCACATATAGACATCTGCAATATACTCATTAAACATGAGGAAAACGATCCTTTTTTGAAGCGACCGATAACTGGTGATGAGAAGTGGATTGTTTACAACAATGTGGTGTGCAAACGGTCTTGGTCCCGACATGATGATTTGCCTCAGAAGACATCGAAAGCAGACATTCATCAAAGGAAGGTTATGCTCTCAAGATGGTGGGATTTTAAAGGTGTCGTGTTTTTCGAGCTCTTACCAAGGAACCAAATAATCAATTTGAATGTGTACCGTAGCAATTGGACTGTTTGAACAAATCCATCATCTGGAAATGCCCAGAGCTTGATATTTGTAAAGGAGTTGTGTTCCATCATGACAATGCAAGTTTGATCACCTGTCAAAAATTATTGGAGCTTGGATGAGATGTGTTGCCACACCCACCATACTCGCCTGACCTTGAGCCATCAGACTTGCAGGTGTTTCTCTCTCTTCAAAAGCCCTTGTGTGGTGTAACGTTCAATTCAGATGAAGCTGTAAATCAGCACCTTATTCAGTTTTTCGCAAATAAAGACAGGTCCTTCTATGAAAAAGGAATTATGAAGCTCACTGAAAGATGGCAAAAGGTTATCAAACAAAATGGGAAATATATCATTGATTGATCTTTGTTCTCTTTATAAATAAATGACTTTGAAAAACATAGACAAAATATGTCATGACTTTTCCAAAGACCCAGTAACATGATTGTTCGTTTCTTCAGGGCCAGCAGAGAGTATGTCTTTCTCCTTTTAAGAAGGGTGCAGTGTTGTTGTTTTTTTAAGGAATTTTACGTAATGAAGCCAGACCCATCTTGTTAAATGCTTGCTTGATTAACTAAAAATCAACAGGTTTAAGACTTTAATGACAGCACAAAATTCCTTCACCTTTGCCATAAATTTTAACCTTATCATAGTAGGCAGCATCTTATCCCATTCACAGTCCTCAGCCTCACTCAAGGAAAGGTGATTATACAGGGCATTTATATCAACAGAGAATCTAGGGATTCTGCCTAACATATCACTTTTATAAGTGTCAACCCCTCTCCAGAATGTGACTCCCTTTGTTTAATTTCAGGGATTTCAGGTAGTTGTTCTCATTTTTCTGTTTGCTTGTTTAGATTAGTTCAGAATTAATGTTTTAATCTGCAAGGAGGCTCTATCTATCATGAGCTTACTTGACAATCCTAGAGGCAGGACTTTCTTTCATGAGTATATCCTATGGAATCATCACCATGACTCATAACTTATTTAATATGTTATATTTAAGTATAATCATT
>NW_017731516.1:36288-37447 GCF_001890085.2 Hipposideros armiger
GGGGAATGGGAACAGACAAGTTGCTGTCATTTTGTGCTTCAGTCTAGTTGTGGAGGATATCGCTCCACTGGCCCATGTTGGTATTACTGTGCTCTTCCCAGGTGAGGCAGATCAGTTGCTGGCTACTGGATGGTCACTCACAGTGGCTCTTGGCAGCTCACGGCAGCTCTTGGCAGCTCACACCAGTTGCCGGCCGCTCATGCTGGTTGCCAGCCACACACGGTAGCTTATGGCAGCCCACTGCAGCTTCACTGCGGCCTACGCCATCGCAGGCGACTCACAGCAGCCCAGCTCCAGGTTAAGCTGTTGTTCACAATCTTAACTGTAGAGGGCAGTGTCACTGGCCCTCATGTGTGATCCGAACCAGGGCCCTTCTGCTCAGAGCCGATGTCCCAAGCCAACTCTTAACCAACACGTCACTTAGCTGGCTCTAAAATCATTTATCTTTTAAACATTTATTTATTAAATATGAAGGAGTTTAAATTAACTGATTTTCTCCATAAATAAAATGCTAGGATCTTTAAAATTAGTTTACAAAGTTATTAATAAAAACAACTCTGAAAATGTTGAGATATTTTACATATAGAAAGGAATTCAGATCAGTTGTTCTGATGTCACACCAGATGGCAAAACCCGCTTGATGCTCCTTCTTCTTCTCTTTAGCCTTCGTAACATAACCATGATTTTGTTTGAAGCAGATGATTTGAGCTGTGTCACATAACTAAACTTTTACCTGGAGCTCAGAGGTGATGATGAGAGCTTGAGCAGCCATCTTTAATTATGAACTGTACTTAGGATGGAAGCCATGCACGTGCACCAGAGTAATGCTGCAGAGCATACAATCTATACTGGCTACAGAAAATGAGTAGCCATCCTGCCAGTCTCCGCTGCCCCTATTTCTGGACCCCTAGATGGAGGCAAAATATATTTCTATTTTGTTAATCAATTATTTTTTTGAAGTTTTTAGTTTTATGGAGCAAATATACCTACTAGTTGATATGAACAATTCATGATAAACACTTCAAATATTGTAGTGAAAAGCTTAGGATTTTAAAAAAATAATCTAATATAGACTGAAAATTTATTTAAATGGATCAGGAATTTGTTTTTCAGAATGATCACCTTCAAAACTTAAACATGAAATAAGAATTAGCAACTA
>NW_017731516.1:39908-40701 GCF_001890085.2 Hipposideros armiger
CAAGCTGTATTTCTAGGGGCCCACTCAGTGCCTGCTACTCTACCAAGATGTTGTATCACATATTTCTTCTTTCTAAGTTTTTCTTCTGTGTGGCAACAGAATCAAATAAGAAGTGGTGAGGCAAATTAATGCAAAAAAAAGTTTAGGGTGGCTATACTAATCAAAAACGCATCAATATGAACCCTGTAGATCTGCAGTATAGAAATTTCTGAAGAAACTTTTTAATGCACAGCTCAAGATCTTACACGTAATTATTTCTTCTGTGTTGCAAATCTCCCCAGACTCCTTCTCAGATCTCCAAAATGCAGGTTGCTTTGTATGTTTCCTCATATTTGGTTCTACCTCTGACTAATTTATATGCAGCTCCCTTTACTTGTGTGCATCTTAATATTTGCATCATTGCGTTTTAATATTAACAACATGAGGACACTGCATAACTGAGGATTGTGGATGAGTACTTCAACAGTTGCACAGATCCCCATTCTACAAAGTGAATCCACACCTCGGCTCTGGGCTTACCTCACACTTGTGAAGGCAAGAAAGGCAGCTCGCCATGATCTTTTCCCTATCTTTCCTCTATTCTGTAATGGCTAGCTCTCTACACGTATTAGCCTGACCTTACTTTTTTAAGACATTCTGTGTATATTAGTTGCCAGTGACACAATTCTAGTACATATATATTCTGTTTAGAAACTACCACAGATTGTACTATCTCCAATGAACCCACATTTTACTCTTTCATATACTAAATGCCCACATAAATATATAAATTCATAGATATATAAATGTAGAT
>NW_017731516.1:48935-53703 GCF_001890085.2 Hipposideros armiger
GGATATTGTTATTGATTTCTAGAGTTACACTTTTTACTCATAAGCACAAATAAAAGAATTAAAAATATGTATGTATATATGAAATTAGTGCTACCCATGTATAATGCACATATTTCTTTTTCTCTCACAAATTTGGGCAAAAAAGTTGCATATTATACTTAGCAAAATATGGTAGTTGAATTGAATGGTGATGTGGTGGGAATCACCACTCTGCATCTTTTCAAGTCCTTCATAGTAGCAGTAATCTCTCCAATCCCTCCAGGAATGTGGTATTGCTTTTCATTTACTATTTTTTCTAGGTAAAGGAAGTTCTAATGACTTCCACTTGGCCTTTCCCACCATAATAGTCCTCACTCCACAGGTCAAGAAGCCAATGTGTAGATTCTGTCAGTTGCTGAGTATACTATTTAAATTATGTATTCCCAAACCAGGGAAGAAACCATAGAATGGGTTTGGAGACCAACTGGGCTCCTGTGAGACTAACATAAGCTAAAACTTCACTGATCATCCGACCTCCATAAGCCCCTACTCTGACTTATGGACCACATTTTGGGTCTCCTGAAATTAGTGTCATTTCAAAGCCAGTGTCTAGTAGTTCCTGAGAGATCTGATTATTTTCCCCAATGCACAGTTAGCCTGGAAAAGTCTATAGATCCCTTTAGGGAAGGCTGTCAGAAAGAATAACAATATAACATTTTGACAGTGTACCAGAATTCTTCCTCATGGGGACTCTGCCTCTCCTTTCATTCAAGGAGTTCTGGATCTATAAACTGACTAAAGTCTGAGAATTGATCGAGGTGGTATTACTGTGTTTTTAAGACCCAGGTAAAACTCATGTTCACTTGACCTATTTATATAAATCAAGTAAGAATTTAGTAGGCTTCCTATCTGTTTCACTTATAGGAACACCATTATAGGGACTAACCAGTGCCATAGGTCAGCATGATTCAAACTTCTGGTTGCTATATTGACTCTGCTGTCCATTGTGGTAAGCACTCCCACCTTGAGTTGGGTAGTTGAGTGTAGCCAGTTGGCCCCTGCCACCTTGGAATTCAATTACACCCACTGCATTTAAGTTTCCCAAGTCACTGGCTACAGTTCCCACCGTAAGGCCTGGCCTACAGATAAGAGTAATCACAGAGCTTTCCAATGATGTTGGAGCTCACCTCAGAAATTTATTTCTCATGGTCAAGGTATGTCTTCTGGATCTTCCCAAGGTAATTGAGTAGATTGTAAATGATAAATATATTCTAATGTGCCAAGCCCCATAAGCCTTTGAATTCCTTTCTCTACATTAAACCAAGGGGGATTTGGCCTATCCATGTCACTAATGGTGGACCACGATTCATTCATGTTTTAGCCAACCAACCAAACAACTATTAGAACCCTTTCTAACGCCAAGTTACAACATTAAATACAGAAACTCTGCCTAGTAGACCCATACAATAATTCAGCTAGATCCATTTTTATGTTCCTCCCACCATTGTCCCATACCCTTAATATCTATTTTCAACATACTCCCTGGGTTTCTGTCTGTATAAGTTTGAAAATTCAAGTAGTTCTTTTGGGGTGTCATATACTTCCTCATGGGTCATGCTCTTTTCATCATCTTTAGAGGTCTGCTATGACTTGAGTCTAGTTAGAAGTCTAGAAGCAAAGATAGATGGTGGGGGTGGGTCCTGAGAAGAATTAGCATTGTCTTGTAAGCAACTGCCTCAGGGAGGCTATGATAATTTCCCCAGGCAATTCAGGGTTAATCTCAGATGAGCATGCAGCAACTACTTCTACTGGGGATAGAGAGTTTGCTTTTTACTAGAGGTAGAGAGTTGTTTCTACTGGCAAAAAATCATCAGAATTTGGGGACTCAGTCTCCCCAGCTTTGTGAGTGTCCTCTCACATGTATCCATTCCAACTTTCAGGATCTCATTCTTTTCCAATCATTGCTCTCTTTTTAACAGTAGACATTCTGTGAAGCTGTGAATTCAATTTGCATTGTAATTCTCCCACTGGCATGATGAAATTCTAGGTTTGGTTTTCATCAATATTAGCCCTGTGGCTACAGGATATAAAGGTCTCTTTCAGGGCAGACATAGAATTTTCAGGTCATTTATGTGACGCTTAATGGAATTGAAATTCCTGAGTTCATCTTTTTTTTTTCCCCCTCTCTACTATGTACAGTGGCATTGGGAGCAACCAGCCAATATCTTTATACTCTTAAGTTTCACAAAAGTGTTTGAGAGTAGCATACTCATTGTCACCCAGATCCTTGCTTCTTAAAAGTGGTTTATTAAGGGTTTCCAGTGAAGATATCCTGCATATTTCTATAGCGAGATCATTGTCATGGACTGTCAGTGCTCTCTTTAATTCTGGAACTAGAGTCATTAGTGTCTTTAAATCTAATCAGGTTAGAGAGCCAATTCCAGAACAAATACAGGAGGTTCATTAGCAAGATTCTATTCCTCTAGAACAGCGGTTCTCAACCTGTGGGTCGCAACCCCTTTGGGGGTCGAATGACCCTTTCACAGGGGTCGCCTAAGACCATCGGAAAACAAAAANATAGATAGATAGATAGATAGATAGATAGATAGATAGATAGATAGATAGTTTTTAATTCCCAGGTGTGAGAAATTGCATAAATATATTTTCAAAGTCAGCAAAAAAGCTGGCACTGGCTGATTAAGCCAAAAACATATTTTACTAAAAAGATATTTAAGTACAGCAAGTTCACAGAAAAAGTAGACAAAGTTTGCAGGATGCAAGATCAATATGCAAAAGCAGTTGTGTTTCCACATATGAGCAGTGAACAATAGAAAAATTGAATTAAAAATACAGTTTCATTTGCAACTGCATCAAAAAGAAAATAACACTTAAAAAACATTTAACATAAAGTGCAAGAAAATTACAAAACTTTGGTGAGGAAAATTAATGAAGATCTAAATAAAGGGAGAGACATTCCATGTTCATGGTTTTGAAACCTCAGTTTACTGAAGATAGTAATTCCCTTCAAATTAATCTATAGATTCAAAACAATACCTACCAAAATTCCAGCAAGGTTTTTGAAAAAAAATGGCAAGCAGATCTTAGAGTTTATATGGAAATGCAAAACATCTAAAGCCAAAGTAATTTTTTTTTTTAAGTGAGCAAGTTTACATGGTCCCAAATATAAAAGTTTGGAAGTTGCCATTTGGTCTTCACAACTAGTAAAACAGCAAGCCAACTGAAAAGTCAGCAATGATTCCTGGATTCATAAGAGAGGGGAGGTCACAGGGCAAACTGCTGCCCCCAGGGTTAAAAAGACAGGCAGAGGAATAAAAGGAGTCATGGCTTATTGGCTAGTGGCTTATTGATTTTATTGATCTTTTCAAAGAACCAGCTTTTGGCTTCATTGATTTTCTCTATTGATTTACTCTTTTCAATTTTAGTGATCTGCTGTCATACTTATTATTTTTTATCTGCTTTATTTGCTTTTAATTTGCTCTTCTTTTATTATTTCCTAAGATAAAAACTTAGATTTTGGAATTTTCTTTTCTTACAAATGCATTCGATGTTATATATTTCCCTCTAAGCCCTGAATCCCACAAATTTTGATAACTTATGCTGTCATTTTCAGTTAGTTCAAATTTTTAAAATTTCTCTTGAGATTCTTCTCTGGCCTATGTATTATTTGGAAATGTTTGTTAATCTTCAATTATTTGGGGATTTTCCAATTATCTTTCTGTGATTGATGTCTAATTTAATTCCATTGTTGTCTGAGAACAGACAGTGTATGATTCCAGTTCTTTTAAATGTGTTAAGGTGTGTTTTATGGCTCAGAATGTGGTCTATCTTGGTGAATGTTTCATGTAAGCTTGAGAGGAATGTGTATTCTTCTGTCATTGGATGAAGTAGTCTATAGATGTCAATCATATCCAGTTGATTGATGGTGGTATTAAGTTGAACTGTGTCCTTACTGATTTTCTGCCTGCTAGATATGTACATTTATGATAGAGGGTGTTGAATTCTCTATAATTATGGATCCATCTGTTTTTCTTTGCAATTCTTTTAGTTTTCTGCCTCACATAGTTTGATCCTTTGTTGTTCAGCACATGCATATTAAAGGTTATTATTTCTTTTTGAGAATGGACCCCTTTATCATTACATAATGCCCTTTTTTTGTCTTCAATAACTGTCCTTGCTTTGTAGTCTGCTCTGTCTGTTATTAATATAGCTACTACTGCTTTCTTTTAATTAGTGCTAGTGTGGTTTATTTTCCTCTATTCATTTACTTTTAATCTCTCTGTATCATTATATTTAAAGTGAGTTCCTTGTAGACAACATATACTTGGGTATTGTTTTTAATCCACTCTGACAATCTCTGACTTTTAATTGGTTCATTTAGATCATTGGCATTCAAAGTGATTATTAATATAGTGGGATTAACATCGCCCACAATAGTTACTGAGCTCATTGGGTAGTGATGGGGTGGCTGAAGAAAGAAGCTGAATAGTATCCACAGAACAGGTTAGTCATCTTATCCATTTAATTATCAAAAGCCTCCTCTGCTGAGGTTATCCTATAGTGTTAATTGAAATGGGACAGAGATATCTTCATATTTTTCACCCATTCAGAGAGGTCTATCCATATATCTTTTCCCCAGACCTCCTTGTCACCAATTTTTTAAACACATTCTTTTTAATCCCTGACCATCCAGCCAAACCACTGGCCACAGCCCATGAATCAGTATTTAATTGCACATGTAAACATTTCTCCTTCTAAGAAAAAGGAACAA
>NW_017731516.1:60418-77943 GCF_001890085.2 Hipposideros armiger
TTGCTGTCCTTTTGTTCTTCAGTCTAGTTGTGGAGGACGTCGCTTCACTGGCCCATGTTGGTATTATCATTGCGCTCTTCCTGGGTGAGGGAGATCGTTGCTGGCCACTGGGCGGCTGCTCACAGTGGCTCTTGGCTGCTCATGCTGGCTGCCAGCCACTCACGGTAGCTCACAGCAGCCCACTGCAGCTTCACTGCAGCCTATGCCGCCGTCGCTGGCGACTCACGACAGCCCAGCTCCAGGTCGAGCTGTTGTTCACCATCTTAGTTATAGAGGGAGCAGCATCACTGGCCCTCATATGTGGGATCCAAACCAGGCCCCTACTGCTCAGAGCTGGTGTCCCAAGCCAGCTCTTAACCAACGCACCACTCAGCCGGCCCTGGGGGAATTTCTTAATGTTGCTGATCATTTGTAGACATTTTCTTTATTTTTCAGTAATGTTGTGAATTTATTTATTTATTTATTTATTTATTTATTTATTTATTTATTTATTTATTTATTTTAGCTGAGCCATCCTGCCACCTGTTGGCAGCTCAGCGGCTGCTCAGCTCAGGCCATGACTCGAACCGCTGTTGCTCAGAGCTCCAATTCTTGAGCGAGCTCTTAACCAACTGAGCCACTCGGCTGGCCCTCTGAATTTATTTTTTTAAATCTGTTCTGATATTCCAAGATGAAAAACATATGAAAATTCAATTATTACCTTGATCCACTCTTGTTTATTTCTTGAAACACTCTGTGTTCTTAGAATTACATGATATTTTACTCGGCAATTTTTCCTTATACACATTTGACATGCTCTTCTCTGATTCCCTGTGACTCTTTTTTTTCTCCTCAGAGTTCTATACTTGACCCTTTATTGTTTTTATTAAACCACTTTTCTTAAATGGGGTTGAAGTGAAGTACTGCTTTAGTACTTTTGTCATTTGCTTTAGAATATGAGCTTTTTTTTTTTTTAGATTTTTTCTTTTTTATCTGAAAAGTGACTCAAGAATCAAAATGTCAGCAGCCTCCAAATCCATGGAATTAGCTTATCCTGAGAATTCATATTACTCAACAGCGCTCACTATATTTCTAGGTAATGTGGATGGGTCTTCAGTCTGAGACATGATATTAGAGAAAGAAGATATAGTCACAGTTTAGGTATTTGAAAATGTAGAATGCAGTAAAGAAAATTGTGTGGGGGGCCAGCCGAGTGACGCGTCGGTTAGAACTTGGCTTGGGACACCAGCTCTGAGCAGCAGGGCCCTGGTTCGGATCCCACGTTAGGGTCAGTGACACTGCCCTTTGCAGCTGGGATGGTGAGCAGCAGCTCGACCTGGAGCTGGGCTGCAGTGAGTTGCCAGCAACTGCATAGGCAACTGTGTAGGCTGCAGTGGGGCTGGTGGGCAGCGGGCGTGAGCTTCCATGAGCAGCTGTGAGCAGCCGTCCAATGGCCGGCTGGGCGAGCGACTGCCTCGCCTGGGAAGAGCGCAATGATAACACCAAAATGGGACACTGAAGTTATGTCCTCCTCCACGGCTAGACTGAGGAATTAAAGGAGAGCAACTTGTCTGTTCCCCTTCTTCAATTCCCCAATAAAATCTTAAAAAAAAAAAGAAAAAGAAAATTGTGTGTGTGTGTGTTTGTGTGTGTGTGTGTGTGTGTGTGCATTGCTAATATTATACCCACTCTCAGTGGGAGAAGGGGATAGTGTGCTCTGCTCAAATGTGGCCATGACTCATCTTCTTCCTTAAAGGTATATATCTCTGCTCACTAGTGGTAAACACATTGCCAGATATCCTTACGTAGCCCGACTAACAGTTAGAAGCTGACCTGCAAGTTGTACCATTACAAAATCTGGCTTTGTAAGACCTCCCATGTCACTTGAATATAGCGTTTTCCCTTGACCATTCATATTTCTTTGGCACCAGGCTAAGCATGGCAGATGGTTTTTATATTGAATGCCAGTTCTCATTGCTTCACAATAACTGCCCAAAGTGCTACATTGAAACGGATTCTCAAGTCAAATATGAACTGTTTGGGAAAGAATGCCATAATCAATTAGCAATATCAACCATAAGTAACAAGAGGAATAAATGGAGAATTGATTGCTACATCCAATATAAACTTTCACCAAACAAATTTCCTGAAACCTAGAAATGAATTGTCATAATTTATCTAGCACCATTTCTTTTGATTCCTTCCACTGATATAAATTTAAATCAATTTTATTTCCTAAAATGTGCAATACCAAAACCAACATGTTTTTCAGGACACAAAACTGATATGGTTTCTTTTTTTATGCACTGCTTTTGAGATTTTGGATAAAGGTTAAGATTTATTTCCTGTTTTCTAAAATGATTATTTTACTGCAGTGACTTCAAAATTACATAGTTTTCCATTTATACATTTAAGTAATTTACTAAAATTTATACTAGATAATTTAGATTATAATATTAAAATAGAGGGCTGAGATAGGGATATGTCTCACATCATACTGTATCTGAGTCTGAAAGTTATTAAAACAATACTTTTTATGAAAATTAATAATGTATGTTTAATTTGAGTCACATGTACATCCCAACACAGCATTAAAGGCACAGAATTTGCATATAAGCCATTGCAGATACGCAGTGTATTAGAAAACTCATTTTACTACCATTTCCAATATACTCACTGCTAAAAAGCAAGATTTTTTCAACATTAGAACAAGAAGGCAGTTGTGTGACATTTTCTATCAAATTTTATAGATGATTTATTCAATTCAATTTGGTTGAAAGGCTTCTAATAGAGGGTTGACAGATTTCTGGAAAATGAGAGAAAAAACAGACAATGATAAATGAAGACATGCTTTTATCTTATAATAACTTACACTAACTCTCCATCATATTCCAATAGAGGGCAGAAATCATACAGATAATATAAGCCTAATTATTATAAGCGTATTTTACTTAGTTTTTAAATATAGTTAGAATGATAACACACATTCTGACATATCCATCCTGATTTTCACCTTGACCTTTTTGATATTACACTATACTAATCAAATGAAGGAAAAGGTCTGGAGTTATCTTGAATCATTAAAAAAAAATCCTAGAAAAGAGAACCTTCCATAACATAATAGTGATTGAAAATGAAAGTGTTCAAATAAATTGGGGCCTGGTGTACCAACACAGAGAAAAATGTGGTTCTTTTTACTCAGTCATCATACTTACCAGAGGCTAGAAATGTTGATAAATAAGTGTAATATTATCAGTTTCCCCTAATTTTTTTCCTACAACTCCCTAATTCAGGTATTTTAATTTGAATATCTACCACATTTATAAACTGTTTTAATCTAAAAACTATATGTGGATTTACCTCAATACCTGTTTAGTCATGTGATTTAGTCTTGTTTCCCTGGTCAGAGCCGAAGTTTCTCAGGTATATGCTAAGTAGGAATGGCAGTCAATTTTTACCTGGACATTTCAGATGAGATTGGCCATTATTTGTGCTGGTTTAAATGTATTTCAATTTCTCAGTTGATCATTGTTAACTAAAGTAAGATAGTGTGCCATAAACAGAGTAGAAAATATGCCTACCCATAAAACTAAAATGTTTATTTACACAGGCCAAACTTTTTATTTCTTGAATTAATGTACTTGGAAAATAAAATATAGGGCAGCTTGACATACATGGATTCTACTAAAAAACATTATTACATTTTGTTTCCTATGAAGTCACTATTTATTGTAAGGATAAACCAGAATATAGAGACTGGAATGTATATCTATATCATCTATATCTATATCTATATCTATGTATATCTATCTATCTATATCTGTATCTATATATCTATATCTATATTATCTATATCTATATCCATATCTATCTATCATCTATCTGTATATGGTTGATATATATTACCATCACTCTCTTGACAAAAGGCAATATCAATGTGTACAATCCAAGTCATCAAACACTGTTGTGTAAGAATCTCCACTTCAACATATCCTTTATTGCTTTTGCCCTGGTTTCTGAAAACGCTGTAATTCTCACTTTGCAGATTATTTTTATTGAGGGGAGAAGGTCACAATCTGTACCTAAATTCTCTCATTTGCTTCTGCTCCATGTTCATATATTTCTAGAAATATGTGATTATGTTCTGCTATTTCCTAGTGAAATTTGAACAAGATTTAGTTTGCATCTGTGAAGTTTAAATTGAACATTAAGAAAGTTACAGAAGTTATGAGAGAATCATACTATAAATAAAAGCTTTATATATAATTTTTGATAGTCTGTGAAAATCAGTATAAGGTAAATTCTATTTATTGGTGAATGCAAAAGTACAAATGACTCCTTTAAAAATGTTAACAGTGATGCACCAACATTTATTAGATGAAGAGCTTGACAAAAAATTTATTTGACCAGTTCAGTTTCCATAAAGAAAGTATTATCCCTTTTTTCCTCTTGAAAAGTAAAATAATCATTCTCTATGCTTTAAGATTATAGCTATAATTAAAATCCTGAAAAATCAAATTTGGCAATGTTTTTCATGATTTTCATATAATGTGCCATGTTTGTTTTTACGTTTAAAAGAAATACTAAAATAAGTATAAAAATTTTATCTCTTAGGGTTTTGGCATAGAAAGACTATTATGTTTTTCCAGTTATGTACCTGATTAGTGGACGTTCTATTTCTTAAATTTTGACAAAGTATTTAAGAGCTTGCTGCCATGCTTAACAATATACTTTAATATTTCTGTTTTTTAAGAAATATTTTATAAGCATACTTTATCACATTTTGAAATTAAGTAACCAAAATAAATATTTATAGCTCTTTTAACTCTTCTTAATTTTTTCTTTTTCAAAATATGCTGTGGTAACTTGCACATATTTTATAGGTCTTATAGACCATTATCTAATGTTCTGGAACTAACACAAAGCATTAAATAGCAAATTTGGAGTTAGGATATAAAAAGAAATTCTTTAAATTTCCATAGTACTAGTACTTGTCAAAATTTGCTAATTCTCAAGGAGCATTATCAAATTGGATGAAATGACTTTTAATATCTACTCATATGTATGTATAAATTCATGCATGTATTGATTTCTCTCTTTCTAGTCTATCTCCTGCCACATTTTACTCACTGCCATTTTTTTTTCTTTTGGTGAATCTAACAGTTCAAATTGACACAGCATACACCCAGGACAAAACTGAGAATAATGATATAATTTAATTTTAGAACAGCAAAGTAATTAGTACAAAACAAATTCTTTTTGAAAATATGACAAAAATGAGACTGTTAAAGTAGACATAAATGTTATTTGTTGTCCAGCAAATCACTCAGTGTTGGTAATGATTTTGCCAAAATGCATGAGAATTTAGAAAAGTATTATTTGAGAATAAAGAAAATGATAACAAGTGCTTTCAATTTCCCTGTATATTATATTAAGAATTAATGGATTTTTTTTTATTCTTTAGAAACATAATTTGAAAGCATACATATTGTTTAAAACAGAAAATATTTAATTATACCAGAATAATAATTTAAAGTATGGGAGGCAAAGACATTATAGTATATTGCAGAGAAAAATTGGAATATTTTAAACAGTCTAGTACAGTGTATGATGGTAATTTAATTGTAAACTTCTTTACATTTAAAAGCTTTTTAAATTGTATTACTCATCTTATTTGAACCCATCAATCTTTTAAAGTTCTTGTTAATGGAATTTTTCAAATTACACACAAAAGTAGGGAGAATGTTTTAATTTAATGAGCTTTCAAATAACTGTCATGTATACACTAGAATGATCAATAATTCTTACTTTTTTGTATTTTTGTCTTAAATTTTCTTTTATTACTTTTTAATTAAAATGAACAATTTTAATCATTATATAATCTATAAGTTAATTTAATTATACCTGTATGAAACGCTAAGTCATATGTAACTTATTAT
This sequence comes from Hipposideros armiger, assembly GCF_001890085.2. Taxonomy (NCBI): domain Eukaryota; kingdom Metazoa; phylum Chordata; class Mammalia; order Chiroptera; family Hipposideridae; genus Hipposideros; species Hipposideros armiger. The sequence goes on from NW_017731516.1 coordinate 66,337, forward strand.
AGAGCACTTGTATCACAGTTCCCCATATGTTGAGATATATATTCTGAATATATAATTTGTGATCAAATAAAGTAAACTTACAATTTTTTAATAATTCAAACCAATTATTAAATCTGTATTTAATTTGGGCAAGTGTTCGCCTAGGATTTGGTTAAATGCCTAAACCATGATGATGCAACAACTAATTCAACTTAAACACAGTATAGCAGTTAGTATATTGCATTTAAATTTGTTTAAAAAAGATAACTAGAAATAAGTGGACCATTCTCTAGAGAGGATGTGTATTTATTTATTTATTTATTTATTTATTTATTTATTTATTTATTTATTTATTTAGGCTGATAGGCTTTGTATGTTTGTAGAAATAAACTGATTGAAGGAAAAGTCATTAATTAATGCATTTTTTCAAATCAGAAATGGAAAATTCAAGGGACAGAGTGTTCATGTTCCGTGCCCTTTCCTGTGTTACACAGCTGAGTCTTTTACTCTAGGGTTTGAAGTCTCTTCTTTGAAGTATTTCTACACTCTGCCAAGCCTTTTGCTCTATTTTCGAAGTACACACAATTCTTTATACTGCAGTGTCCTTTAGCTATTTTGAAATAAACATAAAAACTTCAGTTCATCCTGTGCCTACCAGTCACACACCCCATGGCATGCCATAGATATTAATTAATAGAACTGCATGAGCCCTGTGGTGATTGTCTAATTTAAGAGCACAACTACTATCTTTAGATCCTACAGAGTCCTAGAAAATATAGGCCCTTACTAGTACTACTTAGATTTTATTGGGTTTCAACTGTCAGACAGGCTAACTTAACAACATAGAACAAAATAGAAATTGTGATTTTCTTTCTGAACTTACATTGTGGTATCAAGAGCCCAGTCTTACACATAGGGTGCTCGGTGTGTTATGGATTTTTCTTTTTCAATGCTATTGCTAGATTTGAGTCATTCACTTATGTTTTATATAGCTTTCTTGATGTAAAAATGCCATTTTAAAGTTAATTGAAATCTTCTTTATTATTCTATACCATAAAAACAAATATAAATATAATTTGGCAAATATAAATTATCTTATTTGATAATTTTGTAATGTTACAGATAAACCATAACTCCTTGTTGCCTTAGTCATTCATACATATGTCAGCATAGAATATTTAGCAAACCTTTGTTTTCTATGTTCTCATAGATTTTGGGAAGAGAGGATTTGCTTTAAAGTACAGTTTTGAAGATGGGGAAATCCTAATTCATCCCCATTTATGAAATACCTTTGTTTGTTTTTTGCTTGCATAATCATAGGTTATTTTCTTTCAGATGTGTTTAAAAAAAAAGAATGAATTTTTTGAAAGTCATACCTATTTTTGAAAGTATGAAATGACATGCTGTCTCACAGGCCAGAGATAGTTACCTGGTGGGAACTGTGTATCATTTTACCTTTTATATTTTTCCCCCAATAAACCTAATTTTGCATGATAGATAATAATAGCTAAAATTTAGTAAACACTATATCTGGCATTTTGCTAAAATCGTTACATATGTCTCATTTAATTTTCACAGCAATCCTATGTGGTAGGCTAAGTTTATAAATTAGGAATATAGAAGGCAAGGAAATAAAACATTTTGTTTATGATCACCTAACAATAGATAGATAATTGTTTTTACTGTCCTGGCATTGGAAGACATCAGTCAACTCTAATCCTGCCTACGATGTCACACTTCTATGTGCCCATACTTCCTGAGGCTTATTAGATCCCAAAAACTCCCCCTGGGGGCGGGACCAACCGCACAAAGAACCACTGCATACAGAAAAGGATTCAGTACGTTCGGAGGCTTTTATTTCTGTCTTCTCTTCTCCAATTCCCATTTTTAGAACCTGGGTGGTATCTAGGGAAGTGAAACCAATAACTAATTCCCAACTAAATCAGGTAGTTCCTCTTAACTCTCCCAGGCAGAGGTATTTGTTCCTTCCCGGAGACCCACACTGTGTTGTTTGCACTGCTCTCACAGCACTTCCCAAGCCCACAGTGATTCACCTGTTAGTACTTAAGTTGCCTTCATTAGAAAAGAAGCAAATCCACTCCCCTTCACTTTTTTTCTTTTTCCCTAAGGGCTGTAAATATTTTGGAATTATCTTGGCCTCTTTTTAAAAACATCTTTATTGTGGTATAATTGACATTCAAATAACACATAATAAACTGTACATTTTGATAAGTTTGGCATGTGTATACAACCAGGAAACTCACTACAGTCTAGATAGTGAACAAATCCATCAGCCCAAAAGGTTTTCTAGGTCCTCCTCCTGCCCCTTTACTCCCTGTATCATTCCAAGGCTACCACCCATCTACTTCTTGTCACTCTGTGATGGTTTGCATTTTCTAGAAGAATATATAAAATAAACTATACTGTTTATAATCTTTTTGTCTGGATTCTCATTCAGCGTAATATATTTTAATTATCCATGTTCAATTAGATGAATATTTGGATTGTTTCCCCTTTTTGCCTAGTTAACTTTTATTCTGAAACCTTGCTAAATTGTGAAGTCAACTTTAAATCATGCTGTTAATGCTTTGAAGATAATCTGTTATTTTACTTTGCTTTTTAAAATATTTTTTCTCGATTTTTTTGTTTCTTTCATATGGTAGTAAATATATGTATTATAAAATATTGTTTAGATTTGAAGTGCATGAAAGTTTAATGTAGTGGAAAGAGCTCAAGCTTCTCCTCTGTAAATATGGAAATAGACAGATTTATAAAAACACCATAATATTTTCTCTTTCCTTAGCTTCTACACAGTAACAGAAATGTCACTTATTTTTTAATGCCATAATAAAATATGGTTAATCCTCAAATATTGTAATAATCTGAGCCTATAACAATCAGTAGGTCAGAATTATTAGACTAAGAGATCCTTAAGGCAAGGTCTGTGTTTTGTTTTTCACATATTGAATTCAACAGTGCTCCAAATATATTAGGCAGACAATATATTGTTAAATAAATCCATTTATAAATAACAAAATATTGTGTGTGAGAGATGAAAAAGTGGGTTTGCCTCACATCTGAGGAATATGCAAATACATATTTAGCAATATGCAGAGCTGTTTATGTTTTTTTCTGTAATATAAACAGTAAATCCTCACTTATCTTTCATTGGCTTTAAAATGTATTTGATGATGTGGATATCTGCAAGGATCTTGAATGAAGTTAGAGAATATGTTATATAAAACAATGAGAATGGGAATACTTTCCATGCTTGATAGTGCTTTCTTTATGATTTCTTATCAACGAAGTTGTGTTGCTTTAATCAAGGATTGAATATATGAGGTCAGACAATTAAGTTCGTGAACTCTCCTAGAAAAAGTGCTACATCCCTCATTGCTGAATATCACTACTGTCACCTTCGAAGTATTCCCCTTGGGAAGCTATGCACCAACGCTAGCACCTAGTCCGCCTTTCAAAGCAATTTTGGAATTTTTTTTCTGGAATGGCCATCAGAGGTACTGTCGGATTACCTTTGGTGTCCTGAATGTAATCAAAATGTCATTCTTTCAATATTTCCTTTACCTTCCGGTAAAGGAAGAAGTCATTGGGGGCCAGATCAGGTAAATAGGGAAAGTGTTCCAATACAATTATTTGTTTACTGACTAAAAACTCCCTCACAGACAGTGCCGTGTGAGCTGGTGCATTGTCACGATGCAAGAGCCATGAATTGGCAAAAAGTTCAGGTCGTCTAATTTTTTCATGCAGCCTTTTCAGCACTTCCAAATAGTCAACTTGGTTAATTGTTCGTCCAGTTGGTACAAATTCATAATGAATAATCTCTCTGATATCAAAAAAAGGTTAGCAACATCATTACAACAAGTTCGGGAACTTAATTGTCAGACCTCATAGGTGGTAATAGCTAGTAAACTCATACCAGTATACTTCAAGTTTGGGGACCTTTCCATCACAATGCATAATAGAATTCATTATCTTTACAAAGTCAGGCCAGATTGTGTCTATAAGGGAGTGGTTATTTAATCCTTACTTTTTATTATCTTTAATTTTATCTGTTTTATCCATTTTATAACATCTAACAATTTTTTAGCATTTTTTTAAGGATTTATTGGGGAATTGGGGGAGGTGAACAGCATTAGGGAATCAGGGAAGAGGAACAGACAAGTTGCTGTCCTTTTTTTCTTCAGTTTAGTTGTGGAGGATGTCGCTTCACTGGCCCATGTTGGTATTATCATTGTGCTCTTCCCGGGTGAGGCAGTTGCTCACCGGCCATTTGATGGCCGCTCATGCCGACTGCCGGCAGCTCACACTGGCTGCCACGGTAGCTTATGGCAGCCCACTTCAGTTTCACTGCAGCCTACACCATTGCAGGTGACTCACAGCAGCCCAGCTCCAGGTCAAGCTGTTGTTCACCATCTTAGCTGTAGAGGGTGCAGCATCACTGGCCCTCATGTGGGATCCCAACTGGGGCCCTGCTGCTCAGAGCTCATGCTCCCAAGCCAACTCTTAACCAATGCGCCACTCTGCTGGTCTTCTTTTAGCATTTTAAAAATTATAATTAGTAGTTGAATTATGCAGATAAGATAAAGAACATATTGTCTCAGAGAGTTGTTAGCTGGGAGAGGGTGGGGATGAAGGAGAAGGGGAAGGGATGAGACAATACAAATTGGTAACTACAATATGACCTCAGGAATAGGAAAAGACAGTCTGAGGAATATAATCAATAATGTTGTAAATATTTCTTAGGGGGCCAGATGGACTCATGTCCTGTTGGGGAGACCACTTCATAGTCGGTGTAGAGGCCTGACCACCGCACTGTATTTCTGAAGCTGATGTTGAATAAGATTGTATGTCAACTATAATTATATATACATATAGTCTCGGGACATGGAATAGAGTGTGGGAATGGAGTCAATGGAATTGTAATAGATAAGCATGATATCAGGGGTGGGAGGGTAATACATGGGGGGAAGGAGGTTGTTACTTTGTGAGGGTGAAAAGGGTAACTATTGCATTGGTCTGTACACCTGAAACTAACAGTAAAAAAATTAAAAAAAAAGAACATATTGTCTCATTCATTCTGTATTCAACATATTTTTAATGAAAACTAACTCAATATTCTAAATGATCTGAAAGTGGGGTTGGGGTGAGGACACATGGACTCACTCTGTCAGTCCTATAATGCTTTCTTTTCCTGTTTTAAATGGGTTCAGTGGTCTTTCTACCAGCCAATGAATTGCTCATTCCCAGTATCTCAAACATCAGGCAAGTGTTGGCAAGGTTGATTCTGGGTAAAACATCAAAGGAATATTGGATTACAAGTCACAAAGCTATAATATTTCCTTCCCTTTTTTGTAATAGTTCAGTTTTTGATAATATTTTTAAATGTATTAAAATAGATAATTATACACTTATAAGTGAAATTAGGTTGCTGAAGGATAGTTTTACTTAAAATCTAATGACAGAAACAAATACATTCTCCATTGAAAACTGACTTTAGCTATATTAAATATAATATAACAAAAATTACATATAGTGAAATACAATACAGAAAACTGCGTGTGTCATTTACAACTTTTGTTCAAAAAAGTCACTTGTTTAGAATTATGTTGTTTGTTTAACCCTCTTCTAAAACTAAATAATAACTTCTGAAATTGTTTATGTTTTTTTCTTAACTGTTTATGAGAATGCTCCTGGTCTTTTTTGTTTCTTTCTCTGGGAGTAAAATATTTGTTTATTTTCAATAATTACCATTTAGTATTTTACTCTAAATGAAATTTAATATACTGACACCTTATTGATTTCCCACTAGGAAATTTAAAAAATTTAATAAACTTTTTTATATTACATATTTTGATACAATATTTTATAAACTTGTATTTATTATCTATCAGATGCTAAACATTATCAAAAAGTGTTCTGTGGAGAAGAGTAGAATCTGAGTAATTTATTCAATAATAGGCACAAATTTTTTACTTTCTTAATAATCTTCATATAAATGCAATATATTTTATGATAGTAAGTAGTCAACATAAACCTCAGAACTTAATTTTATTTAATGATCTTAGAAAAAGATGCATTCTCAAATATCTAGTCATTGTCATGTAGTTAAAAGTAATTTTGATTATACTCAATTCATTTAACAAACTTTTTTTGAGTCTTTACCGTGTATCAACTAACTTTTATGTGTTAGGGATACAAGGACAAGTGTCTAATAATACTTGGACACTACGCAACATTCTCTTATTAATACATTTTTCTTAAACATTTAATAAATCAAAATTAAATTATTTATACTTTTGTTTTGAAATTGTGTAATTTTCTTGAAAACAAGATTCATAATAATTTTGCAAGAGTAGCCTGCTACCTGTTCATCTTTGAAACACTCTAGGTTATGTTTATACAAAACCAGTAGCATCTTTCATGTTGGATTTTCTGAAGGAGAAAACTTGATGTATTCAATTTAATGCTGCACTAGCCAGAAAGGTGTAAAATAGGGTCTATCAGAGGCCAAGTCAAACGAAATGCCATAAATAATGGCTGCAATGAGTACATCTTTAATTATTTATTAAGATTAGAAAGTTCAACATTTACATGTTAAAAGCATAATTCAAGTAATCACAGCCATTGCTTCTCTAGTAAGCTTCACCTCAGTCCTCTAGAATGTGTCTGTAATATGAAAGTCATGAAATGGTATTGATTAGACAATGAGGTGTCCTCATTGACAAGGTGTTATTGAACATGAATTGATCATAATAATCACCTCTTCTCAGATTTGAAAAACAAATATTCAATTCCTAAGCAAGGTTCAAGTCCAGGCCCGAGCTGAGCTGCTGTTGAGCTGCCAACAGGTGGCAGGATGGCTCAGCTAAAAACAAACAATAAAAGGCCTACAATTCCTAAGCAATAGGCATTTAGCAATCAGTAATTCACTTAGCCAGTTTACTATGATACAGCTGTTTAAAGTAGTCTTTCAAGAGTTGTGAATTCCACTAAAATTTTACTAGCGAAGAACTGTAGTATTAGGTTCATATGTACTAATTTAAATTTCTGAGAAGATGATCTGGAATTTCAGTGGTTTGAAACACTTTTAAACTGGCAATATATTTCATTACATTGATTAACCCATTTCTGACACCTACTCTTAACAAAATCTTCCTGATCTTTCATCTCCTTTTATGGGAATTCAAGGTTCTGAAGAAAGAAAAGCATTAGGCATTTGCTTTTTCCCAAGCAGACCCAGATGGGCTCCCATCACAAGAAGGCCTTGAATGGAGAAAGGCTCTCCTGGTATTTTTAAGGAATAACATCTGATAAAATAAGTCAAAATATTTCATTAAAATGCTGGTATTACTTTGTGGATTAAATTATGATTGGACCCTGTTATGGCTTGAATTATGATTCTGAAAGATATGTTGTTTTAACCTCTAATGCCTCAGTATGTGACCTTATTAGGAAATGGGACCGTTGCAGATGGAATCAGTTAAGACAAGGTCATTCTGAAGTGGTATATGCTCTTAATACAATATGACTGGTGTATGAAGAGAGAAAAAAAAAAACAGACACATTGAGATAATGCCATGTGAACTCAGAGGCAGAAATTGGAATGATGTGTCTATAAGTCAAAGAGCACCTGGGGCAACCAGGAACTGGAAGAGGCAAAGAAGGATCCTTTCCTATTGTTTTTGGAGGGAGCATAGCCCTGCTAACACTTTGATTCTGGGCTTCTGTCTTCCAGAACTATGAGATAATACATTTCTGTTTTTTTTTGTATGGTTTTTTTTTTGTTGTTTTTAAAGATTTTTATTGGGGAATTGGGGGAAGGGAAACAGACAAGTTGCTGTCGTTTGGTTCTTCAGTCTAGTTGTGGAGGACGTTGCTTCCAAGTTGGCACCATCATTGCGCTCTTCCCGGGCGAGGCAGATCAGTCGCCGGCTTCTGGACGGCTGCTGGATGCTCACGCTTGCTGCTGGCTACACACGGTAGCCCATGGCAACCCACCTGCCTTCGCTGGCAACTCACAGCAGCCCAGCTCTAGGTTGAGCTGTTGTTCAGCATCTTAGCTGTAGAGGGCAGTGTCACTGGCCCTCATATATGGGATCCGAACCGGGGCCCTCTGGCATCCCAAGCCAGCTCTTAACCAAGGCACCACTCGGCCAGCCCGACATTTCTGTTGTTTTTAAACTGCCTATTTAGAGGTACTTTTTTACAACAACCCTAGGAAACTAGTAGAGACACTGAGTAGATTCTACTTCAGAGAGACTTTCTTGTCCCAGTATCATGTTGGAATAATAGTAACTTTGATTTTTATCCATGGAATGGTTTGCCTTGGGCATTCTACCTGCTTCTCCAGCAGAAGTCTTCCTGTAATGAGTCAACTGGGTGCAAAACACGATTTACTGTCTCTGACTTCTGAATTTCCAGCTATTAATATCTCTGTAAATAATGAATGTTTTTACTTATGAAAGCCATGCCATATACTAATCTTTATTTCTTCTTTTTCTTATATTGCATGGGCATCTGAGTCATCCAGCCACAACTACTAACCTTGGCTACAGGCTCAGAAGTTTCATGTTTCTCCTTCAAAAGCACAGGGTGCTTTTTTTTCCAGTTTTTTTTTGTTGTTTTTTCCCAGTTTTTCTTAAAATGTGTTTTAATGCACAATTTACCAGAAAATAAATTCAATCAGAATTGATGATTAATAGACCTTCTACTCATTTCTGATATTCTGGCATCCCAAGTTGTACATGTCCTTAGTTAGTATGTAAGAAACTCAACTTAGTTCAAAATGAGCATTTATTAATCCTGTTGTAGACATCTAGAAAACAGAATGAAACCTTTTAGGCTTTAGTAGTGCCCACTTCAAGATCTCATAAATACCATCTTCTGGATTCTACTAGATTAGTATCCCCATGATGTAATTGAATGGCATTATAATCACTCACATGGCCTTTAAAATTAACTGAATGTTAATTCTACAGCACACTCCCTTCCATTTGAAGAAAAACATGAGGTAAGATAAAAAAACATAATTAAATACAAAACAGAAATCAATGAGAATGCAGGAATAAGTAAAATGCAAAGCTTATGAGGAATGAAGGGAGAAGGTACAGCTCGGTTTTGATCCTGGTCTTGAAGGAAAGATCAGATTTTGACAAATAGAAATGGGTACATAGGATTTTACATACAGAGCAAAACATGAGAAAAGTCATAGACATGTGGAATAGGTATAATAATGTGACTTGCTAAATTTATTTTATCGTACCTAAAACAGAATTCTGTGCTAAATAAGTGAATATCTAATTGAATCTTTATAACAGTTCTATAGTCAGGTCTGTTATTTTTCCTGTAAACATGAGGCAATTGAAACCAATTATCTTACTACAGTTTCTGTGAACACTGTTTTAGGGTATAGAAAAAGGACTCTATGAAAACAAAACGTGAAAACTAAATTAAAATAAAGCTAGGATATAAGTGTTATTGTGAAGGCAAAGATTTAACTTGATAAGTAGTTGAACATCATTTAATGTTTTTGTACATGGCTCTGACAAGATTCAAGTTCTGCTTGGGAAAGATTCATCTGGTACCCAAGAGTTTGGGTTAAAGAAAGTAAAAATTTAAGAATAAAAGACCAGTTAAGACACTTTTTCTTTTTTTACTGTCACTTTCTAAGAAAGTTCCTTATCTTTATCAATGTGGACTACAGAAACAGACTTAGAACTGGTTCTTTCACTCCATCACTTTTTGTTTTTTGTTTTCACTGTATACTCTTCATTGTTACCAGAGTGAAAGTTGTCAAACACATGTACCATTGTGTAGCTTCTCTGTTTTAAAATTTTCAATGGCTTGTCCTTGTATTCAAAACAAGAGTTAACCCTTAGTAGGCTTTGAGGCACTTTATAATTTAAATAGCTTCCTAGTCCTTTTCCTCACCTCTCTCCAATTTCCACCCACTATGCCATCTTTATATGTAAGCACACCAAATGCCTTTTTCCAAATTTAAACTCTTCTGAGTCACAGCACTTTACATGTTCCATAAGCCTAGAATATTCCTTCCCCAACTCTTTATCTGATAAAAGTTATTTATCTCTAGAGACCACCCGTTTCACTGCAGTACCAGTTCAGGAAGACATTCCATTCTCTAAGCTTTCATTTAACATGTCTGCCTTTCACTATTATGACATTTGTCACATTTTATTTGAATTATATGTTTATATGCCTGTCTTCTGCAGTTGATAAATACCTAAAAGCAAGGCACAAAATCTGTGCTGATAATTAAATTTTGGAAAAATTTTATCTATCAATAAAAATGCTCTGCTCAGCTTGTATTATATGTTATCCAGGAACAAAAAGAAGCAAAGCTCTCAGTCCCCTGTGCATTTCTGAAAGAAGGTGACACTTTAGATCATGCATACTGATTAATCAGACACTTAGTGATATTCCCATGAAGTAAAATCCACATAGCAACAAAGCAACTGGTCACCAATCTAGAAAAACATGAAGAATATATGATATTATCATTCTAGAATTTAACGATGATGACTTTCATAATGCAAATTCATTCTGATATCTTCAACATTAGCTAGGGCAAATCCTGCAGGAACTCTGAAGAAGTGGTCCATTTTGGCTAAGTTTCCATGAAAATAGTTTTGCCAGGCCAGAACCAGGTTGGGTTGATTTTAAAAATTTGAGAGAACATTTACATAGAGGAGTAAATGAAAATAATAGTTGATATGAAAAGCGAAGGTTGCTGTTAGTTTAAGCGATATCAGCTACTGACCCCAAGAGAAGTATATCCAGCACAAGGCAGGTGTCCAAGTTCAAGAAGGGATGAAGCAAGATAGTAAAGGTGATTAGCCAAGACAAAAGCAAGAGTAGTGGGGGCGGCCAGTTAGCTCAGGTGGTTAGAGCACAGTGCTCACAACACCAAGGTTGCCGGTTCAACCCCCACATGGGCCACAGAGCTGCGCCCTCCACAACTAGATTGAAACAACTACCTGACTTGGAGCTGATGAGTCTGGAAAAACACACTGCTCCCCACTTAAAAAAAAAAAAAAAAGCAAGAGTAGCAGTAGGCTCTACGTACAGAGTGATCTTGTAGCATGAAGTGTATGTACGAGTTTTGTTAAATAGAACACTCCTTTCAGGCTGACATCCAGAGATTCCACACTGAAAGGCTTCCTTATTTCTTAAACAAATAGAGAAATCACTCTCACACACACACACTTTTTAAAATTATATAAACTATATTAAAATTAAAAAATTCATGAATAAGATATTACCAAATGATAATAAATTCCAGGATTTATTTATTAAATGATAGATTTGATAGTTGAGGTTACTACCTTACATATGTACTGAATTACCTAAGGTGTCTATTCTAAGCTTTATGGTTTAGATGTACCTTGTATATTTAGTAAATTACCAACTTCCAGTTTAAAAAAACAAACTACTCTAGGGGCTTGGAAATATTAATACAGCTTCAAAAGTTGAACTCCATACTCCCTTCTTAACAACACATTCAGCCTACTATTTTTAAATAAGAAAATTCATATAGATGATGTAATACAGAATTGTACACCTGAAACCTATGGAACTTTACTAAAAATTATC
>NW_017731516.1:82855-94558 GCF_001890085.2 Hipposideros armiger
AGTGAAGCGACGTCCTCCACAACTAGACTGAAGAACAAAAGGACAGCAACTTGTCTGTTCCCCTTCCCCAATTCCCCAATGCTGTTCCCCTCTCCTAATTCACCAATAAAGTCTTTAAAAAAAAAAGTAGATTTTCCTGTTAGGTTGGCCTAACTATTGACTTAAAACAAATAATTTAACCTCTCAGATCCTCAGGGGTTTTTTTATTTGTAAAATAGATAATATCTGCATTACAAGATAGTTTTTAAAGTAACAACATAACATATAAAACACCAAAGTAAGTGTCTGGAATAATCCAGAGTAATTTCCAACTGGGATGAAAGTAGACTGGTTCTTCACATATCGGAAATGAAATGCTAATTCTCTTTAACAAAATTGAAAGACTTTATTTATCCTTAGATAGCATCTTCCCTAGCAAGGCAAAATCATTCACTGGTTTTAAGAAACACTATAAAAATACGAATAACAAGATACTCTACAAAGTTATTTTTGATAGCAAATGTATTTCTCATTTGCCTCTATGCCATAAAAAATACCCAAGAGCTGATTTCAAAGGAAATGCATATTTACATTAGCTCAGCAATGTTCAGGACAAGATAAGCAATGACCCCTTTGATTGTATACACAGAGGCCAACAGCCACACAAGTATGAATTTTACCCATGTTTTTAACATGTCATAGATGAAGATTCAAGAGTGTTGATATAAAAGATATAAATATCAGTTTTATAGGAAAATATCAATATGTTTAAATAGTCTTATGTGAACAAAATTAAGAATGTTAAATAAGTTCAAATGATTGTTTTTATTATGTGTGAATTGCAGATGTCATGAAGATTTTGGTATAATAAACAAAGTAGTATTCCTAGTAAGGTCTTTTAATTTGGATGAACTGAAATTATTAAGATTTCATTTCAAAAACCATATGTGTAGAACTCTTTGACTTTATTGACTTTTTGCATATTTAATTTACAAACGGTATAATGAGGAATTATAAGCCTGAAATGATCATTACTGTGTGGCAAGAGTGAGTTTTCTGAAAAAAAACTATCTCACTTTCTCTAAAGAAATATTGCAAGAATATAAATATTGAAGTTAATTATGTTTTATTCTCATTTAGAATTCTGAAGGAAAAATGAGAAAGATGAAAGATAGGTAAATAGGTGGATAGATAGATAGATAGAGATATAGATAGATAGATGTAGATGATACCTATATCATTTACATACATATACATATAGTAAGTCTTCAATTATAAAATTTCCGTTATGATTGATGAATAAATTCTATAGAGATCTACTGTATAACATAATGCCTATAGATAACAATACTGTATTATGCACTTCAAAATTTGTTAGGAAGGTAGATCTCATGTTAACAATAAAAAAAAGAGAGACCCAAGGAAACGCTGGAAGCTACTGGATATGTCTATTCCTTTAATTATGGTGATGATATCATGGATGTTCGCATATGTTCAAATTAATCAAATTGTACACATTAAATATATGCAGTTTTTTGTATCTCAATTATACCTCAATAAAGCTGTTAAAAATAAAATGTTAAAACAAACAGAAAACCCCAAAAATATTATGCATATTTCTTAATTTTATTCTATGTATTTTTATGTTAAAATGCATTTCTGTTTTAGAATTATTTTTGAATAACACATAATGGACAAGTGAGTATGTGTGTACTGTTTAACATTCTTACTTGGTGAATAAAGCATTTGAAAACTTGTACCACATATTTTCATGACTTTTATTTTTATTATTAGTCAGGTTTTATTAATATTCAACAAAGTACAATTACTGATGCATTTTCTATTCTTTATTGTTTATTCTTTTTTGGGTTTTGTTTGTTTTCCTTTGTTTTAGGAGAATCACTTTCCAGATTATCAGCTTCTGTTTTTAATTGAGGTATAATTGACATATAACAATATATTAGTTTCAGGTGTAAACCATAATAAGTCGATATTTGGGTGCAAAATGATTACTACGTTAAACCTAGTTACCATATGTCACCATACACAGTTACAAATTTTCTTTTTTCTCTTGTGATGAAAAGTTTTAACATTTACTCTCTTAGCAACTTTCAAATATGCAATACAGTATTAACTATAGTTACCATTCTGTATATTACATGGTCATAATGTATTTATTTCATAATTGGAAGTTTATAGTTTTTGGCTCCCTTCACCCATACTGCCCATCTCCCACCCACTCTTCTCCTGGGGTAACCACCAATCTGTTCTTTGTACCTCTGAGCTTGTTTGTTTTGTTTTGTTTTNATATATATCACAATATATAAATGCATAATATGTATTTTGACAAATTTCTAACATTTTTATATCAAGAAAAAATACCACAGGATGGGGATGATGGAGTAAAAATATTCTTTAAGTTATAAGGATTCTTAGCCTATAAATAGGAACAACTCCTTTTACTTATTTTTCTTCTTTGGTGAATGTGTTCTATACACTTCTCCATCCTCCCTTTATTACCTCCCATCACCTATACCACCTAAACCCAAACTATACTAAGCTCTCGTTCACTGCACAACATTTTCTCCCTAGCTTGGGATGACTTTTTTCGCTTCTCCACCTGAGTAACCCTAGTTTGCTCTTCAGGACTCATCTAGAACTCACAAGCTCTGGAAAACCTTCTTTTCTACCCATGATTAAGGCAAATAGCTGTCTTGCATGCTCTCATTTCAGTGCTTATCCTTATAATTGCATTACACTGATTCTCACGTTGTTTCATGTCAGGTGTATGACATGCAGTGAGAACTTGTCTGTGCAGTTAAGAACCAAAAGAGGGTCCCTAGCCTGGGACAAGTGGCTGGCATGGAACTGACAGTCAATAAATATGTTGAATAAAGAAAGACACTGAGATATCTGTAGTTGGTTGAAATTAAAGGCATCATTTAGGCTAAAGACAAAAAATAGGCAGCGCCCTCCTCAATTCACTTTCCTCAAACCCATTAGTATGCCATTTAACTCAAAAGATAAGAGAAAGTATTTTCAAGGTTGGGTACTAGTGCTCAGTCAGGGTCAACTTCGTGTAGATTTTCTGTGCTTTGGCTTGTCTTTTGCTCAGTTATCCCCATCTCTTTCTCCTTTCCTGACTAGGTTGAAAACAACTTATTTAGACGTAAGGATTCTTGCCCAGGGGGACAGGATCAGAAAATTATACAGAAAACAAAATGGTTGGAAATTGCTTTCACCCAAAAATTTTTTCAAGAGTTAGCCATCTCACATGTCAAGCATCCAAAAGATATGTCTTAACTCAGTCGTTTAGTAGAAGGAAATATTGTGGATAGGATTTAAATCTTTCTTATTAAACAGTTTGGATGAGGAATTACACAGTGTTTTGTATATCTGAGGCAACTTTCTCTGAAAGTCTCATTCAATCTGAATTACAGGGGGCCGGAAAAAGAAGAGTGTAAATGTTTATCACTTGCTATGTGCCAGGAACGTTTCAAACATATATTTCTTTAATATTTATTAATACAATTACAACTTCCTCTTATTTAAATTTCTCCTATCACTTTCTTGGTTTAGAATCTCTGTATTTTGTTTGTTTGTTTGTTTAGGTCATTGCCAAGCTCAGAGCTAGTAACATCTTCCCCTTGTTTAAAAAGAATTTAAATGATTCACCATTGCTTATAGCAAAAGTCAACATATTCTTTCTGTAAAGAGCTAGATAGTAAATATTTGCAAGGCTAGATGCAAAGTGATGATATTTTAAGGCAATTATATAACAGGAGAGAAAAATTTTCATGAATATTTATTGATCAATAATAATAAGCATTTTTTCTAATATAGGTCTACTGATACAATGAATTTTGGGGAAATAAATAGTGAAGTTTAAAATTAGTGTTCCCCCACATCAAGCCAATTATAATTGTTTGTCTATAAAAATGGTTTTTAGCTTATGTTTTGTGTTGTAACAGGCAGTAGGCAGAATTTGGCCTATCAGATAGTCAAACATGGTTCAATGTCACATGGTCTTTCAAAAGGTATTCCTACCTATCTTTATAATCTCATTTCCATGTTCCTTGATATCTCATCCTCTATTAAACCAATGGTTATGAAAAGATAAAATTTTGTGATGCTTGAAGCTTAAATGCTTGTGGAGCAGGTGGTGATGGTAGGCAGAAGCCTTTTTGAGAAAAGAGTACAAGGTTTCAAGTAGATATGTAGGTGCACTTTTACTTAGAATGCATACATGAGGCACAGAACATTTTAAAGTTTTTAAAAATCTTACACCTGAAACCTCTGTAACTTTACTAACAATTGTCACCCCAATAAACTTTAATTTAAAAAAAAGAGTTGCTAAAAAAATAAAAGAATCTTACAAATAAGAGAAGCATCCAAAAAGTAACCTGACGCCTATGCCAGGCCATCATGTTATGACTCAAGAAGGGTCTATACATTGGGCAGTAAGGACCCTTGGAAGCCATTCCTACATTAAGGTGACTGGCAATAACTTAATATGCACAAGTGATTTCAAATTACATAAATATGCCCCAATAAGATCAAACAACATACACTCCCACTTTGGTTCCCATTAGTCAAATAGCAAAAATGGCAGAAATACCCCTTCCAATGCCACCAGTCAAGAGGAAGTGTCACAGAGAAGTCAAAGTGGGGAGAGACAGTGGTCTTCTTAGCTAGTTATGTTCAAAACATAGCAATTTTGTAAACGTTTAAAAATATAATATAGGACCGCGTGAATGTGTTGTTGTGTCTCCTGTGTTCTTGGAAGGAGCCTATGCCAGTGATGATCTCTGAATCAAAGTGTTTAGCTCATGGTAAATACAGCTCACCTGTTATCTAGCCATTCTAAAAATCATTGCCATTCCATGAACATGCCATGTATTTCTTGCCACGGTGTCTTTGCTTTTGTTTTTCTTTCTGCTTTCATTTTGTTTCTTCTTCAAATCTTCTACATTTTTAAGACTGTGTTCAATCATTTCATCCTGTAGAAATTATAGGAATTATTCTTGTTTTAGGAATTATTCTGATCGTATCCTCACGGGTCTTTATTCCCCTACCATACTACTCTATTTATATATAGTTTTCATTGTTCCAAAACATAACATCGAATCAATTGAACATTAAGTATAGAATCAAAAAGAAAAAAACAATTGAAAAACAATTGAACTGATTACAAAGTGTCCTATTCAGTATCTTAACAGCATTGTTACCAGAACATCTTTGTGAATTTTGATAGGGGTATTTTTGTGTTCTGTTAAATTTTAAAAACAAATAATATTTTCTCTAAAAATAAGAGTATGTAAATACTCTATTAAGACATAGGGAATACATTATCTTCTATTGACGATTTTTAGTGAAAAAAATCCTTTTTAGGTTGGCAAGTTGAATCTTGTTCTTAAATCTAATTTACAATGCAGTCTATAACATATGAATGTGCTGAATCGAGTATTATATTTTAAATAGAGTTTTAATTTCTTGCTAATCAGTTGAAGAGACTTTCTGCAATTTTATAAATGTGATTTAGCAATTGAAGAAAATAGTTAATCAAACTATTTCCAAATTACATAACTTCATTAAAGCTGTAAAAATGATTATAGTTCTACATAAATATATGCAAAATGAGAGAATTGTGTCTCATGCAAGACTTTGTCAATTTTTTCTTATTAACATAAATTTTTTTACTAACTAGATTGAGACAGAGTGAAGTGAAGCTATTTAAACTTCTTCAAATTGTAAATAACTTTCCATATATAAGTTTTCTAATGGCTAACATTTATTGATTACTAATAAATGATTATTAAGAAGTATTATTTCTATTTCTTGGAACAATCTTGTCATGATGATCTCTGTTTCAAAGATGTGAAATTAAGATTTACAAAGGGTAAATAATTTCCCCAATTTCAGGAATCATTATTAGAATTACAAGGATTTTAAAAATCCAAATGTTATACTCATATTTATTAAAATATACTACCTCCTTCAGACTGACACCACATACACCAGACATTCATTTTGTGTGTGTGTGTGTGTGTGTGTCTGTGTGTGTGTCTGTGTATGTGTGTGTATTTGTATGTGTGGACATAGGTAAAAATAAACATATTACTATGTGAGAAGTATTACATTTACTGCACAGTTGCTGAAAAGAATATTTGTTTTTTCCTCAGCTTTGCAGGCCAGGATTCTAGAACATGGAAGAATCAAGAACAAATGTATTTCCATGTAAGTTAATTCATAAGAATGCATTTCTTAATCTGCATCATGTTATCTCATTGTATTTTTATAATCATATCTGGTTAAGGGAGCCATGACCATTACACCCAGGGAAAATGTAGATTTTCCTGGGCCAGCCAAGTGGCACATTGCATTGGTTAAGAGTTGGCTTGGGACCCCAGCTCTGAGCAGCAGGGACTTGGTTCGGATCCCACATGAAAGCCAATGATGATGCACCCTCTGCAGCTAAGATGGTGAACAACAGCTCAACCTGGAGCTGGGCTGCNCAATGGTGCAGGGTACCAAACTGATTATTATTATTTTCTCCCCAATATTGAGAAAGCAAAGCTAAAAAGTATTGACAGCAAAGATGAAAATTAGAATTGAGAATTTCCAACTTTGCTTTTATATTCAGTCTACTAACTTGTAACTCTCTTGGAAAATATGACTAGAAATAGATACTGAAGAGATTTTTGTTAGAGTGAGAAAATTAACTATTTTTCATTCTCATATAAGTGAAAGAAAAAACAAAAAAAAACTACTAAATTGATTATGGCAAAACTTCCCAAAAGATTTATCTGTGGGCTTAGATAAACAAAAGAAAATTTCAGCTCAAAAGGATTTTTTCTGATGAAGTTTTAAGCTACTGAGGTAGATATTCAAGTTCTAATTCTTTCAACTTTAAATACTGTGTTCACTATCACAAATGTTAATATCTTAGATACTTTTTGTTCCCAGAAATAATAAAAAAGAAAAGAAAAAAGACAAATAACTCATCTCACAAAAGCAACAAAATATTGAGCTAACATGAAGTTTGTACAATATAATATAATCTAACTAGTTTTGAGAAAGGTCATGAAACCAGAGGAAAGTGTGAATTTTTGGAATGAGATAATTTTATTCTAGTAGAAATGCAAGTATATGGTAAATAATTAGACTACTAGTCAGTTGTCATTTAGTAACTCAAAAATCTCTTATGTGATCAGTCACTGATGGCAAAACACTGGAAAAGAAAAAAAGTTCTATAGGTGGATCATTTACACAAGTAGCAGTTTCGTTGAGCAGAGTTTATTAGGAAACACAGGTTAAAGATGAAACAGCCATTGTTTTAAAAATTAAATAACCATACAGTATTGTACTCACAAATTAATAATAAAATTGTAAAAGATTTCAAAGACACTCAAGTTCAGTGTTTCCTAACAGTGTTCTTGGCATTTTGTCCAGGACATTATTATAGTCCCTTTTTTTAATGGGTTAGGGAAATAAGGCATTATAAAAGTAAAAGAAATTGACAGCAAATATGAAATCGTTCATTGGTCAGTACCATCTTGAACATAACAAATGTGTATTCATCCTGGTCCGCTTATTAAATGCCAATAGCGTCCCACCAGTTATAAAAACAAACAAAACACAAAAATATCCTCCCTATGTTCTAATGCCCCTATCAACAGACCTCTCCCAAGTTGAAAATTATTGAAGCTGGTCCAAATCCTTTTTTCCATAGACAAGATAACTGAAGTTTAGATAACTGGACTTTTCTAAGCAATTTAAAACATCCCCCCAAAAAAGATTTGATTATACCATTTTGTTTAAATGCTACATAGGTTAATTATACTTCAGGTTCTTTGTTGTTGTTATCAAATTCTGAGTTATCATGATTAGGATTAGTGAGGCTTTACTCTGTTTCGTTGTTTTTTGGGTTTTTTTCCCAAATTTGCCAGTATAACAAAATAAAATTAAACTATAAATAGTGACAAATTAGGTGAACTGAGAGAATTATTATTATATTAAGATTTCATGTTTTAAGCAGAGTATAGAACAAGTTAAAGTGTATACTTGAATATACTTTCTGAAAGGTGCAAAAGATCATACAATTATTAAATAATTTAAAAGGCAGAGAATGACTTAACTACTTAATAAAACTAATTGGCATAATTTTGAATCATCAGTGAATCATCAAGTCCCCTGTGAAAATAAAGGTATTAGCATTGAATTAAAAANAAAAGGGAAAATGCTGAGCAGGGTTGTGGGGGGAGGATATCCTGTGAGGTTTCTCTGTCTTTGTGTTAACTAATCAAACTGAACAAAATGCCTTGTTCTCTATTATGTTGTTTGTTATGAAAGTGATTCGGATTTAATTTTCATGAAAGTACTTAAAAGAAATCCCTCTCACAAGCATGAACACTTATAACACTTCTGATAAACATGAATGTGTATATTAACCAAAATTGAAATGCACAAAAATATGAATCCCAGGCATCAGGTAATTATTTTTACACCTAATATCATGCTTTAATAAAATTACACCAAAGTGTATAAGATTTTTAGCCTATCTTTGAAATAAAACCAGTACTTGTTCTAGGACATGTTCAAGTACAAGCATGAGGATGAAGATACCTGTAGTGTGTGAATTCTGTGTTGAATTAATCAAAGTACAATTCTATATATTAATGAAATCAAGTTATGCTTTGGAGGCTTTGCCAAGATGACTAAGTGATTAACAATTTAACCAGAATATCAGTTCATACAAAAGTGGGAAAATCTGACAAGAAAAAAAATGTACCTTGGAATAGAACCTGGTCATTTTTTATAACACTCGTGATGTACTAAGGGATGAAGCTCTGTAGGTCTATAGATGTTTCAAAGGGATGCAGTTTTAGGATATAGTTTCATTAAGATATGAAATAGAAAACCTGAGAACAGCTGAGGAGAAGGGGAGCCTGAGAAATAATTTTCTGGAATGACTATATCCTGCATAATGGAGTAGACTTTTGGTAGAAGTGAAGGGATACTTTACAATTGGCTTATAGAAGGAACTAACCCTTACAAGTAGCATCAGAGGGAATCTTAACCACAAAAGGGAGAGTTGCAGACAAGTGGGCAACTGCTGGAATACCTGGCACCAGATGTATGAGTGAGAGAGACTTTCTAGCTAAGAGAACTGGGAATTCCCAGAGGGTAGGCAGAGAGTTATCAGAAACTACTATGTATAAATTAGGATGAAAGATGAAATGCAGTGGCACTTTATCCATGTATTCATTCAACCAACAATTATTTATTGAACATTTACCATGTGTCAGGCACTCTTATGTCGTAGGCACATGAACACAATTCTTGACGCTCTTGGAGATTACATTCTAGTGGGAGACACAAATAAGAAACAGTGAATACATAAGTAAGTATACACATACATTTTGTTAGATCATGGGAAATACCAACTAATAAATTCAAGCATGGAAAGAAAATAAGTGTCATGGGGGGCAATGGCATTTTTAGATAGGATGGCCAGAAAAGGCCTCACAGAGAAGATGACATTTGAGCAAAGACCTAAAGGAGTTGAGAGAACCACATAAATACCTGTGGCAACAGCATTCCACACTTCCTAAGGTGAAGCACACCTAGACAGTGTGACCATAAAGCAAAGAGTAGAAGAATAGGACATGGGGTTGGGGATACATGTAGATCATTTAGGTTCTTACAGGTTATGGTGGAGGTTTTGAATTTTAGTCATTCTAGAAAACTAAAATATCAATGAATTTTGTGATTCTGTACAAACAGTACTAGATTTGGCATCTAGGTATTAAGATCATTTTCTATTAAAAGATACGTGTGATGCCCCAGGCACAATCACCATTCTGTCAGCTACAAGTATCGACTGCTTATCACTCAATTAATATGTGAGTTGTACCAGGATGCAGTCGTCAATGAGTCCTTAACATGGGGGCTTCATTCTGTAGTAAGTCACTCCTAGACTTCCAGGAGTTAGGATATAGGTGTTTGCCTAGATTCTAACAGCAGCTCTGTCTCTGTGTGCTGCCCATGTGAACTTCAGTAAGTACCTAGCGCCTCAATCTGTAAAATGAAGGAACTGATAGTCTAAACATAGTATTGAGGATTACAATGATAGACTACAGAAGCAACCCCATTTCTTTCACAGTAAATTTCAATTAATGTTATCATTATTGTATTGTCAAATATTTATATTGTCAACTATATTATATATTATTATTACATTGTCAAGTCATTATTATATATTACCAAAACACAATGGTAATTAATATTACATTATTAAAGTATTAACAAATCAAATTGTCANCAGAAGCTTTTCAGTTTGATGTAGTCCCATTTGTTTATTTTTGCTTTTGGTGTCAGATCCAAAAAATCATCGCCACAACCGATGTCAAGGAGCTCACTCTGTTTGCTTCTAGGAGTTCTATGGTTTCAGGTCTTATATTCAAGTCTTTAATCCATTTTGAGTTAATGTTTGTGTATGGCGTAAGATAGTAGTCTAGTTTCTTTTTTTCATTTTTTTTGCATGTGGCTGTCCAGTTTTCCCAGCACATTTATTGAAGAGACTGTCTTTCGCTACTTTGTTCTTCTTTCTCAAGATTGCTTTGATTTTTCTTGGTCTTTTGTGGTCCCATAAAAAAAAATGATGAATCTATGAAATGTATCAATTTGGCAGGCATAGTGGATGCTCTGGCATAACACCAGTTCCCACACAGAGCTCAGGCACTCATTCCTCCAGCTGCCATGCACGTTAGCTACTGACAGATCACAGTTGAAATAGCTCCACCTGAAGGCCTCTCCCTTGCCCAAGACCATGCCCCCACCCCTGAGAGCAGCTTACACCCACCAACTGATGCATATTGGGGTACAAAGGCCTAGCCCCTTGTCTTGACTGGGAACCGCTCTGAAGGTCCACCCCTGCTTCAGAGTCCCTCACAGGATCGGCCAAGTCCTCTGTGAAAACTGTCTTGCAAATGAATCACAGTTTACCTCTTCCTTCTACCAGTCCATCTTCCCTCACGCCATTACAGGCACCGTCCCAGAGAGCTTTCTCCAATAATTGACCTGCACACAAATCTCATCCTCAGCGTCTATTTCTGGGGCAAACTAACTTCAGACATAAGGACCTCTTTGGAGGTTTTTCCAACCATGACATTCATGTCAATGAATAATATCGCCAGATAATATCTAACATTATTTAATTATAAATGTAAGTTATTCTCTTCGATAAAGAATATTTTATGATCATTTGTACCATAGCTGCTACCAAGGTGATAATGAATGTGAAACTGTAAATAAGGTCATAACAAATTTATTGTTCGATAAATAATGAGATCTCATTTATCAACTACTTCCTGTGTGCCATGCGATTATGCATTATCTTCAGTCACTGCTCATTACAAACTTATGGTTATTTGCTCAACATACTTGAATAGAACACACGTTCAGACCAAGGTCTGTCTAATCCCAAAATCTGCTCATACTGTAAATTTTCCATTCTAAGAGCTGCAAAACTGTGGCCAAATAAGTACGGGCCTCTCGGTAATACTTGAGTGTGTGAGAAGAAATGGTAGATAAGAAAAATGGGTGCAGCTGTTTTGGAAGAGTGCTATCTAAGGGGAAAGCCTTTCTAAAGAGTTCCAAAAAAAAGTTACCTTCATAGCATGATCTACATCAGAGGAAAGCAGTGCAGATCATGACAAATGT
>NW_017731516.1:97419-160883 GCF_001890085.2 Hipposideros armiger
GCCAAATGGTCTCACTGGTAAATTCTACCAAACATTCAAAAAATTTATACCAATCCTTCATAAACCTTTCAGAAAAAAATAAAATTAAATAAATAAATAAATAAAAATAGAAGAGGAAAAAAATTCTTCCAAACACATTTTGAGCCCCAAATCAGACAAGGATGCCCCTCTTCCACCCCCAAAAATTATAGGCCAATACCCTTGATGAATATAAATGTAAAAATCCTCAGTAAAATATTAGCAAACTGAGCTCAGCAATATAGTAAAAGGATCACACACCATGATCAAATGGGATTTATCCCAGGGACACAAGTATGGTTCAACATTAATAAATCAGTCAATGAGATACACCACATTAGCAAAATGAAAGGTAAAAATTATATGATCATCTCAATAGATACACAAGAGCATTTGACAAAATTCACCATCCATTTATGATAACAACGCTCAACAAAGTATGCATAGAGACAATGTACCTCAACATAATAAAGGCCATACATGACAAGCCCACAGCTAACAGTATAGTCAGTGGTGAAAAGCTGAGACCGTTCTTCTAAGATCAGGAACCAGACAAAAATGCCCACTCTTGCCATTTTTATTCAGCAGACTATTAGAAGTTCTAGTTTTTTGGTTTTTTTTTTCTAAATTAGGTTATCTCTCCCAAAGTGTATAATAACCACGTTGGAGAAGAGATTTGTATGTTGATATTTTGAATTTCTATAGCAACTATATGTAGCAAAACCTTATAGTATATATTCAATAAGTAGAAACCTAGCCTATGAATGTAAAACTTTAAAAATCTTGCCATACATAATAAACTATGAAGATTACTATATTTATAATCCTGACTTGATTTTTGCTATTCATTATTAAGAATGCCAACTTATGTATTAATACAATGGGAAAAAAAAACTATTGATAGCTACCATCTTTATATACTAAGTCTGGAATTGCAAATTTCTGTTTACTATTTGGGTTAATACTTTTTCCAGTGGAGAGCTGATGATGCCATTTCCTGTTGGGGCTGCAAATTCAAAAGGAGGAAGATTATTTCTTTCTTTAATTTTTTATCTTATAAGTATCAACTATTTCTCTAAACAGAATGCACACAATTCTTGACTCCTCAAAAATCATAAGTATTCTTCAACAAATGCTTGAGAACTTTTGGAACAAATATATTTTTCCTTGAAATGATACAGTTTTCTAGTCTAGAGTCATCTTCTTTTTATGCATGCAGTAGTGACATAGTCTGTCTTAGAATATTTTTGTAATTTAAAAAAATGTCAAAACTTGTAATAATGTTACTTACAAAGATGAAACCTGCTAAAATCATCCATGGGCTTTCTTACTTTAGCATATGGGTCCTTTAACTTTTCCACAGTGTAAAATTTACTCTCTAAAATTTTTATTATCTTTATAATTCAATAACAACAGCTAAGTTTTCTACATTCCACTTTGGAAAGCACAGATTGTAACATTCAGTTCTGGGAAGAATCTGACAGCTATTGAAATAATTTGACCCATAAAAAGCACCACTGCTATTGAATGTAGAGGGAAAAACTTTTGTTTGTGTTTTTGAATTGGTAAGTTTAATAATGTGAATGTGAACTCTGACCCTCTTGAACCACAATGTCATGACAGTATCTGAAGTTACCCAAGTAAGCAAATGGCCTAAAAAGACTTGTGGAAGGCATTAATATAGTAAATTAACTAAATGCATCTGGTTTAAGGGACACAGATATTTATTTAAAGTAAGTAAAATGTCAACTCTAATAAGAGGATATAAATCAACCTCAATAAGTCTACTTACTAGGAAACTGAAAATGTTTGAGTGCTCAACTGAAAGTTCAGGTTTACTAATTTTGTACTGG
This sequence comes from Hipposideros armiger, assembly GCF_001890085.2. Taxonomy (NCBI): domain Eukaryota; kingdom Metazoa; phylum Chordata; class Mammalia; order Chiroptera; family Hipposideridae; genus Hipposideros; species Hipposideros armiger. The sequence continues at coordinate 99,291 of NW_017731516.1, forward strand.
GGTAAATATACTTAAAGAGAAAAGGCTGCCACACTCAAATATCAGAAAATAGATTGGTATTTACACTTTAAATATACCATTACACTAATAAAAAAATAAGGAGCTAGCAGAATAAAATAGCTATGATAATCTGTTAAATTGACACATGATCTGTAAATATGAGTAGTCAATAGTTATACCTGATTACAAAAGTAAACATCTATATGGAACATAACACATGTTTATAATTTTATAGATAATCTCAAAGCCTATACTCACCTAAATCATCCAACATACTTTATATTTTACAGAAGTATATATAATTCAAATAAAAACATTAAAATTAGAGTGATGCCAAAGTAAGCAAACATGGGAAGCCATAGGTCTCTAGATTTTCACTTATAGAAAACAATATATTTCATTGGCATTTTATTGTTTTCAAACCAATAATCCGTTACCAAAAAGTCTTAAAATTATACTGAAACACAAGATCCTTTTAAATCCCATAGTAGTAGACAAAGATGTCAACATCTGAAGCAGCAATTTCTTTTGTAGTCATGCTATGAAATTGCAGCCAAACCTAGCTGTCAAATATTTGCATTCTATGATAGGAAATGACATTACTTATGTACAGATTATCTACTACAATTCAGACAAGGCAGGCAGAGAGGAAAATGTCATGGGTCACCTCTTCTTGTTGAAGTGAGAAATGATATCACAAAGTGTCTTTAGTTATTATAACTTCACAGCATTCAAAAAATAATGAATACTGGGCAGAGTAATAAACATCTTATCATAGCCTTCAAAAGTCTATAACACTGTCCCTTTTTCTCCTCCTGTGAACACGGAGATTCTAAACTCCCTCTTTTATTTTTTTTATCAATCCAGATTACATATCCTACTCTTTATCTAAGTGAAGCTATTTCATTTTTTTCATCCTGTGTACTTGCTTCTTTTCTTTATTTCTTCTATTTCTTTCCATTGGCCTAAAATCATTTAAAAATCTTCTTAGTAGTAGTGTCCAAAAGTTGGTGATCTTTCATTTTACTATTGTTTATATAACATCATTTAAATTACTTATAAAATCATTCTCAACTATATCCCATCTTCACCTATAGACTAAATCCCCAGCATGTGGTCATCATTCATCTTTCTCAGCTAACCCTCACTTTTCTGATAAAAATGAGAAAAAAGAGAAATGTATAGAAATGTATAAATTCTAAAAGCATTTTCTTTTAAAGCATTCCTGCAATAACCCAGTTAGTAAGTAGAACAGAAAGTTTAATTCTCATTTTTAAAAATGACTAAACTGATACCCAGAGAAATACAATCACTTTTCTGAGGTTACTTCAGAAATTGTAAGCAGAGTAGAATTTGTGGTCTCCCTGATTCTAATCCTTCTCTCCCATTATTAAAATGATAATTGGCTTTGTCTTGGTCTGTGTTATTCTCTATCCTTTATTCATTCTTTAAAATAATAAGTTAAGATAGTGGTAAGTATCACTTCTCTGGCAATTTTTCCAAGTTGTGGTTCAGGTATCAGGACTGAGTATTGTATAATGAGGGGAATTGCTGAGGAAACATGATGGAGTGTGTGTAAAAAACTAGAGATAAAATACTATGTATGTTCCTAGGATGGCGTTTGAGTTTTGTTTCTCTATTCTAATCTATCTTCTAACCCAGCTCGTAGTCTACCATATTTGTACTGGCCTTATTGTTATACCTTTTGATATTGGACTTGTGGTTGTATGAAATATGAGGTGTTTTTTTTTTAGAGCCACTATCTGATATTTTTTATTTGCTTAGAGAAAAACAAAACAATTTCTAATATTGTTTTTCATTAAGTTTGTTTCTTTGTTTATTTTAAATTCCTTATGGCTAAATTCATTTATAATAATTGGAGAGAAGGAAAACAAGTCATAGACTTCCTAGGTCTCACTTTAGCCAATAACAAAAATCAGCAAAGGATTTCCTGTGTCTTCTTACAAAGCATGCCTTAAAACATCCTGGGATTTTGTGAAATAGTATTGAACAGCAGTGCTGAAACAGTTACCTGAATTTCAAAAGAATTCAAAGGAATGAGGTCCAAAATCATCATGTGATGTTTTTCTATACTAAATAGTCCAAAACTTGAGAGAATATATTTTCTGGGGATGCCTCTCACCTTTTCATATTAGAATACGTAAGTGGATGCCTGGCACCTCTGGGATTATATTAAGACCAATTTATTTACATAATTGATTTACATGGATAAAGAGAAGATATTTCTGAGAGACTACTCCAGATAGGTAGATAGATAGAGAGATAGATAGACAGATAGATAGATAGATAGATAGATAATAGATAGATAAATAGATAATTTCAAGGACCTAAGAAGGAAAAGAATGGGTAGTTAATTTGTTTCTAACATAACATTTGAAAGATGATATAAATAATTATCTTTTTCTGAAAAACAATAAAGACATTATATTATGTTGCTCTAAGCAGATATAAAGAGAGAATAATAATAATAATAATAATAATAATAATAATAATAATAAAGCCAAGAAACAAAAATAGAGCCTAGGCACAAGACAAAAGTTAAAAAATGTTTTAGTGTTTGACTTTTCTCATTCAAAGATGAACACCTGAGAAAATGAATGAAATGGTCTAATCTAATTCAGCAAAGCACTTATGAATAAGCAGAACACCAGTGTTTAAAGCTAAGATCAACTATTCACATTATGAGTAAAAGAGGTAAGATCACCTACCAGAAAGAACTAACTAAATCTAATTCTGATTGCCTAATTAAGAATATACTCTGTTGATATAAAGGTTAAATGAGATACTATGAGAATAGCTGCATTAGAGAGAAAGGAATATTAAACTATTTTGATGAGTTGAGATTAGATTATGCCAAGATGTGTGTTTTTAGGAAAGTCAACTAATCCTTCTGTCTCCAAATCATAAAGTGACAATAACAATATGTACTCAAGAAATGATTATATCAAATAACATTATATGTGAATGTTGTTGAAAATTTATGAAGAACTCTGCAAATGTAAAGCATCTGCGTGTTTGTTATTACTATAGACTCAAAGGTTCTGCTTTCCTGCACGTACTCAAGCCAAATAAGTTATGAGAAGGAGTTTGCAGTAAAGGTTTATTTAAGAAATGGCGCCAAGTCTAGAGACACAGGTTACCAAGTGCTCTCAAAAACCTTGCTCCCCGATGGTCTCTACTGTCTAGGTTATATAAGGGGAAAATCATTAGTCATGGTTGCTATGGGAGTTGGGGCTTTGGGCTCTACTGGTTGGTCAGGGCTAAGGCAGGGAGCAATTAATCATAGCTTCAAGGTCCTGGTGTCAGTCACGGCATTTGTCAGATTCCCAGGAAATGAGGTCTGTGGGGCTGGTCTGCTTTCATGAGCCTGGAGCTGAAACAGAACTGAGGCCAAGCTGTTATCTTTGTCTGACTAAAACCTTTTTCTAGCTTTAGTTATTTAGTTATTGTATCTTGGTCATGATTGATAGACCTGAAGCTTTATTCTTAAGGGAGTTTGATGCTGATGAGACCCTAATGTCCTAAAGGCTTAATGATTAAAAGGAGAGGACATATAAGTATATGCACAGGTAGGAGGATCAGGGGAAAAGATGCACGTGAGTCATAGTTCTATGAGGCTAAACAAAGCCAGCTTGGATGAAAGCAAAATGCCTGCTAAAGAAATGAATCCTTGTATATTTACATTCTTACGAAAAAGACAATCCTCTGATAAGCACAGTTGCCAGTCTTGGTCATTATCCATGCTTTGTGGATGGAAGCACTGAAATCAGATTTGTACCTGATATTCTACTCTGGGGAAATTGGGTTAGACTATAAATAAAGTGTTACCTGTGCTCTTCTTTTCTGGCCTAGGCAACTTGAAAAGGCAGCTTTAGGGTCCTCTGAGTGTTAACACTTTAATGGAAAGAAAGCCACTAAAGCTTAATCCAAGGGAAAGAGTTTCTCCTTATGGCTGAGAATATCCCTGCCCTAAACTTCTTGTTCCTTACCTCTTTTCCTCTAAGCTCCACATTAATTCCTAACTAGACTTTTAAAACAAGAATGGGAAGAAATCCAAGCAGGAAGAAGTTTGTTTTATCTTACCAGTTTCAAAGAAAGGAAGAGAGAGGAGAGCAGGGCCATAAACTAAGAGTAAGTGTCAAATAGCCAGGAGAACATTTTCTGTAATCCAGTTTTTTATTTCTGATTTCTGAATGTCTCTCCTTAGAACCTCCACCCTATAGCACTGTTGTGTAATTGTGAATTCAGATTTCATTTGTCCTTTTCTACGTTGAAACTCCCCCTTCTCGGGCACGAGATATGCTATGAGATGGTAGTCGGAAGTAAAAGAATAAACTTTGAGGAGTCTCTAGTTTTTAATATGCTACCAACTCATAAGTATTTACAGAGAAGTAAGATAAATATAGTAGAGTTGAACTTTTTGCTTCTCAGATCCTTTTTAACTACCCAAAGATTACTGACCCATATTATTAAACAAGAATTATACTACATCCAAGAGTAGGGTGATTCATAGTAACCAAAAAATCAAGTAGAATGTATGATATAGATAATTAGCAGAGGCAAATTATTACTGTTTTAAGATGGCCCTTTTCCAGTCCACTCTCCAAGAGACACTGAAGTTGGACATTTGGTTAACAAATCAAAACTAGTGGCAGCAAGAATTTTCCCAACTTTGGAAATTTATGAATAGTCATCTTCAAATACTTTTCAGGTAGGGTGATGCTGGAAAAGTCAAATAGCCCTCCTGTAATTCAGTTAAACTCTGTGTAATCTTGAACATGGTATCAATTATCTACTTACCCTGACTACCTCACTAAAATTATATCAAGAGAGATCTAATTAAATTGAACAAATACACATGAAAAAAAAATAAAATAACAATGTTAGACTCTGAGAATAAAATATTGACTAGGCCTATTGTCCCTACCCTCAATGATGTTACAGTCTAATGGAAAAGATAAGTTGATGCAAATAATCACACAATATCTAATTATTATGTTATCTAATGACTGATAATGCTGCATTACAAATAACCATAAAACCATAGTGGCACACAGGATAAGGAATTATTAATCACCTGGGTGGACAACTAGGTGGCTTTGCTAGATTTGGTTGGACTCACTCACATTCTGTGGAGGTGATAATATGGGCCAGGAAAGTAGCCCCCCCACCCCCCACCCCNCCCCTCCACCCCGCACCCCATTGAACAACTTTTAAGTCTCCTCCTCCCTAGTTTCTAAGCCCCTGGCTTTGATTACTCTTCTAATCAGTTTCTGAATCCTAGATTACAGATTACCCCTAGACTAAATCACATATCTCTTACCCACCCCTGCTTTAGATAACTACTTAAAGCCTGTGACTTTCCAAGATTTCCCAAGCCATTCCAGACTTAACTCTCAAATAATCCCAACACAGAGACTAAATAGACTTTAGCATTTCCCCAGGCCAGTATACTTGTAAACATTAAAGCCTAATGTTCTTTCCAATCAGTAGCTACCCTACATCCATAGCTTTGAGCTCTGCTCTTTAAGAAATTTATTAATTCAAATCTATTCTTCCTCATTTAGGGGCCTTGGAGATACAGAGGGTACCCCAGCAAGATTGCCAGTCCCAACCAAAGGAGCCAACACGGTCTTCCAGGCGGATCTCAAGACCTCTTCCTCTCAACTGAGATCAGATAGTGTGAGAGTTCTGTGAATCCCCCAATAGGCAGGGACAGCTCTACACCCCTGCCCAGCAGGAAGCAGATACAGAAGAAAAGACCTCCTGTCCCTCAATTTCCCATAGAGATTTTATGGGGATCATGTCTCTCAAGGGAAAAACAAAGCAGGCAGTTAGAGGCAGGCTTGGGTCTCTGCATTCCTGCATGTCCCACAGAATGCACCGCCTTCCCTCTAATAAACTCCTTTTCTAAAGGGATGAGGTTAATCAGGTGGTCCCACACCCAGAGAGGAACAGCTCATTCTAGAGGAAGAAGGGATAAAAACTCTGTCTGGCCAGTCAAGGCCTTTTGAGCATTTTGAGCCTTGCCTCTGCTTGGGGCCCACTCCAAACTCTTTGGAGTGTACTTTCTTTTCTAATAATGGCCCTTGAGCCATTCTCTACTTTTTCTCCCACTTCTGCTTCTTTTAAATGTATTCTTTTCTTCTTATAAACTCCTTTTCTGCAACTTTACCTCTCTGGTTCGTGTCTCCCTTCTTTGGTTGCATGAGACCATGATCCCGGCACACACACAATCACACACATCAACAAAATCCTGCATCAGTGACTGGTTGTAAGACCAGCCAAGGTGGACATGTTTGGGACAACTGGGGCAACGTGATACTGCCTGCATGTCTCTCAACCCATAGCAGTATAGCCTGGGCAAGTTCTCTTGGTGATGTCAGATACACAGAGAGGTCAAAGGAAAACTCACCCTTCCTTTGATGCTCAGACTCAAAACTGGCTTACCACATCATTTCTTCTGCCTCATTGCAATAGCCAAATAGATCAGGTGGCTGATCCCAGGATTAATGGCTAGAGAAATTGAGTCCAACTTTTTGGTCATGTGAAACTCATATTCACATGGCTAAGGGCTTTGAATAGAGAAAGGGGTCAAGAGTTGAGGTCATTACTGTCATTAGTCACCCATACACACTTGTGTATATACATAATCACAAAGTTTGCTCCAATGGAAATAGATACCATCATAACAATGGATACTGATATAGATCAAGAGAGGTTTTGACAAATTACCACAAAATTGTCAGATGAAAACAATACACATGTATTATTTCAAAGTTCTGTAGTATAAAAAAGTTCTGAAGTATAGCCAAGAATTTGCCTAGTCTCACATCTTATCTGGAGGCTCTGAGAGAAAATCCATTTGCAGGTTCATTCAGGTTGTTGGCAGAATTTAGTTACATGCAACAGAAGGACTGAAGTCCTCGCTTCTTTGCAGACTTTCAGTCTGGAGCTTCTCTCAGAACCTTAATGCCTCCTGCATCCCTTGTCAATTTGTTCCCTTCTACTTCGGAGAGAATTGGCAGGTTGAATCATTCTTTGACTTTTGTTTCTGCCCCCTCCCACTCCAGCTGAGAAGGTTCTCTCCTCGTAAGGGCTCCTATGACTAGGTTGGGCCCACCAAGGCAATCCAGAATTATCTTCCTATTTTAAGGTCCATAAATTTAATTACATCTGCAAAGTACCATTTTCCCTGTAATATCCTATATTCACAGGACCTAGTGAATATCATTTATAGGTCATTATGCCTATCCCAAAGATTCACCGTCCCTCCAAATGCAAAATACATTCATCCTATCCTAAATTCCTAAGGGTCTCCTCCCATTAAAGCATCAACTCAAATCCCAAATCTCATTTACACCTCATCAGTTCAGAAATTCCAAATCTCATCATCTAAATAACCTAATGAACCTAAATCATCTAAATTAAGAGGATGAAGTTCTTAGTATAATCCATTAAACACAAGAGCTGATGTGCAATTCCTCTCCCCCTGTGAACCTGTGACACTAAAGACGTAAGTTATCTGCTCCCAACATAGAGTACAAGCACATGGACATGAAAAAGGGTTTTTTTGATGAGTGACTTTGTATGTGTGCCAAGATCAAGAACTGAAGAATGGAGACATGGACCAGAAAGGTGAAGTTGCAGAAAAAGGCAATTTATTAGAAGAAAAATTACATTTCAAAGAAGCAGAAGTGGGCCTGAGGAGTAGAGAATGGCTCAAGGGCCATTATTAGAAGAGAAAGTACACTCCAAAGAGTTTAGAGCTGGCAGAGCAAAAGAACCTCAAAGGCCTTGACTGGCCAGGACTTGGAGTTTTTATCCTTTTTTCTCTAGAATGGGCTGCTCCTCTCTGTGCATGGGACCACTTGATTGACACCTATGATTGACAACAGGCTATTACTTCATCCTTTTAGATTGCACATGTTCCTTCCCAGAAGTCAGTCTGTTATAATGATATTAATGAACTTCCTAGCATATTATAATGATGGTATAATGAGGTCCAGGTGAAATGAAGGTCGTTATGGCCTTTACTGCACAGGTGTGGGTGACTGGTTTAATTCGTCAGGTATTTTCTACCCATTTGTTTCCCCATAGGGGTAGATAATTACAATAAAAAGGGAAAGTTTTGGGTGGAGAGGGGAGGTCTTTTGGGCGGTGTCTGCTTTGTATTAGCGGACATGGAAGTAATTCACTTCCAGGCTTATTTTGGCAGAATTCATTTCTGGGCAGTTGTAAGACTAAAGTCCCTGTTTTCTTGCTGTTAGTCAGGAGCCTCTCTCATCTCTTCAAGGCCACCTGTATCCCTGGTCATATCGCCTCTCCATTTTCGAAACCTAATAGAGGCTCAGTACCTCCTAACACTTCAAAGCTCTCTGAAGAGCCATCCTCCCTGAAGAGCTGATGGCTGAAGTGGTACTCTGTTTGCAGAGTGATGTGCTGGTGACTGATTAGACAAAAGCAGCCTGGGAGACTAATAACGGCGTTGATGTCTCCACAGAGTTGTTTTTTCCTACACTTGATCTTGTTTGTTCTGTTTAATTCTGTCCCTGATCTTGGAAGGTAAAGGAGGAGGCATTACTGTGAGTCCTGTTTTACAGGACTCATCTTTCCAATGTTCCTTTGCTAGGGCACAGCAGAATCAGGATCAGAGCCAAGTCTCCGGATTCCACATGTTACGCCATTTCTACCACATCACATTTCTATTCTGGGAAGGAAGAGGAATGCCTAAGAGTGGCTGAAATCCTCCATTTTTAGTGGGATGAACAGTGGAATCTTAATTTCATCTTACTTTAGAACAGCAGTTCTTAACCCTGGTTGAACATTAAAATCATCTGGGAAGCTTATAATTTGATACCCTTGTGGGGTCTGCACCTCAAACCAATTAAGTGTAAATCTATCAGGGTGGGCCTAAGCACCTGTATTTTTCAAAATCAGAGAGAAAGCAGAGAGCTGTGAAATGTTAGAGGCGTTGAGCTGCTAGTGGATTTCTCCTGCTGCAACATATCTTCATCTCCAGAGGAAGAAATGTCTCTACTTCTAAGGGCTCACTTGAGTAGATTGTGATCATCTGGACAATCCAGGATGGTCTCTCTAGTTTAAGGTCTAGCTTGATTGCATCTGCAGTCACTTTTTCCATGTGATGTGGCTTAGTCACAGAATCCACTGGCAGGCATGTCACATCACTGGGGTGGATGGTGGTGGTGGTCATTCTGCCTACCCTACAGACCTGCCTTTACATCCTGATAAACAAAATCAGTTCTTTCTGCTCACATTGAGCCACCAGTGAAACTTTATGTAAAATGTCAACCACTTGGGAGAATTCAAATAACATTCTTGATTCACAGTACCACATTAAAGTGGGAGTAACCTCTAAAATATTCAGAAGAAGAAAAACTAAATTGGAATTATAAGCATTTTATTTTCCTTTTATCTCGACTCAGAAAGCTAGTGGAATAAAGGAAGTAATTTCCTAATCAATCACTGTTATTAAGAAATTATTTAAGCTCTGGCAATGCTAGGGAACAAAAGGATGAGCATTAGCTAGGCTACTGGCCAATGGCAGATGAAGGTTAAAAACATGAGGCCCATAGAATGGCTTTATCTTGGACAGTGTAAGTAGTGGTACTGCACTCTGAAGCACTGACGTCTATGGGTTCTGAGATGTGGGTAGGAGGGGAAGACATAAAATGAAAAGTAATTGTTATGACTTGACTGGGAAAGGTCAGTAGAAGGAGTTTCATTTCTAGCTCAGTATAGTAGTAATTACTCTAGCTACAAGGCTGTAAAAATGACCCCTTGGATGATGCCTTTTCTGGCAATGCTAATTACATCATCTCGCCCAGCGTTAGAAGAGGAATCAGAGTAATTGGTGTGGCATGATGAATTCAAGAGACTTCCTGACCTCATTTCAATTACAGCAAATAACCCCAGTAAGATAAAACATTTGTGCAGCACTGAGGAGTTGCTCAGCACATGAACTCAGTCTGCCAGAATTCTGTATAATAACTCGCTAAGGACGAATGGACTGAGAATTTATTTTCCATGTCTGTTTTTGGACATAAATCTACCTGGCACCTTAAACTATGGGGAGGATAAGAAATAGCCACTCAACATGCATTGAAACAGAGATAAAACTGCCGATCTGCTCATCAAGTATGTGAAGAAAACCATCTGGTGATGACTTCAAAGAGTGTCTTCTCAACAGTAATTTAGGTGAGAACCACTAAGCAAAGTGGGAGGGATCTGTCACCTATTCAGTGAACAAGATGACCACTTGTTCATCAGGAAACAGGCACATGTCTCTTCAAATGCAAAATTGGGCACATCAGGAAATACAAAATTGGCATTGGGAAGGAGGGAGAGGGAATGCAGATGGGTTTTAATTTTTTTTAACTCAAAATGAATAGCTAATGAGTGGAGAGATGAAGATGGAATTCAAAAGTTGTCAATTAAACAGCTGTTGGATCAAATGCCTCTGTGTCACAGAAAACTTCACCATTTTAACAAAACTTTGAAGAAGATTACAGAAGGATAGTCTGTAATAAAAATAAGTCACTGCATTTGTCATGTTAATGAACCATTTTAGAGAGAATGCTTTTGGTTTATAAGTAACATCATGGAAAACCTTAGAATAATATATAGGTCATTTAGTAGAAAAACCTCAAAACTTAAATACTTGGTCTTTGACATACAAATTTATTTATTTAGTCATTCAACTAATTTATATGATTATGTCACTCTTCTTTTTTTTTTAAAGGTTTTTATTGGGGAGTTGGGGGAGGGAACAGTGTTGAGGAATTGGGGAAGGGGAACAGACAAGTTGCTGTCCTTTTGTTCTTTAGTCTAGTTGTGGAGGACGTTGCTTCACTGGCCCATGTTGGTATTGTGATCATTGTGCTCTTCCAGGCTGAGGCAGATCGGTCACTGGCCATTGGATGGCCGCTCACTGTGTCTCAAGCAGTTCATGCTGGCTGCCTGCCACTCACGGTAGCTTACGGCAGCACACTGCAGCAGGGGCTGCAGCCTACGCCATTGCCGGTGACTCATGGCAGCCCAGCTCCAGGTCAGGCTGTTGTTCACCATCTTAGCTGTAGAGGGTGCAGCATCACTGGCCCAGGTGGGATCCAAACCAGTGGCCTTGCTGCTCTGAGCTTGTGCTCTCAAGCCAACTCTTAATCAAGGAGCCACTCAGCTGGCCCTATGTCACTCTTTTTCTAAGAAATACTTACTGGTTCCCACTTGCCTGTACTATAAATCTCGAGCAGCTAGTCTTTAGAATATGCCCTCAGTCTTGGGTTCACTTATACCTTTTGACACACTCTAACAACCGCCTTTGTGGAATATCTCATAATCCCTCAAACAAGCCATTTCTCAGACTTTGAGTGTGCTCTATTCTGTCTGGAATGCATTTCTCAGGCCCATTGGTTTAAAACTTATGTCAAATATTAACACCCCACCTCCAAGACTTCTTCAATAATATCAAACTGAATTAACTATTTTGTTTCTCTACATCCTTAGCATATTTTTATTACTTCTTTTATGGATAATGCATATTTTGAGTGAAACACAAAACAAATAAGTATGAGCATTGTCTTGGGGTTAGATAAATCATGATTCAAATACTGGCTCCATCATAGGAACATTGAGAATATTAATGCATACATCTATAAAAGCCACTGCACCTCACTGTTAATATACACTTGATAGATGTGCTTTTCTTTAAAATTATAGCACCATAAATACGTAACATCTATAACGCTAGTCTCACCTGCCTGTGACTACAAAATAAACTTACACTTCATTTTTTTTAAGCCCATATCTGTATTTTTTATGGTATGACCTCCCACTAGCCTATTTCCTAGAAATAAGTCCACTCAGTTTCTTATTCTGTTATTTTCATTTTTTCCTAAGGGGGAAATAAATTAATGAATCAAGCATTTATTTCACATAAGTGGTAGTAGGTGTTTTAGATTTATAATTTGTGTGTATTTGAAAATAAGTGTTCTGGAGACCAAGGGAGAGTAGTTTGAGTAGCACAACAGAGATTGGTGGGCATGTTGTTTACCTTAAAAGGATAGTTGGGCACCACTTGTGCACCAGAATCAGTCACAGCCAAACATTTCTAAATAATCACTTGGGAATCTCCAGGAATCACAATTTCCTTCTCTTTACATTGGCTTCATACATTGAACACACACAGAGAGGATATTTCTTCTTAAATATACAAAATATTTTGAGACTACTTGGAAGCTTACTAGAGAGAACACAATATTTTATAAAATACAGATCAAAAAACTCTTTCATATTTCTGTGTTATAACTTTGTATTACTTTATACTATTTTATTTGTTATTTATTTATTTATTTATTTATTTATTTATTTATTTATTTTGTGACTAAATCAAACAATACCCAACAAGAAAGAAATCTCAAAATAGATAAAAGGTAGTTTAAGAATTAGGTTGTTACAAAAAAAAAAAAAGAGTTTGAGGGGAAAGTAAAATATAACAGTGAAAATTTTACTTTAACGTATGTCTACCTAGTCATTCCTATGGGTGCTTTTCATTTCTAAGGAGCTACAGCCTTTATCAACACATAATTGAATCATTCATTATCTGTCATTTTTACTAATTTCTTACTCTCTTTCATTTCAAACTTATTTTGATTATAGCTTACTGACATTTATCATATTGCTTAGCTAACAGGTTTTTTTCCTTTCTTTATTATAATAACATTGGTCATTCTGGGAATGTCTTTCAGCCTAATCATATCCTTTCATTATAATACTACCTTTGACTCAAAACTATGATAGACAAACTGTCTTATTTCTTGTATCACAGTAAAATTTTGCTTAATTTTTCTGTTTTCTTACATCTTATAAAACCACCATTCCTCAACAGAGTAAGTGTCACTGTTCCAAACAGTCTCACAACCATTGCAAATAATCATTTACCACTTCTAGTTACATTTCATTGTATATTTGTACTTATTCTCCAGCTCTTCCTTGATATCTGGACTTTTACTTGAAGTCTTCACTTGCTCCTTTGCCAATCATTTCGAAAGCCAAGGAGAATTGGAATTAGTGCTTTCCTGGTGTTAGGTACACATTATCAAACTTGAATTTCTGGCCTCCAGCCATTATTGGCATTATTATTTACATCATTGTCTGTGAAGCACTAACTTAGAAGCTCTGGAGATTTACAAAGAACCTGGCCTCTCCACCACTAGCCTAAAGGACCTAATCATATATTTAAAAAAAAGAAAAAACAAGAAAAAAAAGCAACTTTAAAAGATACTTAGTTGTAATAATAAACAGAGATGGTTAAGAAATAAAAAGCATAGAGATTGTTCCTAAAAGAAGATAACAGAAGAGTTTTTATTTTACTTTAGATAGTGAATTGGTGGGGGAAAATAGACATATTACAGGTAAGTCAAAAAAAGAGCAGAGGTATAACTATGGAAACTCATATGTGATAAAGCGAATATTTGTTTTCAAGAAATATCGGAAGAGGACATCAATGATAAAGGGTAATAGATAAGAAATTGTGGTTACAGTGTGGTGACTGGTACACAGCAAATACATGAGTATTGCTGGTTTTGTTAGATAGTGGGGAGGGAATTTTTTTCAGATCTCTTCCCTAGAGGAAATGAGCAAATGGATCTGTGGTCGGCTGTAAAAACTGTTTTCCTCCCTGAAAATATATCCCTTGCAATGTGTCTTTTCATCTCTTTCCCTCAAGAAATGGAGGGAATTTCTCCCCACATTAAATCTAGCTTTGGCTGGTTACTTACTTTGACCAGTAGAATGTGGCAGAAACAACATTATGTGAGATTTAAACATGTTCATTCCCATTCTTGGAATCTTATTGAGTGACACTGTGGTCAGGCTCCTGCCGGAAGGTCAGAGTCACAGGAAGTGTTGCCCCTGTGCCCCAGTCAACAGCCAGGTGACCCTCAGAAGAAAAATTTTTCTGGTTAACAGGCAGCTGACCAGACTCATGAGTAAGCCTGGCAGAGCTTACAAGAACTGGCCACCTGAGTCCAGGCAAACTGCTGACCCACAAAAGAGTGAGTTAAATAAATAGGTATGATTTTCAGTCTCTAAATCAGCTGAGAATTTAATTCAAGATGAAATGATGCTGCATTAGCTGGAAAGCGGTAAATGTAAAAGTTTAAATGCTTTCTTATATATATACCTGCCCTTGTGCAGCTTCTATTCTAGGAGTGATGCATAGTAAACAAAGTGATATTTGTAATATGTCAGAAGTTGATAAATGCTACGAGAAAAAGAAACTATTGGGTTGTCAGAAAAATCATGACACATTTTTGCAAAGAAAAACATAGAAAAAATACATCATGACTTTTCCAATAAGCCAAAATGAAATGCCACTAGCAATTACTGTGGGGAGATGCAGAGCAGATGTGGTTTTAGTAATGATAGTATTTTAAGGTTGAGTAACGTCATATATATACATACATACAGAGAGACGGAGGCTAGATGGATCTCCACCCAAAATGTGGTTCGGATATTAAGACTGTTGACACTCCACATACCAAGAGAATTTGAGAGAAAGGAGCTCCCAGGGAAGAGAAGAGTGGGAAGAAGAAGGCGTGGGCGAGCTTGCTGAAGGCAGAGGCATGAGGTTCGACCCTACAGGTTATGAGGAGGTGGGACAGGGGCAAAGTCCCCGTGTGCAAACTGAAGATTTGCAAGGTCTGAATTTCTTACAGGGGACAAAGGCGCACATAGCTCTCTCATCAGTCAGCCTGGACATTGGGCCAAAGAGGAATGAATGTGAGTTTTAAAAGAATCAGTGGTCAAACATGAAACAATGAAGTCACATTCTTTTATTATTGATGATAAGGAAAGATTTTATTGAGACTGTGACATTTGAAGAATGACTTAGAGGATGTGAGGTATGGTATAAAAAAGAGTTTCTGGTCTTTGTCTCAGGTTTCTGGCATAGAACATCCAAATGTCCTAGAATTTTTCAAGTGATTGGAGTATCTGTATACTTATAAGGTGGCTCATTTTGGGCCACTAGATAGCTTCAGGATGAGAGCTGGTCACCAGAAGAATCAACTATATGGTTAGAGGGTTGGGATTTGGGGCCATTCCAACCTCCAGGGAGGGAAGGGAGGTTAGAGATTGAGTTCAATCACATAGCCAATGATTTCATCAATAATGTTTACTTAGTGAAGCTCCAATAAAAATTCTAGACTCTAAAGTTCAGTAGAGCTTCCTGGCTGGTGAACACATTCATATATTGGAAAAGTGATGCTGCACCCTGAGTCCACAAGGACAGGGCTTTGGAAGCTCTGCTTTGGGACCGACCCTCCCTGTTCTCATCCACACATAGTGCTTTTCTGAGTTGTGTGAGTCATTCTAGTGAAGTATTGAACCTTAGGTGATCAGGAAGAGCCCTGAATTGATACCCAGTTGACCAGAGTGCACATAGCCTGGGGACCCCCACAGCACAGCTGGCATCTGAAATAAGGGTGGTCTTATAGAGAACTGAACCCTTAACTGATGGGTTCTGATGCTACCTCCAGATGGATAGCATCAGAATTGTAATGCAATGCATCCAGTTGAGGTTACACCAGTAACCCAATCTGGATTTTTACCAGATTGTGATGGAATAGTGTTGTATAGGAGGAAGGAGAAAGAGGTTCCCAAGTAAAGGGGATAAGAAAATCAAAGATCTTGAGGTAGGTAGGAGTGTGCCTTTTGTGTTCAGGTAATAGCCTCTATATCATTGCAGCTAAAGAGATGTGAGAAAACTAGATTAGTATATGAGATCAGAATGATAAAAGGGGATCAGAACACATGGAACCTTGTGGGCCATTGTAAAGGTTTTGTCATTTACTTTGGGTGATAACAGAGAGTTTTGACTAGAGAAGGAGCGTGACTTAAAAAATAGAAGAATTACTGCATTTGTTGGTTTAGTAGATGGGAAGGCAGAAACAGAGATATCTGTTAGGAGGCTATTCCAGTAATAAGACAAAGAATAATATTGTCTTTGCTAAGATTTAACTGATGTGATGAGAAGAGTTAAAATTCCAGATGTATTTTAAATGTATAGGGGGAAAAAAAGATTTTCTGATGGATTGAATATGGACCATCAGGAAAGAGTGGAGTTAAGGGTGAAGAATCTATCTCTCATCTTCTAATTAAGATCAAGTTGGAGCTGAGTGGTGGCTTCACAAAGGGCCTGAAAGGTTCAGAGTACCACCCAGGTCACCTGTGTCACCAGCCTGGGCTGTGCTGTCTTTTGAGTGTCAATTCTTTGATTTAGTCTCACAAAATAAAGGTTTTACTTATTCACATGATCCAAATTTAGCAATGCAATTAAATGACACTCTCTTGTCCTAAAAACATGTATACATATAAAGTATTATTTAAACACTGATCTATTTTTTTTCAGGAGCTATATTATCAAATTATTTTATTTTAGGATTACTCATTAGAAAAATAATATCATTTAGCTATTTTATTAACTTTGTATTTCAATTAAAATGTCACTATAAAAACAAATGCATACTTAAAAATTACTTCACCATAGACATGATTTTTCATAATTATTTCATGACATTAAATATACTCTGCCTATATTTTGGGGAAATTATCTTTCTTAAACTGCACACTCATAATTCAATAATACCTCAAAGTACAAAATTTCAGGTAAATTTTCAATAAAAATATGAAGAATTTTTAGATTATAGAATACTATCCTAACATTTTGCTCAGTTTTTTATAACAAGTTACTTAACACTTGTAGCTTTTTTATTATTTCTGTTGTAAAATACAGAAATTTATTTTGTAAATGATCCTGCATATTTTCTAATCCAGAGGTAATACATGGACAATAGTTTTGATAAGTTTATTTGATGCTTAATTTGGTTTTATTGGACAAAGTGCCCTAGTCAATATTGTGTCTTATTTTTGTTTTCTGATTGTGATTCAAAATAATCAGCTGTGTTGGTAAATCTTGCTACATACACAAATTTACTCCTACTGCCCTCCCCCCCAAATACATACACACACACACACACACACACACACACACACATGCATGTGTACACAATCAACAAACATAAGAGAGATTCGTTTTTAGTCAAACAATTCAATGCTCACTGGGGTATCACAGTGAAATATGTTAACTCATGTCTACTGTAATATTTTCAAGAGCATAAGCCAGCACAATATGTTTTAGATCCTATCATTTTTGTGAAAATTATACTCATGTCTATGCTCCATTTAGGAATGTTAGTAATTATGAACATCATTATCAACTGGGGATTAAAATAATAATTATTATAGTAGAAAATTTACATGATTTACAATATGACAAGTTTTCACATAAAATTCTTATTTCTGACTTTTAATCTGCTCTAATGTTGTGTTACTATTACTCTTTATTAACATAATTTTGACATTTTCTTTCACCTTAGCATACAAAAATAATTGCCTCTTTTTCCTTAGAATGCTCATCGCATACAGCTGTAGACCTTTTTAGTATCTTTCTTCATGTAACATTTCTTAAATTGAATAATGGCTTTGAACTTTTCTGGAAGAAACCCTGTAGGCAATATGAGAGGGAAAAAAAATAAAAGAAAAATGTCAACTTTATTTATTATTTGTGAGAAGTATAAAATTCAAAATAAAACAAACAATGAAGTAGTTTTCATAGTAATGACAATTTTAAAGGAAATACACAAAGCTAGAAATCAGAAGACTTGGGTCCACATAGTCCATTTTTTCCTTAGATATAATATTCCTACTGCACAGGAATGTTAGAATAAAATTAATTACATTAGATAATATATGAGAGCCCTTTGAAAACTCTCAAATTCTACATAAATGTATTGTTTATTTTCTCAAATCATTATTAAGAAATTTATTTTAGTAATAACATTTTTTTTGATAATCCAAAAGCATACATTATAGTATATTTAAGCAAAACACTGGACAATGTGCTTTGGCAAATACAAGATGAACAAAATACCACTGTTCCTCACAAGTGATTCACAATCAAATGGAAAGACATCATATACAAAGTTAATGTTAAAAGAAGTAGGATTAATTAAATTCATGTTAATTGCAAAGTTCTAAAAAGAATAGCAGTAATTAATTTCAAACAGCACTAGTAAAAGTTTCATGGGAAAGGTAATTTATAGGGTGTGACATTATAAAAACCCTTTCATTACAATGTCAAAAGTCTTAAGAGGTAATTGTGGGAAGTATTTTTTTAGGCAACTTTTGGCTACTGAGGTGAAGATATTGAATAATACTATCAACATGCCCAGAATTGTGAAGGGTTTAGATTTTTAGACCACTCACCAGCTGACAGGTTAGCTTGCCACAGTTTCAAGGATGCTGGCAGAAGACATGAGACTCCTGGTTCAGATACAAGATACTGTATCACTCATGGCACAGTAGGCAATATGTGCTTTATGTTTTCACTGGTTCCCTTTACCCCTAAGCCTCATGGGAGTGATGTAGAGTAGTCTGGATGGAGGTTGCACTAGATTTGTGTAGAGGATTTGCCTCCTAGCTGAGGAATTCGGAGCTTAGGAAAAAGTTCCAACTAAATAGGTGACTGCTAGCAAATTTACCCAACCTATGTCTCAAGGAAGATGCTATTATCCTGGATAGTAAACAAATTAGTCTTTGCCCTAGAGCAGCGGTTCTCAACCTGTGGGTCATGACCCCTTTGGGGGTCGAACGACCCTTTCACAGGGGTTGCCTAAGACCATCGGAAAACAAAAAGATATTTACATTACGATTCATAATAGTAGCAAAATTACAGTTATAGAGTAGCAACAAAAATAATTTTATGGTTGGCGGTCACCACAACATGAGGAACTGTATTAAGGAGTCGCGGCATTAGGAAGGTTGAGAACCGCTGCCCTAGAGGGAGGCACTGTCTCTGTCATCCTAGGCTGTTGGCTATATACACATCTTGAAAATATAGCTTAGAATAAAAGACAAAAGCTGTCACATGATGTGCAGAAATGTGATAAACAAATGGAAAGTTGTCATGCAACAACACACATACACACACACACTACCGATAATATAAGCAATAAACAGAGAGTGAAGAAAATTTGCAGACATTGCTTGCCCTCCCATTTTCAGTTAGAGACCTATTTTTTAACCCAAACATAGGGAGATTGAATTTGATGACCACCCTGCATAATGTCTCCTTTTTATTTTAATGCCAACTCTTATTTTAGTTTGTTTACTATTACATTCAGTCTTTCCCTTCCTGCGCCTGGTCTCACTACTATGTAAATATTGTTTTTACTTAGATTTTTGTCAGTTAAATTAAATAAATGTAAGTATGATCTAGTGTCTATATCTGTGTGTGTGTGGTGGGGAAACTCAAATTTAGAAAGAAGAGGGGGCAATTAATGAAGGGAGATTTGGCACTAGGAATATCAGAATGCATTTACCTTTCTTTATGGAAAACAGAACCTGACTTCCTATAGGCAGCCTTCAATTTTGAGAAGAAAGATAATAGATATCTGAGAAGCTCAGCTTTGTTCTCTGGTTGTTCCTACTACAAGTGTTGCCTTTCTTTACATATTCTTAGGATCTGCCTAGAGACAAAAAAAAAAAAAAAAGAAGGGGGGGGGGAAGACCTTAGGAAAAGTATATCAAAGTCACACAAATCTCACAAGGTTAACAACTCTGAATGCCCCAAGCTGCTTAGGGAAATAAAATTTAAAAAAAAATAGACTGCAAATAAACTCTACTATGCCGGGGGAAAAAAAATTAATCTCCTGCAAAAAAAGTTATGGAGTTAGACATTCCACAGCTGGTATGGTAGTTCAATAATACTAGTAGGGACCGAGGCCCTTTCTGTCTCTCTGCTTTACTTTTCTTAATATGCATGTATGCCTTCATCCTCATGCTTACCAACTCATGGCTGCAGGAATATTGCTGCAATGATATCTATTGAATATATATTCTGAGAGGGGGAAAAACATGGGAAGCATATATCAGAAGATATGAAAATTTCTCAGATACCTTCAACATCTATCTCATTGGCCAGAACAGTGGGATAATGCTATCAATCACTCTCTGCAAAGGGATCTTAACCAGTACAGTTGTGCCAAATAAAACTGGATTTTCTTGGTAAGGAAAAGTGGAATATGCATATTATGTAGTCTAATAGCAATGTATGCCCCAAACACATTGCCTGGACCCAAATTGAGATTTCTCCTAAGAAAGGTAAAGGAATAAACAAAAGCCTACAATTTGAAAATGGAGGTCATTTGAATAATTTTGAGACCAAAAAGACCTAGTGAAAGCTCTTGCTCTTGCTTTTAGGCTAGAAAGAACCAAATGGATTTTCTGACATTCCTCCTCAGTAGTATTTGCACCCACATTTTTATTTTCCTGCCCCATCCCTTAATAAACTACCACTTAATGTTCATCTTAAGCAAATCTCTCCACTTTTTCACCAGATTCTGTCTTCCTTCACTTACCATTTTGCTCTAGCAATTCCTTGCTTGTGCCATATATATTCTCTCCTGGGTTATTTCTAACATCATGAAAATGTTGTTTTAGTATTTCTTTCATAAAAACAAACAAATAAATGCCTTTGTTTGAATCTATTTCTTTTTGCCAGGTACTGCCTAGTTGCTTTGTATCTCAAAAGAACTGCCCATCCTCACAACTTCCAATTACATTTTCCTATTTTCTCCCAACTCACTTCCACCAAGCCTCTGTGCTTTAACTCCAGCAGAACTGCTCTTGTCAATAATATATCCAGCGATATCCAGGTTGTTAAATCCAGTGAACAATTCCTAGTAGTATATATATTTATTAGCAGTATTTTATATAATGGATCATTCTCGATATACATCCTTTGCTTGGCCTTTAGAACACAACACTCTTGCTTTCCCTCTCACCGCACTGACCACTCCATTTCATCTCCTTTGATGGTTTTTTAACTGTTCTCTCTGGACCTCATAATAGTGGAATTGTATATGTCAATTCACAGGAAGAACCCCTTAATTAGCTGAGTATCTCATTACTCACTAGATTTTTTTTTTAATTTTTATTGGGGAACAGTGTTTTTCCCAGACCCATCAGCTCCAAGTCAAATCATTGTCTTCAATCTGGTTGTGGGGGGCGGGGTGCAGCTCAGCTCCAAGTCAACACATTGTTTTCAATCTAGTTGTGGAGGGCGCAGCTCACTGGCCCATGTGGGAATCAAACCAGAAACCCTGGTGTTACAAGGACTGTGCTCTAACCAACTGAGCCAACCGGCCACCCTAGATTTTTTTTTTTAAATATGGAACGCTTCACAGATTTGCGTGTCTTTCTTGTGCAGGGGCCAGGTTAATCTTCTCTGTATCATTCCAATTTTAGTATATATGCTGTCAAAGCGAGCACCCTAGATTTTTTTTTAAAGAATGCTCTAGAAGGTATTGGAGGCTGTAAAGCGATTCTTCACATCTCCCATGACAACAAATTTATATATAATACATATATATGCATTATTTTTATTCAGATACCTCACCCTTTTTGTTTGTTTGCTTTTCAATTATTTTCCAGGAATAACATTTACTTTTCCCAAAAATCTAATACTAAATATGAGGCCAGCCTAACATAGTTTCATGTGGGCTCATGTGAATCTAATTTAGAATTGCTTTGGCGTCTCTTGCACTGGCTATGGAGCATATATTGGTGGCAGATAGAATCCTTTGTTTATAAATCAACACCACTATACAGCTTTAATATCTGCCTCCTACTGTGTGGCCATTAATTTTGAAAGACTGAATTCAGGTCTTTGATACCTACTTTAGTTTTCAACTTATTCTAGAACTGAGCCACAAACCTCAGCTTGGGGAGTTAGGTAATCTTTACACAAATAGTTTTCTGCCAACTTCTTTTACTGTAAGAAGACTCCATTTTGTAATACTCCTTACATTAATTATAAAGGATCACCAAGAAATTTCCAGTGTTCTCAATTCTAAGCAAATTGAATGCAGATTTGGACAACTACTCCAGTGGGCCCACACTTCTCTTTCCTTTAGATTTCCTTTGTCCCATTTGACTAAAAATAATTTCCTTCTGCCTATCTGGAGTTCACTCATGATCAGGGCCAAATAGAATTTTTCTTTGTTCTCTACCTTAAGAGCTGGTACATATATAATGAATAAATATTAAATCACTCTTGCTTGTAAAATCCTGAAATGAATATATAAGATGTTTTAAAATATACATAAAATAAAACAACCAAAATTATAAATATCAATCATCCAGGAATGATGCCAGGACTCATTTTTCTTACACTAGCTAGATTCATTACTAGTAAGTTAAAATTTTTAGAGACGGGATAGTGAATAATTCCCATTGCCTTCAAGGCATCCTTCTCCCATCCCCACTTCCATCATAGCTGCTTCAGTTTGGCAATCCATATGGTTTTGTGGAAACTGACTCCTCTTCTAGCTTCAGTGGTGGAGTATATGACCACAGCTAGGCAGGTGTTAGGGGCTGAATTATGCTGCCCTAACCCCCACATTCATATGTTAAAGTCTTAATCCCCAGCACCTCAGAATGTGACTATATTTGAAGGGTCTTTAAAGAGGTAATTAAGTTAAAATCATAACTTTACAATTTATATGGATAGGCCCTAACCTATATGACCTATATATATATACCCTTATGAGAAAAGGAGATTAGGACACAGACTCAAAGAGAGGACCATATGAAGACACAGAGAGGAGATGGACACCTATAAGCCAAGAAAAGGACTCCAGAAGAAACCAACCCTTCTGACACCTTGACCTTGGACTTCAAGCCTACAGAAGTGTGAGAGAATCAATTTCCATTGTTTAACCCTCTGTCGGGTGCAACTGATCTCACAGATTCATTGCACACAAAGTTTCAAATATCTAACAGTTAACTTTAGTATCGTGACTCATCACTTCCATGCCTTACCCCTCTACCGTAACCTATCGCCAGTCGTGTTTGTGACTTAGTACAGTAAAGACGTATTTCATAGCGGCATCTTTGTGTGCAATGAATCTGTGAGATCAGTTGTGCCCGACGGAGGGTTATTAAGTTATCCAGTCTGTGGCATTTTGTTATGGAAGCCCCAGGAAACTAATATATCTAGGAATAGTTATTGGCCCAGAGGTGGGTAGGAGACTGAAGGAAACCCAGAGCACAACTCAGGACACTTTTTTTTTTAATATTATAAACTGAGAATATTATAAACTTTCTAACTGAGAAGATTGGAGAGAAGTATTTCTAAGTGCTGCAGGCATTCTTCTTAGTATCACGAAGGGAGGCTCCCTTAGGATGACACCAACCCCATAAAGGCAGAATGTTGCCAATATATGCCAGGTCTACCTGTAGATTTTTAAGTTATGTGAGCCAGTAGATTGCCTACACTTGAGCCATATGAAATTACTAATTATTTGACAATTTTTGATCATAAAAATAAGCAAGTTCATGACAATCAACCTAATTTATTGCTTAACCAGACCCTCCATTATAAGCTAATAAAACTCTTTACTGAAGAAATGGACATATGAAATTCTATGTCTTTGAGGATTTTTAACTTGTTGACCTGCTGCTAAAACATAATTTTAGTTGCAAAGTGAAAAATAGTAATTATTTAAGGGAAATATTGATACCGGTGGAGTTTCTGATGAAAGATTTCAAAAGAAATTCTAAGTTTAGATATAGAGATATAAAGAACATTATAGGTAAATGTACAGGTTTATGTATTACCTTTGATATAAATTTCAGTTTCTTTCTTTAAATAAGATGTCTTTTTGCCTTTCACTCTTTTTTTTAATCATTAAACAAATACTTAGTAAACCTTTTGCATGTGTCAGGTGCTATGAAACACACAGGTGTGGAGAGATAACAAAATGAGGAAAGTCCCTGGCCAAAGTTGTTTATTGCCTAGAGGAGAGAAACATTAAGCAAAAAATTACATACATACATACATACATAAAATTCCTTAGTAATTCACCTTTCTCCACTTGAAGAAGCTCTTCTTAACCTAATTCTAATTTAATGACCATAGGATGGGCATACTACTCACTGGGTAATTATAGAACCCATGCCCTTGTCTATAATAATTGTTCATGGGTGACATGTGATCCCAACCAAAGTGATTAACAAGTCCTTCTCAAGTCTTTGTTGGAGCTAGTAGTGAGAAAGTGCTCTCTTTTCTTAGCACCTTTAATTGTAATAAGAATATATACCCAGAACCACTGGTAATCATTTTATATACCACACAGAGAAATCTTAATGGAGAAAAAAGTCAATGCAAAAGAAAGCAGCAGAGATAAGAGTCTTGATGGTATTTTTGAGTTTCTACCCCAAGTGACTGAAACAAGTTCATTCTCAGAACATTCAATTATATAATGAATGTGTTATTTATTTATTTTTTAACTAGATGTACTTAGAT
Source organism: Hipposideros armiger (assembly GCF_001890085.2). Lineage (NCBI taxonomy): Eukaryota > Metazoa > Chordata > Mammalia > Chiroptera > Hipposideridae > Hipposideros > Hipposideros armiger. The sequence continues at coordinate 123,760 of NW_017731516.1, forward strand.
TTAAGTTAATTGGATCAAAACTCTTGTTAACTAACACATCTCTTTCTTCACTTGGGGATCTGCACAACATCCTTCAAAATGTTAAAATTCTTCTTTCCTCCTGGAAATCTTTGTGTTCCAATAGAATCCTACATTGAAGTCTATCACTGAATGCCTCAGCTTGCATTGCAGTTACACTTTTTTTAAGTTTTATACCTTATTAGAATTTAAGATCCTGGAAGAGTGCAAATTCTAATTTATCTTAGTATGCTTGGTACATAGTATATAGCTATGTACTTGGTACATAGCTAATGTTTATTAAAGGAATTAGTAATTATTTAATGTAAAATATGATTACTGACATTAATTGGCTTACCATACAATAAAGTGAAGCATTTAAATTGGGATTTAATAAAGAGATAAAAAGAAACTTACCACTATAGAATTACAAAAGGCAAAAAGCTTCAATTCTATAAAACTTCAAATGTGTATACTTTCCCCCCGACAGTTTGTGAATTCCCCTCATAAATGTTTTCCCCATTTTATCCTCACAATAACCCTGTGAAATAAGCAAAGTGAATATCTTCATTTTGTAGAACCAGAAACTGAGGCTGAGAGAGATTATGTTACTTATTCAGAGAAATACGGATAGTAAGTAGCAGATCCAGGATTAGAAACTGATGTATTATGTATTTATAAAATACTTTCAATAACAAAACTAACTTGGTGATTTTGATTTCTTCTTCTGTAGCTTATACTCCTATTGGCAGTCTGTGATGAATAATAATTTCTCCAAATAAACAGGGGTAGCATGGTCTTCTCAGCCAGAGTATTTCAGAGAGTCATGTATAACTGGTGTATAAATAGTAAATTCCCCTCCTATTTGTGCTATTTAGCCATATTTCCTGACTTGAAGGGATTATAAGATTTTAATAGAAAATAAACTCAAATCCTATCCACAAAATTTAGGTATAGACATATCATATACAAAGAGTTAGAATGTGTCCTAATAGAAATTTATAGAATGGACCATGACACCTCTGAAGCAGAGAGAGGGAGAGAGAGAGAGAAACACATAGGAAAATAAAGTGATTATGTATCTAAACTAGTAACTAAGGAGAAGTGAGCAATTTCTCAAAGTACAAAAATGGACTTTGTACTTGACTCCCCTGGTCCAGACACTAACTTTCTTATGATCCTTTGGAGAGAAATCAGTGTGCAGCAAAATTAAAATAACCCATGGTGCTAGTGCTCCATGGGATTTTCTGGAATCTCTCTGCTCCTTACTTCCTTCTGGCAGACGAAGAGCAAGAGGGCCATGGAGGCCATAATTAGCTCCTCACTACCATGTAGGTGTCCTGAAGAGATGGCAGATCAGTATAAATTGCATGAGAGAACTGGAAATCTAGAAGCAGAAGATGAAGCACCAATGGGGCAACGGAAAGAAAATCAGCAGCCCCCAAGTATGTGGGAAGTCCACATGGATAAGTGCCTGTATTAGGATAACAGATCCATTCCCCCAGCAGGAGCCAAAATAACAATACCTTAAACAACGTAATAGTTTATTTCCTACTCATGTAATGGCATAAGCAGTCTAGGTCTTGGATATTGAATCCACAGCGTAATTAAACAAAATCCTGTAATTTTGCTCTGCTGTCCTTTTGAGCAGGTAGCCCTTATATGCGTGATCCAGATGGCTCATTAGTTCTTCCACAATTTCACTAGGTCATGGGTCAAGGAGGGAAGAGTGTAGGAAAGGTATAAAGTGTGCCTGGAAATTTGCATTTATCACTCAGACTCACATCCATTAGCTAAAAATTACTTACATGGCCAAACACAGTTTAAAGGGAAGCTAGGGAATGCAGTCTTTATTACAGACAGCCATATGGTTCTACTAATAATTGAAGATTTTATTACACTAAGAATGAAAAGAAACAGTAATTTAGGGACTTACTAGCAATCTCTGCCACAGTGTTGTACAGGCAGCTCAAGAGGAAGGTTGACAGGAACAGGTTTGTGCAGGTGACATCAATGGTGGCTGATAGAAAAAGAGAAGAGAAGGGCTGAGAAGGAGGGTGGGACAAGCAACTAAAACAGAAGTCTGGCAAAGACTAGGTTCAATGAACATAATGTGTGAAACAATTTTGCCCTTAGAAGGATCCCAGAAAGACATTAAAGGGAAATGTCTTTCTATTTGACAAATGGGAACTAATAAGCCATTGGTCATAGAAACTTAAGAGTTTTAAAGTAGAATACTAAATTCCATAAGCCAACAGATATATGTGTTTTAAAATTAGAATTTTAGATACATGTGTATTAGAATTGTAATAGCACTTATTACATAGGTAAATGATATTCATCTGTAAGAGTAGACACTTTATAATTGTAAATTTATATTTTTGAATGGTCATTTGGTAATATGTGGTGAGTAGATAGAATAATATTGAATACAGAGGGTACCCAAAAAAATGTATACACATGTTAAGAAAGGGAAAAAACTACATTAAAATTATAATACTCAATATATACCAATAACAAAAGATGAATACAAGTCATGTGTATACATTTTTTTGGCACCCCGGTATATATTAAGCCCAGGATAAATATAGGTTTAGGGATGAAAAAAAGAAAAAAGGCATGATTCATCTTAGACACCTAAAAGTAAATACATTTCAGAAGAAATAAAATTGATTCAAGACAAAGCTTGAAGACCAATTTTGAGATAGGATTTAAACTAGCTGCTTTTAAAAATGGTAATCTTAAAAAACTCAAGGTGTGAAACCTGTGGAAGGTCCAGTCATTGAATAACATCTCAGATGTATCCAGGAGAGAAGCTTTGACTTGACCTTTGGGTTATATCTGGGTTTCAGCTAAAAAAATGGTTCATTATTTTTCTCATTTTCCAGAAGTCAGGAACCATGCAAGGAAACAACACAAGTGGGTTCAGAAGTCAAAGAGTTTAAACTAAGCCAAAAGATAGTGTTAAGTTCAACAAACTGGGCTTTGTACCTCTGTCTAATTGATATCTGAAAATTCTTCTTAGTCTAGCAAGAGGATTCTTTGCACTGTAACCAAAAATGTTTACTATAATTTGTTAAGTGGGTGATGCATTAAATTATTCTCCACAAGGGAGAAAGATGGAGAGGAAAAGATGGTACCAGTCTCCACTCAAATTGAAATGGGGAGAGTCTGCTCAATACTCATTAATTCATATATAAATAAATGGGCAATATCAATTAAGAGTTCCCTTTTTAAGAGTGTGCAGGGAATATTTCAAAACACTTTCTCAGACCTTTGAAGGCCAGATCAGTCTTATTTCTTTTTTTTTCCTATGAGGCAATCATGTATTTACTTTTTTCTATTCTTTTCTTTTTATATATTTTTATTGGGGAATTGGGGGAAAGGGAACAGACAAGTTGCTATCCTTATGTTCTTCAGTCTAGTTGTGGAGGACGTCGCTTCACTGGCCCTTGTTGGTATTATCATTGCGCTCTTCCTGGGGGAGGCAGTTGCTCACCGGCCATTGGAAGGCCGCTCACAGCAGCTCCCAGCAACTCCCGGCGGCTCCGGGCAGCTCACCAAAGCGCCCGCCAGCTGCCAGCCAGCCCCACTGCAGCCTATGCCATCACTGGCGACTCACAGCAGCCTAGCTTCAGGTTGAGCTGTTGTTCACCATCTTAGCCGTAGAGGGTGCAGTGTTACTAGCCCTAATGTGGGATCCAAACTGGGGACCTGCTGCACAGAGCTGGCATCTCAAGCCAACTCTTAACCAGCATGCCTCTCAGCCAGCCCTTTTCTTTTTTCAATTACAGTTCACATTCAATATAATTTTATATTGGTTTCAGGTATACAGCATAGTTGTTAGATATTTATATAATTTATAAAGTGATCTCCCTGATAGTCTAGTACCCACCTGACACTATGCATAGCTATTACCATATTATTGACTATATTCCCTATGCTATACTTTACATCCACATGACTATTTGTAACTACCAATTTATACTTCTTAATCCCTTCCCTTTTTTACCCACTTCCCCAACCCCTGTCCCTCTGGCAACTACCAAAATGTTCTCTATATCTATGAGTTTGTTTCTATTTTGTTTCTCTGTTTATTTTGTTCTTTAGATTCCATATATAAGTGAAATCACATTGCATCTGTCTTTCTCTGTCTGACATATGAGGTGGGACAATTAAGTTCATGAACTCATCCTAGAAAAAGTTCTACATACTTCATTGCTGAATATCACTATAGTCACCTTTTTGAAGTACCTCCCTTGGGAAGCTGTGCACCAACAACAGTGCCTAGTCTACCCTTCAAAGCAATTTTGGAACTCTTTTTCTGGACCGGCCATCAGAGCTGTTGTCATATTACACTTGATATCCTCAATGTCATCAAAATATCTTCCTTTCAATATTTTCTTTGTCTTTGGGTAAAGAAAGAAGTCATTGGAGGCCAGACCAGGTGAGTAGGGAGAGTGTTCCGATACAGTTATTTGCTTACAGGCTAAAAACTCTCTCACAGATAGTGCTGTGTGAGCTGGTGCCTTGTTGTGATGCAAGAGCCATGAATTGTTGGCGAAGTTCAGGTCGTCTAACTTTTTCACGCAGCCTTTTCAGCACTTCCAAATAATAAACTTGTTTAACTGTTTGTCCAGTTGGTACAAATTCATAATGAATAATCCCTTTGATATCAAAAAGGTTAGCAACATCATTGCAACAAATTATCAAACTTAATTGTCAGACCTCATATTCAGTAGAATACCTTCCAGGTCCACCTATGTGACCACAGATGGCAAGAACCCATTTTCTTCCATAGCTGAGCAATATTCCATTGTGTATATGTACCACCTCCTCTTTCTCCATTCATCCATTGACAGACACCCAGGCTGCCTCCACATCTTGGCCATTGTAAACAATACTGCAATGAAGAAATGGATCCACAATTCCTTTGAAATAATGTTTTGGGTTTCTTCATATAAATACTGAGAATTGGGATTACTGGGTTTTTCTTTGTTTTATGTTATAACCTTTGTGTTAAAGTCCATTTTGTCTTTCAGAAGTATTGCTACCCCAGGTGTTTTTTTTTTTTAATTTCCATTTGAATGAAATATTTCTTCCATCCCTTTACTTTCAGTCTGTGTGTTTTTCGATCAGAAGGGGGTCTCTTGTAGATAGCATATGTAAGGGTCTTTTTTCCTTATCAATTCAGCCACACTATCTTTTGATTGGAGCATTTAATCCATTTACATGGAAAGTAATTGTTGATAGGTATGTAGTTATTGCCATTTTATTATTTATAATTTTTATCTTTTTGTGTGTGTGTGTGTCTTAAAGAAGTCCCTCTAACATTCCTTGCAATATGGGGTTGGTGGTGAGAAACTCCTTTAACCTCTTCTCTGGGAAGCTCTTTTTCTGCCCTTTAATGCTAAATGATAGATATGCTGGATAGAGTAATCTTGGTTATAGGTTCTAACTTTTCAACACATTGAATATTTTGTGCCAATCTGTTCTGGTCCGTAAACTTTCTGTTGAGAAATCAGCTCACAATCCTATGGGGGTTCCCTTATAAGTTACTAGTTGCCTTTCTCTTGCTGCTTTTAGGATTCTCTCTTTGTCTTTAACCTTTGGCATTTAAATTGTGATGTGTCTTGGTGTGGACTGTTTTGAATTTATCTTGTGTGGGACTCTCTGTGCTTCTTGGGCTTGTATTTAAATTTCCTTCACTAGATTAGGGAAGTTTTGAGTCGTTCTTTCTTCAAATAGGTTTTCAATTTCTTGCTTTCTCTCTTCTCCTTTTGGTAACCCTATGATATGAGTGTTGGTATGCTTGATGTTGTTGCCAAGGCCCCTTAAACTATCCTCATTTTTTTTATTCTTTTTTTTCTTTCTGCTGTTCTAATTGGGTGTTTTCTGCTACCTTATCATCTAAATTGCTGATTTGGTGCTCTGTCTTTCAAATTGCTGAATTAATCCTTTGCTTCATCTAATCTACTGTTGACTCCTTATAGTAGGTACTTCATTTTTTATTTCTGACTGGTTCTTTTTTATGGTTTCTATGTCATTTTTTATGCTTACTACTTCTTTGTTGAAGTTTTCATTAAATTTCTTGAGCATCCTTATAACCAGTATTTTGAACACTGTCTTCAGTAGGTTGTTTGTCTCCATTTCATTTAGTTATTTTCCTGGAGCCTTCTCCTGTTTTTTTTATTTGGGACATGTTTCTTCGTTTCCTCATTTTCACTGATTCTCTGTGTTCACTTTATGTATTAGATAGATCTCCTATGTCTCTTAGTCTTCACCAAGTGACCTTATATTGTAGTTGTCCCATATGCTCCAGTGGCACAGTCCCCATGATCACCTGTGTTGTGTGCTCCAGAAATGTCCCCTGTATGGGTTTTGAGTGCCACTGTGAAGATAATCAGGCAGCGTTCTGTTGTGTTCTGAAGCCTCCCAAGTGTGCTGGTCCTGGGACGTCTTGGGTGGGGCTCTGGTGTAGGCCCAGGTTAGTCATTGCCTGTGACTGGCCCAGGACTACGTGATAGGCACTATAAAGTGATTCATGGTTGGTCGCTCCCTGTGCTGGACCTGGAGGCATGTGGGAGAGGCCATGCTGAGAACCAAGGGTGACTGTCACCAGTACTGGACCTGGGGAAGTTCTGCAAAAGGCCCAGGGCACCCCAAGGCCTAACACCACCTGTCAGCTGTCCATAAATCTCAGCCATAGAAAGAGATTCAGGCAGTATGCGAGTTAAGTAAGGTAGGGTCTAAGGTAGTCACCAGGGTGTGGTGAGTGGTGTTCATCAGTTTAATACAAATGCAGGTTTAGTGCCAGGTCTCAGCCTGGGGCTACTTTGCAAAATTCCTAGAGTACACTGAGGCCAGCCACTGCCTGCCTTGAGCCTGCAGACCCCAAGACTTGTCCAAGAAAAACTGAAGCATGGGTTGTGGCTGGTTTTGTGTCACCAAAAGGACCTTAGGTGGCATGCAAGCTGAGACTGGCTGTTTGCTGCTGAAAGAGCTTCCTGCTGTGCATGAGGTGGGGCTGGTTGCCCAGCCACCAAAATTGCTTCCAGTTGTGCATGAGTTGGGTGAGGCCTGGTGTTGGTCGTCACCAGGGTGGAGTGAGTGGTCCACACCAGGCCAATGCAATTTCAGATTCAGTCATTTGGGGGAGGGTTCAACAGAGGAAAGATGGTGTCCGCCTGTATGTTACACAGGTGGAGGACTCAACACAGAGACAATGGTGTCTGTCCCCTCTAGCTTTCTCCCTGAAGCCACACAGCTCAGTCTTTCCCTGTATGTCTCTGGTGCCTCTTGAGTCACCATCTCTCCACTGGAGCCCGGCATGAGTGCCTGCGAGCAAATGAGTCTGTGCTCGGGCTATTTAAGAGGATGTTTGGGTTTCCAGCAGCCTTCTGTCTCACCCAGATGGGCGAAATCCCTGCTGATTTTCACAGCCTCTTCCTGGCACTGGAACCCTGGGCTGGGGAGCCCAGTGTGAGGCTGGGGTCCCTTGTTTCTCAGGGGTACCTCCACCACTGAGATGTCCCTCCCAGTGCTCATCCACCACAGGTAAGTGTGGGGCCAGCCCGTTTTGCATCTCTACCCCTCCTAGCAGTCTCATTGTGGCCTTTTCTTTATATCCTTAGTTACAGGAGTTCTGTTTAGCCAGCCTTCACGTGGTTCTCCAGGTTGATTGTTCTATAATTTAGTTGTCATTTTAATGTGGTCATTGGAGGCAACAAGCACAGCATTTTCCTACTCTTCCATCTTGCCCAGAACTCCTCAGATCAGTCTTATTTCAATAACAAAAGGATGCTGTCAGCCTTCCAATGTCAGGTGTTTTCCATATAACATAGTAGTTAACAGAGCATATTATGGAATCATAACTACTAAATTTGAATTGTGGTTTTACTACTTGACTGCTGTGTGATTTGAGGCAAGTTATTTAAATGTTTGGGTCTATTGTTTTTGTTTTTTTCACTTTCAAGGCATTTTAAAAGAAAACTTTCAAATGTCCTCAGAGGGTTGTTGAAAAGATTGAATAAGATGACAAATAAATTAACCATTTGCTGGCTATGTTATAAGTAATGAGTACATACTTACATTATTATTATTCTCTTAAAAAGCCAGTGAAGCTCTGTGTAGTAGGACAGGATGATAATTCCACAGCAAATGGAATCTGGGATGAAGAACTTTCACATTCTCATTGCTGTTGATTAGAAGATTGTGTTTCTCTCATATGAGGCCTCTTTACTAGAAGTTGTCCAGATCTACTTCTGCTCTAATTTGGGAATGAGTCCAAGAAGTTTGCAGTTTCAAATTTTGTTCCAATTTCCTAGTAATGCTCTCATCCTCTATTCCATGAAATTCTGAGGTGATAGATGATATTTGAGAGTTGGAATGACTGTTTTAAAACTATACATCTGATTCAGTGATTACTATCTAATTCTTTAACTTGGATATTTTCCCCTTACCTTTTTTTGGAAGGGAGAGATATTTTTTATAAGAGATTTATTTTTACAAAATGAACTGTGTATTAATTTCCTGAGACTGCTAAAATCTTCACAAATTAGCAGTATAATACAATATAAATGTACTTTCTAACACTTTTGGAAGCTGGAAGTCTGAAATTCAGCAAGGCTGTGCTCCCTCTGGTTGCTTTAAGAGCAAATCCATTCTTTGCCTCTTCTAGCTCCTTAAGGGTATCCTGGCATTCCGGGCTTGTAGCCACATCATTCTCATCTCTGCCTATGTCATCACATTGCTTTCTCTGTGTGTCTGTGTTATTGCCCTTTGTCTCTCTCTTATAAGGTACTTGTGATGGCATTTAGAGTTTACCCACGTAGTCCAGGGCAGTCTGAAAATCCTTATTTAATTACATCAGAAAATTCCCTTCTTTCAAATCTGAACATTTATAAATTCCAGACAGTAGGGTTTGATGTCTTTGGGTGGCCATTACTCAACCTGCTACATACTGTTTGATATAGTTTCCTTGGAGGCCCTTTTCCTTCAGGCTTACATGTCCCATCCTCATACTGTACTTAGTGGGAATCATGGTTTTTGTTTGTTTTTCAATTGTATATTACGTGAAGTACATATATTTTTGGGAGTAGGTGCTGTAAAAGTGCAATCGCTTTGTAGCAACTTAATGTATCATCATATAGCTGACCTTTGTCTTTAATATCAAAGTGTCTGAGGAAATTGCTTACAGTACTGAATAAGACATCACGTGGTATATATCAGGTAAATCCACAAAAATGAATGCCAATCTTCAGTCCAATCCACACATATTTAAAAAGTTATTGGTTAAAAAAATGAAAACTGTATAGAAAAACCACTTGTGGTACAAAGGCTGATATTCTGGTTTAAGAAGAGATACATATTCATGTAAAAATGGAACTGTTGATCTGGAAGCCACTTTGAGAGTACCTCCTTCCTGGAGCTTCCGATTTTACGAATGAGAAAATGGACAAAACTTTTTAGTTTTGTTCACATGGTTCAAAAGGGTTGTGCACCTAATTTGAAGCATCCCTGGGGCTAGGATCCAGGTTCTTTTGTTCCACGGTCAGTTTTTCCCTCCCTTGTTGGGAAAAGCTTACTATTTCATTAATTAGATCCACTTCTTAATTTATAAAAATGCTTACATAAAGGAATGCATCAGATTATTCATTGCAAGGTAAGTTAAATATTATGTTATTTTAAGAAAGAAAAAAATAAATGCAAGAAAACTCACCAGAAACCTTCATCTAAAAGCTGGAGAGAAACACAAGAGGGAAACAAAAGATACCTGTATTAAAGCAGGGGGAAAAAAATCTTAATATTGTCATTGTCATGGTAACAATGCATTCACTGTTTTATCTATTGTTATCAAAATGTATAAAGTAGAACTCCCTTACCAATAGATGAGGTACACATCTGCTTAGAAAAGATAGTATAAAGGGTTGTACAAAATATATCTTTACCCTGTTATCTAACTTGATTTTTTTTTCCAATTGGGCTAAACAATGACAAGAAATAAAGCACTTTTTGTCATTGTTTAATTCAATCCAAGAAAACGAAAATTACATTGATTGCAAGAAAGGTCTGTTGCTCTGTCTCTCATGAATACATTATTTGCAATTGATACACAATATTGTCATCATTTATTAGATTAACTAGTTGTAACCTCATAAACCTGAGGCCTGGTGCCTGTGGAATTGGAGCTAATAGACAAAATCTGATATGGATGAATACAAAAGAGACAAAGCTTAGAAATGCTTCTCAACCTTAAGGTACACAGGAATAACCTGGGCATCTTGTTAAAATGCAGATTCCATTTCATGAATTAGGAGTGAAATCTGAGATTCTGTCGTTCTAAGTACCTATATTGTTATCCCATATCCAAGCTTCAACTTTTTTTCTTTCTGGCCTTTTGTATTTTTAGTTTTGTTCATCTGCTGCTGTTTACATTCTGGGGTATAAGAGGGATCCCCTTCACTCCTTCTCTTCCCCACCCCAGCTTTCTACTATTGAAGTGGGGATTTCCTTAAAGGAATGAGAAGTTGTGCAGAAGTTTTACTGAGCATAAATAGAAACCTTTGTACAATTAACAAAGTGTGCATCACAATTGTGCTGATGACCAGACTGTCTGACATTTACATTTGTGCAAGTCAAATATCTCAGGTGTCCTGAAGTTTCCTTCAACTTGACTGCATTTTAGACAGGTTTCGTCCTGATCCTGAGCCTCTGACCTCCCTTTTTTGGGGGGGAAGGTAAGAGCTTAACTTTGATTGACAACTAGTAGCAAACACAGTTGGCTTCAATAAAAGAAAAATATTAGCAAACTTCCTTGCCAAAGATGCCACCTTTTATTGCCTCAAACTGAACAATCTCAGGGTTCTAGCATTGAGCCACATTGCATGTCCCTTTTATAACACTGGACCTCATCATTTCACTGGTCTCAAAAACTTTTTTTTTTTTTCACGAAAAGAGCTTCAAAGCATCCATTTCTGGCTCCCCTTTTATGTTCTCAAACCCCATCAATTTGGTCTGCTAGAGCAGAGCCACCTGGAAGCTGTTCTCCCCAATTACTGATGCAATCCCCTTGTATTTTTTTCTTCAAGTGAAAAACATGAGCTAAGTATCAATTTATGTATGTCTGTGAGTTGTCTGGGAACCCATATTCGAATTTTCTACTTAGATATGGTATCCTCCCATGTTTGTTTTATGAATCATCTCAGCTGATATAATGAAATCATTTACTTTATGTGTACATAAGGATTACCTTTGTAGGTCTTTATATGTTTGTCTATCAATTCTTGCTAATATATTCATCTCAATATATGTCAAGGAAATAAACTTTACAATTGGAAAAAATACCATCTAAATAAATAAAATGGGAATTTAAGTCTTTTGCTTCCAAACATATGTTGTATTTTTGAGTTATCAAGTGTTTTTTGTCCATAATGATATTCAGCATATTCTTGTATTTTATATTACACCACATGTAACTATTTGACAACTACCTAAATAAAATCACTAGCACTGAGTGCCTGATATGAACCTGACACTTTTCTAAACCTTTGACTGTAATCCTCACAATAATCTATAAGTGCAGTACAATTATTATGATCATTTTACCCAAGAAGGCACTCGAAGCACAGAGATTAAGTAATGTAGGGGAAGAAAAATAAATTTTACTTTAACCTTCAAGCTTCTTAATTGAGATCCCACACTGTAATGAAAAGAAAATTAACAGGCGAAAAACAAACAGAAGTTTAATAACATATATACCTCCTGTACACATGGGAAATACCCAGGAGAACTGAATAACTTACCAAAATGGTCCAAGCCACCACTTTAAACACCATCTCCAGCTAAAGACAAAAGAAGATGCTAGGGATTAGAAGCCAATCAAGGGAGGTAATTAGGCAAAGCACAGCAAACAAGGATAAAGTAGTTACGTAGATAAAAGTCTTTGCCTTCTTTATTGATAATATTTTTTAGAGATTTAGTCATTCTCTCTTTGTACAGAGAGAGAAAAACCTTTAAAATGGAGCCTCCCCTTATAAATTTAAATGTCTCTTACGAAAGGGTAACTTCTGCTTGATTTGAGAACTTCTCAAGTGTCTGCTGTTTTAAAAAAATAGCTAACTCAAAATAATCCTTATGCCAAACAGGCATATTTTGGGGTGGCATATTTTGCTCCCCTTTGATAACTTGGCTAAGGTCATACACCTGAGAAGTGATTAAACTTGAACCCAAGAATTTGCCTCTGCAGCCTGAAAGCTTAACCACAAAACATTTTGTGAGGAGCAATGAGTACTTACAATAATTTCTCAATGCTTTAAAATTACTTGGATATTGGGAAATATAGAAATTGCAACTAGGCCAAACTCCACTTACCTGCATTTTAATAAAGAGCAGAGTTAGATGAATTAAAAGGCAGCTTAAATTTATATAGTACTTTGAATATTGCTTTTGGTTCTCAAACAACTGATGAACAAACACTGTACTATTATAACATATTTAATACAATATCAATATGAAATACACATAGATACAATATACAATTTTGTAATATATAACAGAAAACTATAAAATTTATACTAACATTTGTTAAGCAAAAAATCCTTAACTTCCAAAGTGAAAAGCTTTTTATAAGAATGGGTTTATTGGAACATAAAGCGCCAGGTCCTGGGATAAGAAGCTTAAACTACCAGCAGCAATGGTAGGTGGAAAAGGCAACATGCCCACTGTCCTGGACTTGACAGACATTGAAAATACAGTGAGACAAACAAATAAAGAAACAAAAACTCATAGACACAGACAATAGTTCAGTGGTTACAAGAGGGTAAGGAGGGGAGAGGGGTGGTAGATGAGGGTAAAAGGGGTCAAATATATGGTGATGGAAGGAGAACTGACTCTGGATGGTGAACACACAACATGATATACAGATAATGTATCACAGAACCGGTACACTTGAAACCTCTGTAAATTTACTAACCAATACATGTCAATTAAAAAGTAAATTTTTAAAAAATACATTAAGTAGGGCAAAGAAAGCAGTAATTGTTTTGAAAGGATTTACATTGCGTACAAATGACGGGAGTGGGATGAGCTGAAGAGGGGCTAGTTCCGGGATAGGTACAGGGCCGGTAAGGAGTAAGTGTTGCGGGAGACCAGCTCCCGTGGGGTCCAGGGGTTCCCTCAGGTGGAGGCGGAGTCGGCGAGGAAAAAGAAGAAAGATACGCGGAGACACAGGAGCGCTTTTTCAAGAAGAGAAGTGTCTCACTTTATTCTACAGCATGCCCCTTTTTATCGTGGGCAGTTGACCATTATCTCATCAGTAAAAAGTTCTTTTACATAGTTTAGATCAGGGTTTTACTTCCTGTAATTCTTATGCTCCAGGGTACAGCTTGACTTTCTTATGCTAAAAGATCAACTTATCTTAACTGTGTTTTAATCCTTTTTACCTATAGTAACTATATGACTAAGGCCAATCTTTTTACCTATAGTGAAGTGACTATGTGACTACTCAACAATTATCCTAAACACTATTTGCTAAGCAGGATCTTAAGATTTATAGGGTGTGTACTTTGACCTTTACTAAGAGACTAGTGTGACTAAAATTACCTTTAGTGTATAAAATAGAATTATTGTAATATATCTATAAGAAGGGGTGTAAGATCTTCATCCTACTGGGGGGCATCCAAAGGGGAATTTAAGTCTTCTAAGATATAAAGTAGTATCTATTTCTCAGTCAGAGCTTCAGAATTTGTCACAATTGCAGTGTGTTTGGCCTTGTCAGATACTGAGGCGCAGACGGCTCCCAGCAAAGTGTTGCTCTTTTGGACTAACTGTGGGCAACAGTCTGGAAAGTTCATGCTTACGAAGTGGAAGGTCCTGGGATTCACGGACATCTAGCAATTCTTCTTTATATCCTTATGGAAATAGTCACCTGGAAGTTAATTCAAAGTTCCAACACAAACTCAGGAGTGTGAGCAGTGTTTTGTTGGTTTTGCTCTGCAGTCGTTAACTGATTAGCCCCTTCTTGTCTCTTCCTTCTACCCTCCAGTCTGCTGTAATTTAAGTTGGGACATCTCAGAATTTTCTCCAGTCATCTCATATATAATGTAAAACATATTATACATTATATATTATATATTTAATATGATTATATAATATATGTCTAATGCAGATATATATTCTTCTTGCTGAGATCATAAATCTTTGGGATAAATAATTTTGCAAACAGTCAGGCAGTGATTTTATGAGAACTGTGTTTTGATGCTCTCTTTTACATTCTTTTCATCAATGATCAAGTTAGTTAAATGACTTTTAGGAGATGATAGTGCTGCCATTTTAATTGAGATATTTGAAACCTCTAGTAATGCTTTTATTAGAAATGATATTATCTTAAGAGAATGAAAAGATAAGCCACAGTGTAGAAGGAAATATTTACAAAGCACATATCTGATAAAGGATGAAGGGGTTCAGAACAGGCCTTCCCAGGATGTGCCCCTTTGGCATGTGAATTTTTTTGAGCTGAAGGAAATTGAGACCCTGCAGGCTCAAGAGAAACTTTTCCAATGCTTTAAAGAATCCAACTTGCCCATAATGAAAGTTCTTATCAGAAGTAACTTTTATGACCTCTCTATAGAACAAGGAAAATTTCTAATTACTGAACATCTGCTTTTCTTTTCCTGTGAATGACTCTCCTCTCTACTGAAGCTTTAGGTGCCTTACCTCATCCTTAGCTTAGAATGTCACATGCACCTCATTTTACCTGTCTCTGAACCACTCATGTATGTGGAGTCTGTGACTCTCTTATGTAAGTGGGGTTACCACATGTACTTATATAATTAAAGTTGATTATTTTCTCTTCTGAATCTGTCTCATGTCAATCAGATCATTAGGCCAGTTGGAAGAACCTAGAAGGATAGAGGAAAATTTCTTCCTTTCCTATAATGACTTGTATCCAAAATATACAAAGAACTCTTAAAAATCAACAGTGAGAGTTGAAACAACCCATTTTTTAAAATGAGCGAAAGATCTGAACAGAGAGACACCTTACAAAGGAAGATGCACAGGTGGCAAATAAGCATATGAAAAGATGCTCAAAATCATGTCATTAGTGAATTGCAAATTAAAACAACAATGAGATACCAGTACACCCCAATTAGAAGGCTAAAATTAAAAACAAAAATATGATAATATCAAATGCTAGAATAGATGTGGAATAACAGAAACCCTCATTCATTGCTAATGTGAATGCCAAATGGTATATGTACTTTTGTATGACAATTTGGCAGTTTCTTACAAAACTTAACATATGATCTAACAATCATGCTCCTAGGTATTTACTCAATTGAATTAATGCATATCTATACGAAAACTTACGTGCAGATATTTATAGTAGTTTTATAAAAAATGACAAAAAATGAAAGCAACCAAGAGGTTCTCCAACAAGTGAATGGATAAACACGCTTAGTACATCTATACAATGAAATATTATTTCACAATAAAATGAAATTAGCTAACAAGTCACAAAACAACATGGAAGACACTTATATCCATATTGCTAAATGAAAGAAGCAAGTCTGAAAAGGTTACATATGGTATGATTCTAATTATATGACATTCTGGAAAAGGCAAAACTTTGGGACAGTATGTACATCATTGGTTGCCAGTGGTCTAAGTTGAGAATAGTAGAGATGAATAGGTGATGAATAGGTGAAGCACAGGGAATTTTAGGGTAAAACTATTCTGTATGATAATGTAATGGTGGATACATGACAGTATGTTTTTGTCAAACCCATAGAACAGCACAACACAGAATGAAACAATGTAAACTGTGGATTTAGTAAATAATAATGTACCAATATTTGTTCATTTTTGGTAACAAATGTACCACATTAATTGCAGATGCTAATAATAGAGGAAACTATGTGTGTATGAGGACTTATATGGGAACTCTCTGTCCTAGCTTCTCAATTATCCTGTACATATAAAACTTCCAAAAATCAAATCTATTATGTTTTTAAAAATCATAATATGAGGATTAGTAACAAAAATATTCTCACTATATACTCATTGCAGCCACATATAACCTTTTTGAGGTCAACTTATAAACTAATTTTGCATGAACAAGGTCAAATTCCCAATGCAAATTTAATAGTAAACATTCTACAATTTAAAAATCTGCCCTAACACAAATTAAATTAATTTAAAAACGACAGTGATGCCAAGGGTAAATAACAGAAAATGCACATTTTGAATTATTTTACATTTTTATTTTAAATGAATAAAACATTTAAATAGGATCTGCCTGCTAGATAAATTGATAGTAAATCAAGTCACATTAGAATAGACTTTGAAGACAGCAATAAGTAAAATAATAATAATAATAATAATAATAATAATAATAATAATAATATATTTAAAAACAGGGTCTTAGAGTAAGAAAAATCTGGTTTCAAAATCTGTCTTCATGTGACCTACTAGCTGAGTGATCTGTGGGTCAATTACCTAAACTCAAGGTCTTTTTCCCTCACACATAAAATGGAGATAAAATGTGACCTCATCTATGTATCTGCAATAGCTAAATGAGGGAATGCATGTTAAAGCCTTAGTGTGCTACCTGGCATGTACTAAGGGCTCAATAATCAGTCATTACATGCATCACTGATATTGACAAAATGTCTCATTTTCCAAATGAAAGTAATATCTGAGACTCCATTATTGCTATTTCTGATCCATAGAATTTTACATCAGGTAGGGATAGTTGAAGCAATACTTCAATTTTAGAGGTAAGAAAATTGAGGGTTACATGTTTGAACACTTGATAAATTTCAGGTAACTGGTTAATAACTGATGACTCTCAGTCATTTGCTTACTACACAGCCTTGTGTGATGTTCCTTGATCATGGCTATGATGACTGTCGCTTTATTCCAACATTATCCATTTCCATTCTACTGAAAGGATTATTTTTTGTTTCTCTCTTAAGTAAGGACTGTTTAGTGGAACAACACTAGAATAAGTTGAAGCATAGAACCTGGTTATAGTTCTGATTTTGTTACGTGCCACAAAAGTCTTCTTGCATGGAGGGTAACACATACTTTTGTTGAATCTTCAGTCTCTTCAAATGTGTATTGAATGATACTGTAGAAATTATTAGTAACTGCATTTTATATGATTATTGGAAGGCTACAATGAAACATGTTTAAAAGTGGTATGAAAATCCAATGTGCTATTTAAATATAAAATATTATATCTATGACTATGAGAGGGAGTTGAAAGCAGGTTACTATAAAAGGAATTCATAAGCATAGCCAACACAAGAATGCACATTCATTTGAGAAGTAGGAGGTGTTTCTACTTGTTTTCATTTTTCCCCAGAGTTATGAGCAATGGATAATAATTAATTGTCATCTAAATAAAGAGCAGAGCAACTTACAAGGATATTTATCATCAGGATTAGTGTTTGCCAGCCAGAGTTAAAAAAAGCGTGCCTTAAGTTCCTATCAACAATGCAATATACACTGATAAAAATCAAAGTATGCATTTTAAACATCTTTCTATTCTGTAGTTCAGTATTGAAAGATAGATTTTAGTTCCAATTTTTATAATGATATTATACTTTTAACCTGAAATAAAGCTGTTAATGTAAAAAAGAGATTTTTAAATTCAAAATCAGAACAAATATATACCCTGAAACATAAGGTGTGAGTTCTCTACTACCGAATAGAATGTTATTAAAATTACCCTTCACTAATAAAAATGTAGGTAATATATTTTGGGAGTCACTAAGTACGGTCCCTTTTAAAAATCTTGCCGTAAATTCTATAAATAGAATGAACAGTCTATATTTTAAATAGATGTCCCTCGAAATCCTCTTCCAACTTAATTTTAGGTGTCCTATCCTTAAACTACATTTAAATTGGGATTGTTATTAATGACTTTAATAAGAAGTCCTTAGCATCATTTGTTTAAAGAATAGTGAAAAGAAGAGAGAAAACTGGTCTCAAGTATTTCTACAATGGACAAAAGAATAATTTTATATTTATAAAAATTATTAAGTAGATGGTGATTTAGGCAAAGCCATAGCAGATCGTTTCCAAGGACCCTGGAAAATGCATTGATATATGTAAAAATAATTTGCTGGGTACCTATGAAGAGTACTGTGTATTCCTAACCATCTCATGACTTGTAAGCTAAACTGATGACATGTAAGCCAAACTGACAAGGTCCCAAATTGGGGGTGGGAGGGTAGGCAATAATAATTAGCAAGATAACAACTATTCATATTCAGAAATTCCACTTCATAACTACAAAGGTTAATAGATGCGTCATGTCTATATCCTGCTTTAAAATACTTTCATACTAGTGAGTTGACTGGAATACGACTTCCTGACATCAAGTGAAGGTTTGAGAAAGAACATAATGCAAATATAAACACTATTTAGCTTATTCTAGGCCCTCTATAAGGATAACTTAAGATTGTAGGTGAGAAGCCTAAGAATGACCTAGTTAATTATAAGTGTAGAAAAAAAGAACCTTGCCTTTGGTGGCTATTCTTTCACACTGAATTAATTTTTGGTTTTCAAACCCAGACAGAGGAGTTATCTGATTTCTCTCACAATGCCTCATTCAGTGAAAAGTCCTAAACTTATAATCAGTTAATGTCCATACTCTAAGCTAATTGTCTAAATTTCAGTAAAGATAACATAACAGTGGAGCATAACTAGGCTTAGAGTAGATTTATAGTTCAACACCATCTTTGTTGCTAAAAAAAAACGATTCTTGGTGACTATCACAGGAAAGAATTCAAGGATGCACCCAATAATCTAAGCAGCCAGAGGATTTATTCAAAGAAAGGAAGAGACCACATCCCAAAATAGTGAGTGGGCAGGCCAGGAGAAGAGCAACTGCACCAAAGAACAAAAAGGTTTAGGAATTTATGAGAATGAGTTGTGAAATATTCAAGATTTAGGAGTAGTGTTATAGACGTTCCCAGGCAAATCCTCACTAACTACTCTGTCCTCTAGGGAGGTGGGGTTCCCTTTTCCTTATTTGGCCCTTGTTAGAGCTGTCAATGAGGACACACAGGCTGGAGAGTTTTTCCTGCCCGACATGCTAATGATATTATAATCTATTACAATTAGCTAAAGTTCACCTTGAGGGGCAAGATGGTGTCCTGGGTCTGTTCTCAGTCACCAAAAGCTAGCACTGATGGGTCTGGTAGATGTACCTTTTCTTTAAAATGATGTCATCTTCTCTTTCCTTTGTCTCCCCTCACATCCTCCTTTCTTTCTTCTGCTCTCTCTCCCTGTGAACCTATTCTGTTTGCCTATAGTAACATCTTGACTGGGACACAGTTCCTTCACACATTTCCTTGCTGTTGAGTCATTTTGTTTTCCTTTCTCAAATTCTTCTTTATATAACTAAAGATTAGGTTTCAGTTTGCAGTTATGGATAATTTCCAAAATGATATTTCATCTGAATATCACCGGTCTTACTAGTGAGGATGGAAAAGGGGCCACAGGTTAAACCTGACAAGGTCAGAAGACTGAAAATAATTACATAAGATGGCATGAGCATAAAAAAATTCATAACTAAGGTGGGACATGGTGGGAAGTAACATCTTTAGCCTGAAGCTTCCTTCATCAAGCTAATCTTCATCTAAAGTGAGCCTGTCTATTGTTTTTCTGCACCTAAAATGACATCCTTGGTATGTCAGTAATTCCTTTTTTCTGGACCAGAGCAAGAAAAGTACAGAATCCCTCATTATTTTTATTCTTGTCCTTTGATTAACATCTCTATGTGAACTAATAACTATCCTGTACCCACCTATGTGAAAGAAGTATCTGTCTCTCTAATTTACTTTTACCCAATCCCAGAGATTTCCCCGTTTTGCTTTCTCCCACCCTATTAATCTACCACCAATGGACTTCATGTAACCCTCCTCCTTTAATTCTATGTATAAAATAAGCTGCAAACAGCCATGTTGTGGAGCGTTGTCTCAATCCTTGAGATTTTACTTCCCAGCAATTGTCGTCAGTTTGGCTCAAATAAACTCTTATAAGCTTCCTGTTAGGCTGGATGTTTTTTGTCGACACTAGCATTCATTAATGACTTTTTTTTTTTAATTTGGTTAGCAAAATTACATAGGTTTCAAGTGTACAATTCTGTCATATATCATCTATATATCTCAGTGTGTATTCACCATCCATAGTCAGTTCTCCTTCCATCACCATATATTTCACCCTGTTTACCCTCATCTTCCACCCCTCCCTCACTACCCTCTGGTAACCACAGACATTAATGACTGTTTAAAGAAAATGTGTGCTCAGTGTAGTAAATGAATTCTTGTGAATTCTATGGGGAATCACTTCAGCTAAATTTAAAACAGGAGTGAGAAGGTTGTGCTTTAAGCTACTTTAGCCTGGTAGGTTAATTATATATGTCATACAGATATATAGGTAAATGTTATATAATATATATATATATATATATATGTGTGTGTGTGTGTGTGTATAGTGTCAGCATGTTTTAAACATATATTAGAAAGTTTATATATAGCTATATATAATATGAGCAAGTTTTATACGCACACACACACACACACACACACGATGCCAAAAAAAGTTATATACATATTAAGGGGGGAAAATATATATATATACACAGTAAAACCTTGGATTGCGAGTAACATGGTTTGCGAGTGTTCTGCAAGACGAGCCAACATTTCTAATACATTTTAACGTGGCAAATGAGTGTAGTCTTCAATACAAGTAGTTTGTTTCCAGAATGAATTATGCTCGCAAACCAAGATTACATATATATATATATATATATATATATATATATATATATATAACAGCAAGTTTATTTATTTAGCAATCATTTGGACCACAGTCTCCCACTGCACTTGCCAACAATTTATGCAGTCAACCACCAAATGTCAGCTTTCTTTGAGGGTGATAATGTGTCCTCCCACAAACCTAACATTTATACCCAAAGGTCTTACTGCCTTTCTGTTTCCCTCATTCAAATAAACCTAACAATAAACATTCCTAAACTGGATAATCAATAGAGAGTTGGTGATAAATAATACAGAGACTTTTATAAATTATGTCCAGAGAAAAATACTATTGGAAGTTAATAGATGTGGTAAGAGGTACCATATAGCCCATTACAGCATGCTGCAAAATTTACTATGGATGCACGTTGTAAATTTGTCACTGAACAGAGAGAAATATGGAATCAAGCCTGTGGAACTATAGGCTCCAGGATTCGTTGTGAAAAAAAAATTCAAAAACTTTTTACAACAACCTAAATAAAGTAGGAGAAATTATATATACTTACATGAAATATGTATTTCCCTACACACAAATCAAATTCTGAGGGAAACATTTACTAAGTAGGAAGGAAGGCATAGTAGCAAAGTGCTCATAAAAAGGGCCGGGGTTATGTAAGGTAAAATTTCAATATAACCAGTTTTTAAACTTTTGTTTTTATTTTGACCATTTTTTCCTTAAAGGTAGAGTTTTCAAAACTTTCTCAAAGTATTATTTTAACAACAATAATGTTCAAAGACACTGTTACTTGTCAATGTTTCTTAAGTGGAATATAACGTAGATTTTAAAATACATTTGGTGCCTTATTTTATCAGTGTTATATGTAAAGCTGTTACCTGAAGAATATTGAAGAGGTTCAGAACAAATCTCCCTAAAATGTGCCACTTTGGCGCAAAGATTATTTTGATCACAAAACAATTAAAATCCAGTAGACTCAGGAAAAGTACTTTTCTTCCCCTTCAACTGCCAAAATTTACTTTGAGAAAGAGGTCTATACCAGGGAGACAGCCATTACCTGAGATTTTTCTTACCCTGAGAAACTTATCTGCACAACAGGGCAAACTTTTGTTTTCCAAACATCTCCTCTGGTCTTCCTATGAAAGGCCTTCTTCCCTTCGGTATCCCCAGACCCTATTCCTTTCCTTGGCTCATTAGCTTATATAAGCTTCAGTTAGCTGGCTGCCCTTTGGTTCCCATACTTTTATGGAGTCTTCATGTATACAAAATTAAATCTGATTTTTTCCTGTTAATCTGCCTCATGTCAATTTAATTCTTAGACTAGCCAGAAGAACTGAGAAGGGTGGAGAGAATTATCCCCTCCCCTACAATCAACACCAAAAATCTGGCACCTTATATAACAGGAAAGCTAAATAAAAATTTTAAAGGTCATAAAAATGTTTTAAATAGATTACCCTCTGAAGGTTAATATAGTGGCAATACATTTATGAAACGAAAATGTAATATTAGTTTTCTATCATGGCTGTAACAAATCACTGCAAAATAAGTGGCTTGACACAACATAACTTGATTATCTCACAGTCCTGTAAGTCAGAAATCAACAAGGTTCTTAACTGGCTAAGATCAAGGTGTTCACAGGGCTGCATTCTTTCTGGAGGCTCAAGGGGAGAAAGTGTTTTCTTGACTTTTCTAGCTTCTAGAAACTTCTTGAATTCCTTGTCTCATGGCCCCTTCCTCTGCCTTCAAATCCAGCATTGGCATGTCAAGTCCTTCTGAAATGGCACTACTTTAACCTTATTTCTGCCTCAGTCTTCCACTTTAGAAACCCTGTGATTATATTAGGCCCACCCCAGATCATCCAAGATATCTTTCTACTGCATCGTCAGCTGATTAGCAAACATAATTCTGTTCCCAACCCAGGTTCCTTTTTGCCATGGAACACAACATATTTTTGTGTTCAAGAATTAGAATGTGGACATCTTTGGGAGGTCATTATTCTGACTGTCACAGGTTCATACAGAGATTCACAATTCACAATCAGTGTCATTTATTGACGCAGCATTCTTCAAAAACACCTACATTTGCAAACTCAATTCTCACCATAAATAAAGGCTCAAAGGACATACAAAAACTTTATTTTTATTCCATTTATAATTCTTTACTTGGTTAGTAACTTTACTTTCCCATTGTTTGAAGCTTTTAGTAACAAAACCAAAAATGAGAGCATGCCATTATGTGTGTATATGATAGAAATATATTTGGCTAAAAATTGTGAAGGATGCTGAAAAACATGGCATTCTACAACTGTCTTGAGCTACACATTACTTTTACAAATCCAGGACTTAAGGATTTATGCAGTCTGTCTTGCTCTGGCTCTATTCTGAAATGCATACAGGACTATCCTCTTATCAGCTTCTAGCTGCTGCTTCTGCTCACTGTGTGTGCCAGGTTAGGAGATCAGAGGTCTAGGACTTAAATAAATACAGAATGAGTCAGCTGCTGTTTCAGAGTGCCCTGGAGTCAAGTAAGTTTTACAGAAATACAATTAGGAAGTAGTATGCTGAATGAATGCATTTAATATAAAATACCCCAGAATTCTCTCTCCAGTAATATTGTCATGTCTAAATATGTCAGGAGAACATCTGATCACTCCCTTTATCAAGTACACTTTCCATACTCCCTTGATATTTAAGTCTATGCCTATAAATTTATGAGAGTAAGGCTGTAGTGTTTAAGCTGTAAATATTGATAGATACCATACAATGCTTTAACACTTTTCTACTTGCAAATATCATTTTAATTAAAAAAAAAAACTTTTAAAGGTTTTTTTAATATTTTCTCTGCAAATATTATTTTGAAAATACCATAAAAGGTCATTTCCATCTCCTGGTGCTTAGGCAGAATTAAATATAGTAATTTAATTTAAGCAGATAAATATCTTTTTCACTTCTTAAAACACAGAGAGAAGAGTTTCAGTTTTTTTCTTGATGGTTTGTGTTGGATTGTTGGAACAGTTATGATGTATTTTGTCTATGTTTTTCAAAGGTCATTTATTTATATAAAGAACAAAGATCAATCAATGATATATTGCTCATTTTGTTCAATAACTGTTTGCCATCTTTCAGTGAGCTTCATAATTCCTCATTCATAGAAGGACTGTCTTTATTTGTGAAAAACTGAACAAGGTGCTGATTTACAGCCTCATCTGAATTGAATGTTATACCACGCAAAGAGCTTTGAAGAGAGTGAAACAAGTGGAAGTCTGATGGCACAAGGTCAGGCGAGTATGGTGGGTGTGGCAACACATCCCATTCAAGCTCCAATAATTTTTAACAGGTGATCAAACTTGTGTGTGGTCTGGCAATGTCACGATGGAACACAATTCCTTTGCAATTAAAAACCTCTGGAAATTTCTGGATGATGGATTCATTCAAACTGTCCAATTGCTGACAGTACACATTCAAATTGATTATTTGGTTCCTTGGTAGGAGCTCGAAAACACGACACCTTTAAAATTCCACCTCATTGAGAGCGTAACCTTCCTCTGATGAATGTCTGCTTTTGATGTTGTTTTAGGAGATTCATCACATCGGGACCAAGACCATGTGTGTACCACATTGTTGTAAACAATCCACTTCTCATCACCAGTTATCAGTTGCTTCAAAAAAGGATAATTTTCCTCACATTTAATGAGCATATTGCAGATATTTAGTCAAATGAACTTCTTTGAGTTCATGAGGAACCCAAATATCGAGCTTGCTTATGTATCCCAGCTTCTTCAGGTGGTTGTGAACGCTTGAATGATGGATGTTCAATGTTCCTGCAATCTCTTGTGTCATGTAACGTGGGTTTGACTCGATCAATGCCTTTATTTTGTCGTCATCAACCTCAGTGGGCCTCCCTGATCGAGGAACGTCATTGAGATGAAAATCACCAGCATGGAATCTTGTGAACTGTTGTTGGCACTGACGTTCTTGTAGAGCATTGTCATCGTAAACTTTATGCAACTTTTCACAAGCTTGACGCTGTTCTTCCCTTTATGTAAGTAAACAGTAAAATATGGGGAAAATGTAGTTTGGTCTTCCATCTTCAACTTGTAAAATCTCCAAAACTCAACCAAATCGCTCACTTTTTCTTTTTAGAATGAAGCTAGAACTGTCAGCTGTCAAATGACATAGCAATAACATAGATGCAAATGACTCTAGTACTTCCAAAAATAAACTAGTGTCATGTGTCGCAAACATGCGTCATGACTTTTCTGACAATCCAGTAATATGGTGTATAGTGCGTTGGCGTAAGCTAGGATATCAAAATAGGTGTTTTGAATGGGAATCTGGAAAACAAAAGTCAGACTCAGGATCCAGCAGTAGCTGTCTTTATACCAAAACAAGTAAATAGCACTGATTCTCTCTTTTTTTTAATTATCTATTGATCCATCTATCTATCTATGTAATTGTTTATCTGTTGTGGGGAGGAAGACATTTTTATCTACCCTTTTAGGTTCTTGTTTCTGGTCTAATGATTAAATCTACATGAGACAGATTAATAAGAAAAGTAACTAAATTTAATTACACACATACATATGAGATCCCCATATACATGTGAGGTTCAAAGACAGAAAGGTAAAAGTGAGGTATACATGTATATGGCATTCTGAAATAAGGATGAAGTAGGGGACCTTGGGGCTTCAGAGGGGAGAAAGATCATTCACAGGACAGTAAGCAAAGCAGATATTCAGTAATTAGAAGTTTACCCTGCCCTATAGATAGGTCATACAAAGTCATTTCTGAGGATAACTCTTATTATGGGTAAAGCCCCAATTAAAAATTTTTAAGAAAGAGGTAAAAGTTTCTATTGAGCCTGCAGTCTCAGTTGCTTTTAGCTCAAAATAATCCACATACGCAAGCAGCACATCTTGGCGAGGCCTGACCTGAAACCCTTCACTATCTATCTACTATGAAGTAAGACTAATGACCTGCAACAATTTCTGTAAGATTTAGTAAACTTACAATGTAAACATTCTCTGACCATTTTGCCATCACTAAGTTTAAGTTCAATATTCATTATTGCATTCATTATACTAGTTTTGCTTGCTTAGTTGCACATCTTCTTCCTAGCCCTGGTCTCACTGGTCTTGTTACCCTAGTAGTACCATGTGAGATAAATATGTAGGAGGAAACTGTCTCTGTTTTTACAAGTTGCACTGATGCTCCAAGAGTTGTAATATGTGGACAGGATAAAGCTGCATTTATAGTTTTAGCCAAATTTTAAGTACTAATAGTGTCAGGGAAATAACTATGTAAATAAAGTGCAAGTAACCCTTCATATCCTCTCTTTATTAGTTGCTGAATCATATCTACTTAAGATAAAAACAAAAACAAAACAAGTTTTGCTAATTTTAAGGAAAAATGAACTGTAGTCTATTCAATCCATGAAATAACATCAGATCAGACAGCTTTGTGTCTATTAAATGATGAATCTTTCTCACCCCAACAAAAGAGACAGTTTAATATAATACAACTGTTTTTTTGTTGGCTGTCAAAAAGGTATTATTGCTTATATCCACATGCTACTCCCTAGGTCAGTAGTTTGTGATCCTTACTGATAACATAATTGTATATGGAGTTTTCAATAGCAAAGTTTCTTGGCTTATGACCTCAGAGGTTTTCATTCAGTATATTCATTCATTTATTAAGCATTTACTCTTTCCAGGCACTGTTCTAGGCATTTGATAAATATAAATAAATAAACAAACAAACAAATAAATAAATAAATAAATAAAATATTTACAGAACATATATTTTAATGGATAGGAGAATAGTAAGCATAATAAATACATTTTAGAAAATGATATAAGGTAAAAAATACTATGAAAAAATCAGATCAAAGGGAATGAGAGTTGTTTTAATTTAAATCCTTTACTAGGTAGGCCTCATTGAGAAGGTGACTTTCGAAGAAAGCTTTGCAGATATTTGGGGAAGAGTGTGACGTTGATAAATCAGAGGCTTATCCAGCAGGTGTAAGAAAAAAACTAGGAGGTCAGTGTGACTGGAACAGAATATATAAAGGTACGGTTAGTAATAATTGAGGACAAAGGCAAATTGAGTTTTTGGGAGGGGATCCATGTACATGTATTTTAAACACTAAAGATGATTCTCAAACACAACCAGGACTGAGAAGTCTCCTCTATTATGTTTTATGAACCTTATCTAATAACAAATACTGACTTCCATTTGCAAAAAGAGGGATTAAGGTCACATAAGATGAGAGGAATTTATCAAATGGCACAGAAATATTATTTAAAAACTAAGCATTCTCAAAGTTATATAAGTGATATAGTAAGAGAGGCAAATATTGACTATCTCTGAACTGTCAATCTAAAGACATTCAATGATACAGGAAAATAGTATGACTATGAAGGAAGTGAGTATAAAGGAAAAACTGGGAAAAGTGTGATGCTACCCTTAAAAATCTAACATTTAAAAATTCCATTCAGTAACTGTAGAAATTCCCATATTTGTATTTAACCCAAGGTTCACTTGGGGTTTTGATTCATTGTTTTAACTCGAAGTGATTACTAAATATGTGATAAAAAAATGTGAGCGCACAATATTGATATTTTAAAAATCACTCTCTACTTTAGAATTATATGTTTTTGCATATCTCCAATATAGGGCTTTATCACAAATTACTAACTTTATGCTTTTTATGTCTGCATTATTCAATAATAAAGTGTTTTTTTTATTTTTTGAAGCATACATTCTTACTATCTTTTTTATTCTAATTGCTAATTTAGTCCTGGAAAAGTTAATCTAATAAATAGTTGAAGAGAAATGGATAACATGAAAAAGAAAGAGGGAAGAAGGAAAGATGTCATTGCAGTGATATTTATGGCTCTGTCTTTTTGATGTCTGCCATCTCATCTTTTCAGTTTTATTTGCATATCTCAAAAAGGTTATCCCAAATGTAAAATAGAAGTTACATACTGAGTGTGAAAATATGCATGAGCTTTACATTTTCAACTGACAATAAATTATCTAGGTTATAAAGAAAAAGAAAAGCATTCCCCCAATGTCAAAGCAATCTGTTAAAAAGTTATTCAAAAGATGCATGAAAAGACAGAGCATCCCAGCCACTTCTAAGTGGGGAACCAGACTTGTGATTCTACAAAATCTCAATTAACCTTTTTATTCCCCTCTTCAAATTTGAGTGTTCTATAGCATAATTCGATCTGAAGAAAAAATATTGCAAAATAAAGACATAAAAAATCAATTACTGGGCCGGCTGAGTGGTGCATTGGTTGGGAGTTGGCTTGGAATGCCAGCTCTGAACAGTAGGGCCCCAGTTTGGATCCCACATGAGGGCCAGTGATGTTGAGCCCTCTACAGCTAAGATGGTGAACAACAGCTCGATCTGGAGCTGGGCTGGCATGAGTCAACAATGCTGGCATAGGCTGCAGTGGGGCTGGCTGGCAGCTGGAGTGAGCTTCCGTGAGCCACCGTGAGCGGCCGTCCAATGCCTGGCGAGCGACTACCTCACCCGGGAAGAGCACAATGATAATACCAACATGGGCCAGTGAAGCAATGTCTCCACAACTAGACTGAAGAGCAGAAGGACAGCAACTTGTCTGTTCCCCTTCCCCAATCCCCCCAACAAAATCTTTAAAAAAAAAAATCAATACTTGTCTAAAAAGTTGAGGCTTAAAAAGAAAGCGTCCATATACCTCAGGAAGTCATCCACAAAATTCCTAATATAGTGACTACCTGATACTTATTACCTATTTCTAGTGAGGGAAAATGTATTTTTCAAGAAACACTCTTAGTTGGTAAGAACTATCAAAAAGTCTTTTTGAAACCAGCCTCTCCTTTTTCCCTCACCCTGGTGGCAACACTGAATACATTTAATTTTTAGAAATTAAAAGCCTTCAAGCAATTGTGCATATATACTCACTCCCATTAATCATCTTTTCTCCATAATAAATATACCAAATAACTTTCACTTTCTCAAAAAGTTGGTACTTCTGTTATGATCTTAAAAATCTTTTGTTTTAACAAATCATTCTCTGAACATAAAGCATAACAAGGACCTATATATAAATTACTACAGAATGAATTGTCCACTTCCCTCAATGTATTCTGAATGACATGGCTGACACCTAGGCTACATACACCCAGGACACTATAACAAAATTTAACTTTCAGACATTCAAAAAGAAGTATTGGAGATGCTTCATTTTCTAGGTAGCTAAAGATTAAAGCTCAGTCTTATTTAACAGATTTTTTAAATACATGAAGATCTCTGAGAGTTTAGAGATTTCATACAGATTATTATTTTTTAATTAAAATTTATTGGCGTGAAACTGAAGGCAACAAAGGAATAAGACAAGCAAATAAAGAAACAAAAACTTTTGTTTAAGATGTATGTTCTTACTCATTTTTTATGACTGGTTATAATACATTGTGAAGGTTTGATTTCTCACTACTGTAGAACACCTTCAATGTTTTATTGATATTGGTGGAATATTCTTCTTTTCTCTCAAGATGGTTTCTTGTAAATTGCTATCATCACCACTTCCTTAGAGTGTCTATTATCAAGAATTTCATTCAATCACTACGACAAACGTGATTTGGTCACTGTCTCTTGGTTTTTCATCGTTAACGACTACTGCTTCCTTGCTTGTCAGTAAAATTTTCAAAGTACCATTTATTCTTTAGAGAGAAGAAATTTCTTACAAGGCCATCTAGTCAGCACTGTATCTGATTTGCTAATTTCAGGAAAATGAAGCTTCTATACTATCCAGATACTTACAAATACATGTGTACGTATTTCACTTTTTTTTACAAATGACTTACATGTTGGGTCCCAGCAGGTAGCTATCTTATAATGGAATTGTTATATACCTTACATTGTATGTGTTAAATTCTACTGAAAATGACTGATAGGTTTACCAAATATTCTTTACTTTCTGCTATGCTTATTTTTTTTCCTAGTGTCCAATATTAAAACTTTCTCATGATATTTTTCTCTCTCCAATTTCATTTTATTTAGAATAAATTTCAATTAGAGCCCTTCTATTCATCCCAGTAAACTTTTTAATACACTCAGGCTTCTATAATTTTGTAAAATACACTTAGTCCCCTTTAAAACACTCATTATGCTAATTTCATAAATCATAATTTTGAAAAAACTATTCTTGGTTTTAGACACCATGAATGTATTGCTCTCAGTACACATCTTCTTTTCTCTATCACTATTAGAATCTTTAACTCAAAGAAGAAATTGATACATTAACTATGTCTCTAAATCTTTAGTACTATCTTGGCTTCATTCCTTAATTCAATCTTTTAAAATAATATTTTTTAAGTGTCAATTATATGGTAGGTACTAATTTAGCTTCTGTGGATATAAAAATAGAATGTACTCACTACTTTGAAATAATCTATTTATAATATATTTAAGGAATTGTG
This sequence comes from Hipposideros armiger, assembly GCF_001890085.2. Lineage (NCBI taxonomy): Eukaryota > Metazoa > Chordata > Mammalia > Chiroptera > Hipposideridae > Hipposideros > Hipposideros armiger. The sequence goes on from NW_017731516.1 coordinate 154,011, forward strand.
TGTCTATACAGAAACTGGAATGAGAAAGAGCAACATTGTGTTATGCAGTTTTTCAAGAGACACACGATGAAAGAGTGCCTATTCTGCTAGAGGCGTTAAGGAAAACCTTCACAGAGGAGGTAAAATTTGACCTAAGTTATCCTTAGTGGATAACAATTTAAATGGTGAAAAAGGAGGAAGTAACTGTATAAATAACAGAAACCAGTAGTCAAAAGTCAAAATAGTCAAAATAGCCAATAGTCAAAAGCCATGAGAAATTATGGCTCATTTGGAGAAGCACAGTACCATAAATTTTTTCTAAAGTGTAGTGTTTAAGTATGAGACAGGAAGGACTTGCTCTTGTAAATGGTGATGGATGTCATAATACGAAGAGTTTTGCATACTATGCTGAAATTTCACCTTATCTTATAGGTGATAAAAATATTGAGATAGTTTAAGCAAGCATGTGACATGAACACATTTGCATTTAGAGGAGTTTTTTAAACAGAATATGGAGAATGGATTTGGTGGCTTAAGACTGGAAAAAGAGTAATATACATACAAGTTGTAGATGAAGTTATGGTTGAGAAGATAGCCAAAAGTAAAGCTCAAGGGAAAACAGGAAAAAAAAAAAGAGGTACCTTTAATAAAAGAAAAGAATTTCAAGAATAGAGAGTCATCAGCAATATTGAACATCACAGAAAGGACAGAAAAGGCAAATAAAACAAGGATTGGAAACATATTGGAATTGGAATAGTAATCCCAAAAGAGCAGTAGCTATATAACCCAGCCTAGAGGGATTTGAGATCTGAATGAAAAGAAACATTTTAGGCAGTAGTGTAGATTACTCTTTAAACAATGAATCAAAGAATGAATGAGTGAATAAATGACTGACTGACTGACTGACTGATTGAATCAATCAATCAGTTGATAGAGATTCATTTTAATAGTCTTCATTCCTATGAATATTTAACTTTTTGATTCAGCAAATATCCATGCCAGGAGCTGCTTTGGACATGAGGATGGAATATGAGTAATAAAAAGCCCAGCCCTATGGCCCTAAAGAGCTTAATAGTGTGATGGGTTAAAAGCCCTTCCATGTCTCTATACTGTAGTTCCCGAAGCAAAAATAATAGTTACTCGGGCTAACGAATCTTTCTAAGAAAGAAACGAACAGGGAGTGAGTTAGATCCTAAAGTCATGCTGTCCATTATCTTTCAGCAATGTGGCAATTGCATTTTTATGCATTAAGAGTGGAAGAAGTATGCATCTGCAGTTAAATTTTTATGCATCACTATTTAAAAAGTGGAATAAATATCTATCAATGACATCATGTATACAAGAACATTCATCAAAGGTTAGAAGAAGGAAAGGAATATCTGTGATTAATTGTTTATTCTTCAATTCATCAAGTGGTAAAATAAATGCTTCAGTTTAGCTGCTGACATATTCAGAATAAGGAATAGGATATTTGTTGATTCAAATTGTGTATGTTACTAATTTCAAGAGCAGAATAAAAATCCATCAATGACACACCAAGTAATTGGAAATGCTTTGGAGGATTTGTCCAGAGATTTTATTTGCCCAAATTGCCTTCTCAGAACTTGTAGTCTCATCAAAAAAAAAAAAATCTGCCCTGATTTGTTGACACATCAACTTCTGCAGGGAACTAGTTATGGGTCAAAGAGTTGCACAACTGTTCATAACACATATGACAACAAACCTAGCACAAGCCTCATGCTGTCATGTTATTTATAAATAATTTTATAGAAAACTCTGTCATCAGAAAATATTGGTATTACATGTTAGAAAGGTCTTATTAATTCGATAACAAAGTATAATTTGAGATTTTGTAGAGGGTTTTTCCAGCTTACCTATACATTATGACTGGGAAATATTTTATGTAGTTATTTTGCTCTCTAAATTTCTTCATTATGTATGATATATGTTACACTAAAAAGTGTACAGTTTCTCAAATACTTTCAATAGTACAAAGCTTTATAAAGTTTGCAGTCCATTCCTAGAACACCTGCTACCATACTAACAATTTTACATCAAAACTTTATCTTGCTTTACATGATCAGTAGTGCATAAAATGGATACTTTTGAAATTGAAGTCGCTGAGTACTGAAACTGGACCAGACATAAATGTTTACCAATTGCCTAGCCTGGAATAAGTGAACAATATTAAATAAAAATGGGATTATTTATTGCTATCATACATTGATATTGGATTAATTGCAAAATGATTTGATGTCCAAGTCTCCATGTTACTTTCTTTTCAAAAATGTGAGTAAGAGAAAAAGTACTTAACATATCCATTTGGATTGAGGAAAAATAAAAACTGTGCACCAATGTATCTCTCATAAAATCTATGAAGCAAATTATCAAACCCAACTGTTAATTTTTCTTCACTTTGATAATACAATTGTGAAAATGTTTTTTTGTTTACAACCTCTTAACAAGAGCAATTAGAACCAAAAGCCTAATTTCTTCTGGTGACTCTTTTTATCCCATTTCCAAGAATTGGTAGGGAAGAAGATTTTTTTCATGGAGTAAGGAATTTCTGTTTTGCTCTTTGTAGAATAATTCATGTCAAAGCTATAAATGACTGAACTTTAAAATGCTGAAATTAAAATCTCTTCTTCCTTAATTCCCATTTCCTCAGAACTCCATCAGGATTCCTGATTCAAAGCTGTTTAATTAGGAACATAATATATAGTCATGCGCTACTTAACACTCTTCCATTCTGAGAAATGCATTGTTATGTGATTTCATCGTGTATGAACATCTGGACTTCACGTACACAAACCTATATGGTAGAGCCTACTCCACACCTAGGCTGTATGGTACAGCCCATTGCTCCTAGGTGATAAGCCTGTACAGCATGGTACTGCACAAGACAACATGAGATTAAATCAAGCACAAGAGAAAATGATGCAATCAGGAGACATGGTAAACATGACATGTATGATGCTGCTGCCAACATAACACAACATACTATTTTACAGAAAACTTTTTTATATAAGTAGAAAGAGTACACTTTAAAATAATGATAAAATTATACTATAGTAATACATAAACCAGTAACATAGTTGTTTATTGTCATTATCAAGTGTTATGTACTGTACATAATTGTGTGTGCTATATTTTTATGCAACTGGCACCACAGTAGGTTTGTTTACACCAACTTCACCACAAACACCAGAACAATGCATTACACAATGACGTTATGACGGCTATGGTGTCACTAGGTGACAGGAATTTTTCAGCTCCACTATAACCTTATGGGGCCATAGTCAAACGTATATGCAGTGTATGACTGTATTCAGATCCTGCTTGAGAGGCAAAAAAAAAACTAGTAATGTGCAAAAGAAGGAAAGACACGGTACTTGCTGTTTCCCAATCTTTTTTATTTCCTAGAAGACTTAAAAAGGAAGTATTTGCATGGAACACTGGATAAACTGAGAAAGTGCTTACAGTCAAAGGCAACAAGTCAAGATTCAAATTCTAGAAATAAACCCTCTAACTAGTCGAACTTGGGGTTACCTGCACTTTGGAGGAAATAAAATATTTGACTTGAGGTCTCACAAAGACTTAATCTTATAAGAGGAGTTCCCCTAACTAAAATCAGTGTGCTTCTAAAATTACTTTACAAAATATAATTGTCACATAAGAGATATGTGTGTGTCTTGTCCATATTGAGAATCTTATGAAGTGATCAGAAGACAGAAAGTTAGGAATTTTTTCACTCTAGCTGTCTATATACTTTCAGAAAATGACTATATATTTGCAGAATGGACACATTTAATATGGAAATAGAAAAAAAAATAAATATAGGTATAGATGTACAAATGCCTATGCTCATTGGAATGATTATTATTTTCCATTCTCCTGTGAAATCTGTATGTACAACAGGGAGCAGAAAGTTCATTCATTTTACAAACATGCTCTTCAAAGAAATAAACAGAGGGTGAATGCAGTAATTGCTAAATAGTGCCAAAAGAAAAGAACAGTACCAGTTAAGCGGCTAGTTTTTGTTTATATGCTTAGCAATTAATATAATAGCTCTGACATATATTTTTCATATAATATTTATTTTATATAAAAACAAATTCCTTCAGAAAATAACATGAAACCCCCACTTATATTCACTGTCAGTAATATTCATATTCTTATGTATCCAACAATTTTGATTAACTTAAACTAGGTTTTTAATAAGCAATTAAATAAGACAGTTGCCTTCCCATTTAATCATCCCTACATTCTTACCTCAATACTCTATTTTAAGAAAAAGGTAGACGGTGGGTGGAGAAAAAACTAGCAATGAGCTAGCAGAGTAGGAGGTACGGTAAAAATTTTGCTTTCAGCAGACATACTCTCAGAAACAAATTTCTCTTTTATCTGAAGAGCTATTGGGTTGTTGGAAAAGTCATGACGTATGTTTTCTGTGTTTTTCATCGCAAAAATGCGTCATGACTTTTCTGACAACCCAACATATAGGTGGGCTTTCCTGTAATCCTGATCCTCTCTGTCAGCAGGCAGAAGGAGACATCAATTTATTTAAGGAAAAATACTCATGCTGAAAACTGCACAAGTTCATTGTTCATCTATTCCTAAAGTCAGACGCCTTTTCATTGTGAAGGAAAGTAAGTAAAAGTATATATTTTCACATGAAGCAGCTAAAATATTTTGTCCTTGTGATATACCCCTGAAAGAGGAAATGAAGACCCAGATGCCATGTTCTGTGAAGCCATCTGAAGTGAAATAAACCCAGCTGTATAAAACTGCTCAGGCATCAAGTTTAAGAGGTTACCAATAGGAGTGCATGTAACCGCAATGATGGCACATCAGAAAGAACAGAGATGTCAAATGATGAATGGTGAAAATTATCTCAATTTATAAGCATTTGAATTAAACTGTCATCTATTTCGACTTGAATTAGATTGAATAGATCAATAAACACTTGAATCACAGGAGGTGAACACAGAGGTCATCTCAGATAGGTACCTAGTTTTATATTTTTCTATTCATTACTTAGGATCTTGGGATGGCAATTTCTATAATGAGCTCCCCATAATACCTTGCATAAAGGTTATCCTAATGAACCTGAATTGAGTTTGGATTTTGTTCCACACCCATCAGTATCTCTTCAGAGGAGAGGAGGACATAAAATAGGACTTAATATTACAAGTATTATTTTTCTAAAATTAAGTGTGAGATTAATGCCAGGTTGATTAGGATAGTTTAACAGCTATGGATAGTTCAACAGCAGGTAGCAGATGTTAGACTACCCACATGGCTTTAATTTTAAGAATGCATATTAGATTTTTTTTTAAAAGAAAGTGTATTTTAAGATCTCTCATTTAATCTATTCTCCCACACAGGTTATATCATATTTCAGACATGATACATATTTCTGTTCAGATGCTACTAATGCTGTTATTTAAATAAATGTTCTTCCACCCTTCATTTCTCAGTTAAAATTAAATTTCTTTTTGGGTAAGTTAAGCAATATACACTTGTATATATGTGAGACATAGTTGGGGCAATAATACTCACTAAACAATTAATCTTGTGGGGTTGTTTTTTTTTTTTGGTAATGAGTTAAATCTTGCAGTTTCTCACAGAAGAACTTTGAAGTAATTGCTATTTAGGATCTAAATTGAACATGACTTTAACCATAGTTCAAAACACTGAATGGATTGAAATACTTGGAAAGAGCTTACATTTGGGAAAACTCATTTCTGTACAACATATTTAACTTTTCTTTACACTTTTTGCTGTAGCTGGCAGTATTCTTGTTCATCACGTGCAACATTTAATCTATGGGGTGTCATTCCATTTAGCACCTTTATGAAACATTATTTTTATTGCACTGAGGAAAAAAACTTTTTGTAGGACATTTGGCTGTTTATATATATTGTCAGACCAACGTGCAGCACCCTTGTCTACTCACCCCATCATGCTGGTGATCATTATGACTTCTCCCTCTTCTCTTCTATCTGCTCTATTTCTCTGCTACCTTTGATGTCCTGGAATGTCTTTCTTATCTACTCTCAACCCCATTTCACATACAAATATATGCTCCTTGGGAAATGGGTTGTCTTTCTTTCTCAGTAATTCCATCAATACTTGCTAGTTTGGTTTTATATATTCATTCAGGACTTTGGCTTACAATTTCTGATGTGACAAATGAAGGGGGTACCATAAGATGTAGGCTCTCCTTTTTAAAAGTGAGATATGAGGTCGGACATTTAAGTTCATGAACTATTCCTAAAAAAAGTGCTACATATTGCTGATTATCATGATGGTCACCTTCGAAGTACTTCCCTTGGGAAGCTATGCACCGACGCCAGTGCCTAGTCCACCCTTCAAAGCAATTTTGGAACTCTTTTGCTAGAATGGCCATCAGAGCTGCCATTGTATTACACTTGATGTCCTGAATGTCATCAAAATGTCGTCCTTTCAATATTTCCTTTATCTTTGGGTAAACAAAGAAGTCATTGGGGGCCAGATGGGGTGAGTAGGGAGGGTGTTACAATACAGTTATTTGTTTCCTGGCTAAAAAGTACCTCAAAGACAGTGCCATTTGAACTGGTACATTGTTGTGCTGCAAGCGCCATGAATTGTTGGTGAAAAGTTCAGGTTGTCTAACTTTTTCACGCAGCCTTTTTAGCAGTTCCAAATAGTAAACTTGGTTAACTGTTTGTCCAGTTGGTACAAATTCATAATAAATAATCCTTCTGATGTCAGAAAAGGTTACCAACATCGTTGCAACAAGTTCATGAACTTAATTGTCAGACCTCATATGTAACAGTTTATAAAAAATGAGACTCCCCGTTTTTTTTATAAATCAAAAAGCATGAATATAAAATTGAAGGCAAACTATCA
>NW_017731516.1:162643-172392 GCF_001890085.2 Hipposideros armiger
GGGTATTTAAACAAAAGATCATATCAGCTACAAGCCTGGTCTCTGAATTCCCAATAGAAATATTCAATACTTGACATCAATGAGACAATGACTACCAAGTGCTCAAATAAAAGAACACGATATGGGAAGTGCATCTACCCAGCTAACTTTCATTTCAGTTCAAATGCAGAACTGAAAGATCAGTGGGACTTAACTCAGCCAAGCCCTTCTTGAAAAAAACTACAGCATTAACTTCAGCCAGCCAAACAACAAATTAAGAAACTACAGCAAAAGACTCCTGGAGAGCAAAGGGTGGGTGAAACAAGTTCAAATTTCCTGCGACATCTGTACTATGAGATGGGTAGGTCATATAGAAAAGCCACGTGTAATTCTTCTGGTCCACGCTCCAGCGGGGAGGGGTCTCAGTGAACAGCCATCAACCACCAGGTGTGTATGGGGACCGCAAGATGTTTCCAGCCCCCAGCTGGCAAATCTGCCTGACCATTGAGTGTTCCCAGGTGATACACTGTATGCAAAAAGATGTCATTCCTGCTCTGTCCAGTCCAAAGTCCTGACCCACAGAATCTATGGGCATAATAACATGGTTGTTTCATGCATTAAGATTATAGTGATTTGCCATGCAGCAATAGTAACTGGGATCTCGTTAACTACTATACCGAAAACCTAACCTTCTCAATTATTAAGCGTTACATACACACACACACACACCAGAAAAAAATATAGAATATGTTGCGAAATATTTAGAAATGTAAATAATAACATACGTACTTCTGTGAAAATGCAGTTTATCGTTAAACCTAAATTATACCTCAGTAAAAATAAAACATAACTAAAAATGGATGACAATTAAGAATATATAATTGTAAATGGGCCAAATTCACCTGTTAGATGAGCTATTATATCTGTACAATGAATGATAGCCAACTATTCAATATTCAAATATTTTTAAATAAAGCCTGTCTATATGAATAGTTATAAATAATGTCCATAAACACTTTAAAGCACAGAGTAGTGGAGTTCATATTTTATTGTTTGTCATAAAACAAAACAAAACAACAATAAACACAAAATATGTTTATATACAAAGTATTTCTTTGAACATGTACAGGAACTATAAACTGGTTTCTTCCAGTGGGGGAAAATTGGGTAAATAAAGTAAATGAAAGGGAGATTTACTTATTAATTCATGTCCTCTTGTAACTTTTGTGTTGCAAGTAAGTACATTTGTTTCTTGTTCAAAGAAAAAAATAAACTATTTAAATATGATTAATTCAGGTTTATCTTGAGGATATTTAGTAAGTTCTATAGAAGAAAATTAATTAAAAAACAAAAGAAAAGGATTACCTATTTAGCAAACTGAGTAGATTATTCATTGGAAGTAAAATTTAATATGCAACCTGTTCAATTCACTTTAATTGGTTAGTCTTTTCCAATGTACACTTATTTAAATTCATCTCCCATAAAAAGACATTCACTAGTTGCTGTCTCAAAGAATAAAACTAACATTTTAACTCAAAGTCACCTCTGAATTAATTCTATGAGTCTCCCCAACAACTGAAGTTGAAAAATCTTAACCTTTCAGGAAACATTCATCTTTCAAATAAATAATATTATGAATGACTATTCTGCTGATGGAAGTACCTCGGATTCATATATAAACTAAGGCTATGCCCCATTAATAGGGGTATTTCTTAAATAACAAAAACTATACTTTATCTTATGTGATTAAAAATGTCATGTAATATAAAGTAATACATAATGTGTCAAAACACATTTTTAGGTATTTATGAATACAAGCAAATAACATAGCATAATATAACATAACATAGCATAACATAAATAATAAATTCATTTTGCTGGTGTCCATTATCTAAGAATTCTTGAGAATCCAGAATATTAACTTTCTTTTGAATAAAATCACTCTGAGACATTTTTTGTGGTCCTATAACATTATATAATCTATAATCCTTTCTGCCTGTAACACACTAGTCATTGCAGACTTATGATACGAAAGATAATTTCGATAGCCTGCTCTTCAACTCACTGAGATAGAAAGACATTTTTAAAGCATCAATAATAAGATGTCATGTAAGACATTGGTTTCAGGCACTTCATTAAATTTTTTGAGTGGCAAAACAGAAAATGGAGTTATCTGAAAAAGACAAATAGATACTAACTTTAATTTACTTTGGAATTTGACAAAGCTTAAGTTGACTATTTTTTTCTTTAACTAGATTCATTTCCTTCATTTATTAACATATTTAGCTAAAGCCAAATAACTAGTAAGTATATATTACATGAATTATGAAAAAATAATTTTTCCAGTAAGATAGCAAAATCTTTCTTCTAAAAATGTGAAACTCTTCCTGTTGCTCAGTTGAAAATACTCCATTTCATGGGAGATATTTTCTCATAAAAGTAATGTTTTTTGTTAAGTATTATTTCTAACTTTTCCTCATTATACTAAGAAAGATATATACTAATATGAAGGAAGATGTGTTCATGATTAATATTAATTAAATTATGAAGCCTAATTCCTACACAATATGTACTGACAATCTCATCTATATAGGCACCTTAAGTTTATCATATTAATTCAAATCAATTTTATTCATGAAACCAAGCACTACCTCTCTTTTCTACATCAAATGTAAATCTCTGCTTTTATTTTTTTTCTTTTATTCAAATATTCAGAAAATGTTGCATGTTCTCTTACCCATTTTGGAAGAGAGCTCTTTCTTCAAACAAACTTGTCAACCATCCAGTTTTCACCAACTATATCAAATTTTTCCCAAACCTGATGCTATAATGGCTATAATTACATAACTACAATAACTTCCTGCCACAATATTTTATTTTAATGGTCTGACTTTTGCATTTATGACTCACGCCTATATTACGCCCTTTAAAAGCACTTTTTTTTTTGCTTGACACATTCCATTTTTAGTTCTCCATTGTAAACTCTGAGTTTCCAAAAAGTTAGTTATAATTTCAAGATATACCGATATAACACTGTTGTTGTTTTTGACAAGTCACCTGTCATTCATTCTTTTTGCATTAAACCTTTTAATTTAAAATAGTAAGTCTACAAAGTAACACATCAGCTACGTATATTTCTTCTATTATAAAGATATAAATAAGTAGCTAAAATAACACTCCCATTAGTAAGATGGATAAGAGGAAGTAATGCTGAGACAAGGAAATGGAATGCTTTAAAATACATGGCATTTTTGAGGCTGACATTTTAATAATACTTCTTTGGAGTTGCATTGTCCCCATTTTCTTTGCAATTCCCATAAAGAGAGATTATTATCCTAATTAGAGCTGTTAGATCTTAGAAGAAAAAAAATGTGTGAGCAAGCTTTTTCTTTTTCTTCTCCCAAGTAAAATAAACCTGCTAAGTTATGAAGATAAAGTCAATAAAATTGTTCATAGAAAAGATAATTTTACTTCCCTTAGAAACCATTTGGGCCTCTAAGATGAAACACAAAATTGATAAACCTATAACACTTTATGTTTGAAAACTTCTTTGGCTGAAGCTCTTAGGAAACTATTTCCTATTAAGCCAGTCCTTAAGAGTGGATGTATTTCTTAGCATCCATTATATTTAAAGACACGGATCATAGTGAGAAGCAAACAAAATCACTAGTATTCAAACCTAAGGGGTGAACATAAAACATTTACTTTAATTTTGCATTCTCAACCTCTCCTTTAATGCTCTAATGCAATTTACTACAAATACTATGTTAAGTTGAATTGAGTTATATATGCTATAGCTATACCTGGCTGTTGCTTTCTCAAAATCAGGTCCAGAACATACCAAAAAGAGATCAGAACTATTTTACACACCAACCGATCATTTAGTTGTCTTTTAAATTAACCTAAACTTTAATTGTTTTTTCATTCTGATTGGTTGTTTTAATGTGTACCAGGAATAGTTTATTTTTTTTAATTAGATACAGAAAACACATTTTTCTATGTTACCGACCTTAAAAGATGCATTTTCTTTTTTACTTCACTTTCAGTTCCAGCACAAGTCCAATCTCCTTTTGCCTCTCACAATATTCACTGTGGTGTAGAAAATCTTTAACTGAGATTTTTTTATACATCCACAAACTCTGTTGTAGTAGATTAATAAATATAAAGATAAGAAAAATGCCCACAAAGAGTAAAATGCACTGCCAAGTGAAATAATTGAGAATAAACATTAAAACAGGCACAGCAAAATAAAAATAAAAAAAAAGCAGTAATGCAAAATGTACTTGACATTGTATTACACATGCAGGGCAAATAGAGAAAAAGTCACGTGATATTTCTCAAAAGCCAACCATTTAGTAGATTTCATTTATCAAATTTTGATCATTGAAATTTTACCGGTTAGTCTTGTACATAGTTAACACTCAAACTGTTTGACCAAATAATTTTCCAACAGTCAAATGTGATAGCCTTTTGTCTTTTGCATGATTAATAAATAACATAATTTCTCACATTTGAATAAAAGATTCATGTTGCAAGCATATAAATATACATTTATCTTTTACAATGCACTGCTTAGTAAAGAAAGTCAATGGCTGTTGACTTTGGCTCCTGCCACAAACTTATTATTGCATTCAATATACATCCAACACATTTTTATTAATCCCATTTCCTTTCAGGCACTCATCTGGGCCATAAATGTTTATATGTGTAGTCAGAAACAAAATAATTTGTGTCTTCAATAAAGCTTGAGTTTAAATCTTGAAGGGGGCTATATTTTAAGTGCAGAAACAAGCATAACAAGATGAGTAATTTGATGTGAAAATTATAATGAAGATAATATATTTAAGTAGAATAAGAATTTAAAAGGTGTGCCTTAGTAGTCCTAAGGAGCCATAGCAGGCTTCAGAGAGTAAATGATGCTTCTGATGACTTAAAAGATAACATGTGAGTGTATCAAGTGAGTACAGTAGTGCATTCCAGGGACAGGTGGGCACTAGTGAGGTTGTGGCCAAAAGCTTTCTTCAACACTTCCAATGATGGTGTGAACACTTATTTCCCTGTACCACATCTCTTTAAAATAGCTATAGATGAGGGGAAACGGGATCAAATACATGGTGATGGAAGGAGAACGAACTCTGGGTGGTGAACACACAATGTGATATATAGATGATGTATTACAGAACTGTACACTTGAAATCTATGTTACTTTACTAACCATTGTTACCCCAATAAACTTTAATTAAAAAACTAAAAAGATAGCTAGAATGGTTTCTGTTACTTGAAACTAAAACTTAACCTAATATTCCAGCACTGGGTATTCATAGATTTAGAGATATGGTATAATCAGAGAATAACATGGCGTTAATAATAGTTAGAAGCCAAGGCCAGGTATGAAGAAGCAGAAGTAAGCCTTTGGCTATTATATAAAATCATGAAGAAGCATGTGCACTCTGAAAGGTGGCTTAGATTTATCTTAGATGATAGGATGCCAACTAATGCATCTTAAATAATGCAGTAACAAGCACAGAAATGCATTTAAGAAATAAGACTTTGGAAGTGGCATTATGGATTTTCTGAAGAGAAGCAAATCTAGAAAGCTGATATGAAGACCAGCTATCATACATATTCAGATTGTTCAAGAGAGATTAGGAGGGTCTTAATGACGCCACTAGAAAATCATATTGGAGAGAGAAGGTATTTGAAATATATATCAGAATTACAGTAATAAAATCAAGTGAATATAAATGATGAGGGAGAGGTGTAGGTCTCCAAAGGATGGTTCCACTTTCCTTTCTGGCCTGCGCGTGGAGTGAACATGGGTGCGCATGATCTCGGGTAGAAGCAGCAGCGGTGATTTGCCAGGAAGGACAGCGGAAGTAGTGGGTGATGGGTGTGCCAATGGGAAGACCATGAGGAGGTCATGTTTGAGAAAATGATTCAGCATTGAGTCATGTTTCCTCTCTTCTCCATGATTTATCTTTTTTTTTGTCTTTTTAATAAGGACAAATAATAACTGTTCTTCAAAAAGACTTGATTATTCTAAAAAACCATAAATCCACAATAAGGATTTTAATGTCTGTGTTTTAGATATTCAAATAAGGAGTCACTTTCTTCACCATCTGTTTCACCTGCTTGTCTGCATGGAATATGCTATTCCCTATTTCTGCTACAAATTTGAAAACACTATTTTCATAGGGGAGTCTGGAACTGATGTCAGGCCTTAGTGATATTTTTAAATTATGGCTTACCATCCAAATGGAAGTAAAAGTTTTGAGGGCTATTGAACAGCAAATGTTCCCCATGTATCACATTACAAAACAGAGACCTGAGTTAAAGAATTAGATGTCAACTTTCTGTGAAAATGCAGCGTTCAATTGTCCAAAAACGTCAAATTCTACACTTATAGTAAGATTTTCTAGTGCTTACACAATGAACTACATAAATCAGGTAGTGGCAGCCACTAATAAAATAATTTTTAAGAATATATTTTGAGATACACTAGTGCCCTCTTACCCACAGTTTTGCTTTTTGTGATTTGAGTTACCTGCAGTCAACCTCGGCCCAAAATTATGAAATGGAAAGCTCCAGAAATAATTAATTCATACGTTTTAAATTGTGTGCCATAATGAGTCGCCTGATGAAACCTCACACAATCTCCTCTGGCCCCTCCCAGGATGTGACTCATCCCTTTGCCCAGCGTATCCATGCAGTAGAGGCTCCCCACCCATTAGTTGGATAGTAGGCATTTGGGTTATTAGATTCATTGTCATGGTGTTGTAGTGCTGGCATTGAAGTAACTTATTTTACTTAATGATGACCCCAAAGCACAAGAGTAGTGATGCTGGCCATTCTGATATGCCAGAGTTATGAGTAGATGATCACCCGAAGCAGATGATTCTCTTTCTGAAAAATCATTAGAAGTTCAATAGTAGACTAATACTAGGTCACAATGCCTATGTCATTCACCTCACCTCCTCTCATCAGGTGGGCCTTTTATCTCACATCACAAGAAGAAAAATGTGGGTACAGTACAGTCAGATTATTTTGAGAGACAGCACACATTCACATAACTTTTATTACCATATGTTGTTATTCTATTTTATTATTTTTGTTTTTAATATCTTACTGTGCCTATTTTTTAAATTGAACTTCATCATAGGTATGTATGTATAGGAAAAAGCATAGTATAGATAGAGTTTGGTTTTATCCATGGTTTCAGTACCTTGGGGACTGCAGACATACCCCCAGGGTGAGGGGTGACTACTCTGTGTGTGTTCATCTCTTTTTCCAACTGCCTTGGCTTCTTGGGTTTTATATTACACCCAGAGAAAGTCAAAGAAAACTAAGGGATATTTCAAGGTAGAAGAATGTCATGGAAAAAAAAAATCCAAAACATGGGTCTTTCTTTACAAATATACCCAAGCAGCAACAAATCATGTGCCCCTTTCTTTACATGAAGAATAATAAGGGGGTGCTATTAAATTTCCACTTTAGGACACAGGCATATTAAATTAAGAGCAGAGATACAAGTTCAGTCTTTTCTCTGAATTATTATTGTTATTATTATTATTATTATTATTATTAATTTTTGTCTGCCTATCAATTCATGACTTCACTATAAATGCCTTCACCTTGTGTTTATGGAATCTTGGCCTGCAGTGTGCCTTCACTAATGCAAAATTCAACACAAATATGCCAGATGTCTAGAAAGATTTTTTGGCACAGAGGTTATCAGAGAAATTAGGTCATTCTAAAGAGAAGATGAAACTCAATCAATTTCAATCAAACATGTGAAAGCAATTATGGGTAGAAAGCATTATAGAAATAGGATGGCACATTAAAAAAAACAGAAAGGAAAGACATAATTTAAAATATGAAACCAAGGATGGACTCTAAAGAATATGAAATTTGGGATCAAATATTTATGTTATTTCTTCAATCTCCTTCCTGTTATGTTGAAAACTGTCTGTGTTGAGAAAGTATTTATAATTTTTCTAAATCAGGATTTAAAGTATCATTTCCCTCTGAACAAATTTTGGATAATCTGGTAAGTTATCATTAAGAGACAAATAATATAAAATCAATATCATAACCCAATGGGATCCAAGTTACTGTGTTGTGTCTGTAAAGTAATCTACAGTTATGATAACATGTAACTGTCTTAATTTACCTCATGATTATATTAATATGGCTACATACATTTCAGCCTGATTTTCATTATCAGAAATAATTTAACATAAATGTCAGAATGCTTATATGAGTATTTCTTTACCATGAAGTAATGAAGGGAATAAAGTGGAAGAATAATCTTAAATTGATCCATGTATAAATGTCTTTTTCAAAAAAGTATGTTTGAGAAATTTGAATTTTTTTCACATACACACACAGTTTATCTTGAAGGGCAACACAGAATTTTTTATTTATTTGCAAAATAAATGGAACCAGAAACCACACATTATTGGAGAGGACTTACTAAATTTTCAAGTTATAGATATTGTCTATAAATTGGTTTATGTCTTAGAGGAGATGAAAAGTAAAGCTGTATTTATTTAGAGGCCATTAGAGACCTTTTAAAAAAAAGAAAGAATATAGAAAAGTGTACAACTCAGATGTGTACAACTTGATTATCACAAGTGAACAGAACTGTGTCACCACCACCAAGTTAGAAATAGAACATCAATGGTAGCTTACATGTCCTATTTCAATACCTGTCCTTTTCTGCTCAAAATAATCACTTTCCTGTTGTCTCGTCCATACCCCTTCTCCCTTATCCCCACCCCTTTCCCATCTAGCAATCATCAGTTTTTCCTCTGTGTCTCTGAGACTATTTCTGTTTACATTACTCTTTTATTCAGTTCTTTAGATGGGATGGGGGTGGGGATGAGGAAGATGGGGAAGGGATGAGACAGCATAAATTGGTAACTACAATATTGCCCCAGAGATAGAAAAGACAGTTTGGGGAATATAATCAATAATGTTGTAAATATTTTTTAGGGGGCCAGATGGTCTCATGTCGTGTTAGGGAGAACACTTCATGGATGGTGTAGAGGCCTGGCTATTGCACTGTACATCTGAAACTGCCATTGAATAATATTATGTGTCAACTATAATTTAATACATATATAGACATGGGATGTGGAGTGTAGTGTGGGAATGGAGTCAATGGAATTGTAATAGATATGTATGATATTGGGGTCCAGGGGGAGTGGATGGGGGAAAGGGGTTGTCACTTTGTGAGGGGTGAAAAGAATAACTATTGCATTGTTTGTACACCTGAAACTAATAATAATAATAAAATTTTTTAAAAAGGAAAGAAAGATAATCACTTTTCTGACTTCAAACACCATGGGTTAGGTTACAATATTTCTGCATTTTATAAAAATGGAGCCATACCACATGTATTCTTTTTTATTTGGTATCAGTACTTTTTATACTGTATGATTTTATTTGTGGAAAAAATCCTTATTTATTATTTAGCAGCTGTTTGTTCATTTTTGTTGATGCATACAAATCCTTTGAATAACTATATAATTATTTAATTTTTCTGTTGATGGACATATAGAATGCTATGGACTGAGTTGTGCCCTCACCCCCATTTGTTTCTTGAAGCCATAACCCTCCAGTTTAACCGTTTCTGGAAACAGAATCTTTAGAAGGAATTATAGTTAAACAAACATTAAGGATGGGACCCCAGTCTGATAGAATCATCACCTTATAAGAAAAGAAAGATCACTCTTTCTCTCTCTCTCTTTCTCCCTCTCTCTCTCTCT
>NW_017731516.1:174572-176672 GCF_001890085.2 Hipposideros armiger
TGTTCTTTTGTTCTTCAGTCTAGTTGTGGAGGATGTCACTTCACTGGCCCATGTTAGTATTATCATTGCGCTCCTCCTGAGTGAGGCAGTCGCTCACCGGCCATTGGACAGCTGCTTATGGCGGCTAATGGCAGCTCATGAAAGTTCATGCCAGCTGCCAGCCAGCTCCACTGCAGCCTACGCCATCGCTGGCAACTCAGGGCAGTCCAGCTCCAGGTTGAGCTGTTGTTCACCATCTTAGCTGTAGAGTGCTCAGCGTCACTGGCCCTCAAGTGGGATCCAAACCGGGGCCCTGATGCTCAGAGCTGGTGTCCCAAGCCAACTCCTAACCAATACGCCACTAGGCAGGCCTAAAGATAAGATTTTTAAGCAAAAATTTACGTTTGAGAATCAGAGTGGCCAGTATTAATTACAAACAAAAAAGAAAGGTGAAATGATTGAATTTCAAATGATTATTATTCATAACGCCAAATCAAAGGTCCCAACATAATTTTAGCTTTGCAAATTCCTTCCAAAGTTTGAGGAAATTTTCTCATTTAAATTTATTTAAAACTACAGTCAACATTACTTTTGTGTTCTACCAAAATTTTAATTTGTTTATTAATTATCTAATAAGTTTTTAATGAAGTGAGTCTTCATAATAATTATTTTATATTAGAAAAAATTAATTTCTTTATACAATGAAATAAATTACATAATAATTGGCATTTATGTTTTTATGTAAACATGTAGATGGGAAAGTTCCATTACATTGATTACATTACATCTGTAATCCCTAAAAGAAGTGAAAAAATAAACCTAATAAAAGAACATTCGAGGGCTGGCAGAGTGGCTCAGTTAGATTAAGAGAGCGCAATGTCTGAGCAACAGAGTTGCTGGTTCGATTCCCACATGGGCCAGTGATGCTGCACCTGAGCTGAGCTACTGCTGAGCTGCCAACAGGTGGCAGGATGGCTCAGCTGGTGAGAGCATGTGCTACTAACAACCTAACAACAAGGCTGCCTGTTCAATGGTGGGCTGTGCCTGCCCACAACTAAGACTGAACTCAGCACCTTGAGCTGAGATGCCACCTGGATGGTTCAGTGGATAGATCATGTGCTGTTAACAACAAGACTGCTATTTCAACTCCTGCATGGGATGGTGGCTATGCCCACCTGCAACTAAGATTGTAACACAGCACCTTGAGGTTAGAGGCCACAAGATGCTTATGGGCCCCCAGATGGCAACTGGCACCCTCCACAACTAAGATTGAAAAACAACAACTTGGCTGGTCCCCCTCCTCAATTCCCCAACACAGTTCCCCTCCCCCATTTCTGCAATTTAAAAAAAAAAGAGAACATTTGAGATTTATTTAGTGAATGAACAAAATTTTAACTTTTACATTGAAAAATTTAAACTACTGATAACATTTTAGAGACATATATTATTGTGTAAGGTTTTCAAGATTCTATGAGGTCATCTTGTAAAAAATACTACCTTATAACTAGGCTTTTTGTTATTTTAGTAATGGAAAAATAATGGAAGGACTGTTTGATCCTAAATTATGCTACCAAAGCAAATAGTTTCACTTAGCTGTGGACTTAGGTTATCACAGCTTTTTTTTTTTTTAAATGGGAAATGAAGTTGTAAGAAAAACTGTTGCATGAATTATAGTACAACATGTTTTCGAGGGTCAGTCATAAATCAAGTTAGAATTCAGAGAAAGGTTGTTTTGGATGTTCTTTACTACTCTTACTGCATTTTGTCTGAACTTTCAGTGTTATCCTTGATAATCTGAGAACTTGTTTTTAAGTATACATTTTGAAATCAGCCCTTCAAGTATAAGAAAAAAGGTGAATGAGCTGCAAGATTTTTTATGGCTGAGTTTAGAGATGGTGAGGAAACAAAAAGTAATCAACAAGACACTTGGTTGAAACATTTGCTTTCTGTTCTCTTAATCTTTTTTTAAGCAATAGATGTCCAGAACTCAACCCTTCATCTTTTCTTTACCATTTACAAAATTCTAGAACTTTTCCCAAAGACTTATGTCCAATGAACTCACACGCACATTCTCAGTGAAAGTATACTTACATACATACATACATTTATATATATATATAT
>NW_017731516.1:179803-184297 GCF_001890085.2 Hipposideros armiger
GTGTGTGTGTGTGTGTGTGTATTTAATTATAGTTGGCATTCATTATTATTCAGCTTCAGCTGTTCTTGTTGGTTATCCAAGGCATTCCTGAGAAAGAAATGCATAAGCTGAGAGCTGACATTAAGGAAGTAAAAGATGAGAATGTAGTGTAGAAAGGAAAGCATTTGTGAAGTTTCTGTCTTGGTAGGAAACATGGAGAACATGAGGAACTAGAGAAAGATCACTGCAGCTGAAGCAGAAAGAGTGGAGGAGGCTTGTGATCAGAAGTTAGGAAAGTGGTAGAGGCCAAACCATTGAAGCCTTTGCAGGCCTACAGCACGAGTTTTCTGCTAAGAAAAGGACACTGGGAAACCACTGAAATGTATGTATCAAACAGCTTAATGTAAATCATTCCATGTTTCCTATCCCACAAGTGAAATGACTGTCGGGTATGGGGAACTAAACATGAAATTAAGTTCAAATCTTGTTTTTTGTCAGAAACTCTTTTTCTCTTTGTCTATTTTTTATTAGATTAAGGAGGTGATCTGAAATTGCACCATGTTCAGAACTTTCTAATCACTTGACCACTTCAGCAAACGTATAACTGGATGATGGCACTTAGAATTCTATTATGAAAAAATTATATACTGGTCCCTATATTTTTTGTCATTGTCTAACTTCCATCTACCCATTAGTAGTATAAAAATTTAAGAACACCTAGACTCACAGTTTTGCAAAGAGAAAGAAAGGGAAAATGTGGCTACTGTATTTTCTCTTTATTTTTTGGTAACAATATTTAAAAAAAAATAACAGACTGGAACTTATTGAGGTTTTGAAAGAGAGAAGGAGGTGATGTCATTTTCAGAGCTTCAGAGATTTATCAAATGAGGA
Organism: Hipposideros armiger; assembly: GCF_001890085.2. NCBI lineage: Eukaryota > Metazoa > Chordata > Mammalia > Chiroptera > Hipposideridae > Hipposideros > Hipposideros armiger. The sequence goes on from NW_017731516.1 coordinate 180,674, forward strand.
GGGGGTTATTTGAAGAACAGAAAAATGTTGGTTGTCTGGAAAGACGTTTACATAGAAGAACCTCAGAGCTCAGGGATACATGAATCAAATGCATTGGTAGTTTAGGAGTTGCTTAAAATAGAATATTACTGCTATGCAACCTAAGATAATAGTTTAGATACACTAATTGTTAGTAGGAAAGAGCAAAACCCATTGTCCCCTGAAGTGATCTCAAACCTACTAATTTTTGTTTAATCTATATAATCAGGCTCTTAAATGCTCACCATTTATTTAAGGCATATCTAATCTACACAAGTTTAGGGCATGTTAAATCATTAAGATGCCCATTTCTCATTGCTTAGAGAAAAGTAAACTTACAGACAGAAGATTTCTAGTATACCGTTAGAAATAAATCAACAAACCTAATTAAATTCTCCAGACATACAAAGCTCAATCACTCCACTGGAAATTACTTAACACCATTTCATGAAGGTGATTCATTTCTCATAATAGTAAAAATATCAGTGAATATATATATATATATATATATATATATATGCATACATACATATAGTGAATATATATGTATATATATATATAGAGAGAGAGAGATCTATATATACAAAGAAATATAGATAGATAGATAGATCCATATATATATAGATAGATAGATAGATGATAGATAGATAGATAGATAGATAGATNATGAAAGTTTTAGGTACTTTTCTGCATTGATTTCTTTGCAAAAGTACTTTGTTTTATCAGATCTACTTTGGTCTTTCATATTGGTATTGATCAATAAATATATTGGGATGAAATCAGTCATCTCATCTTTTTTAGACAAGTATTTATCTACCAAATTATATAGGACAAGTAATTTTTAAATAATGTTGCAAATTACAGTTTATCATATTCAGTAATATTGATTGGTCTCCTGGTAATATCAATTAAGCATTTCCTCATTTCCTTTTAAAATTTATCATTTAACTATATAGACTTGGGCTGTTCAAAATAATTTGCTTGCTTTTTTTCTCTAAAAGAATATTCTATGAGTTCTGCTGCATCGTATGGTGCTTTACTTATGAGAAAGTGGCATAAGAATATGAAGTCAATGTTTTGAACATTTTTTAATAAAATTAATACTAACGGTATATTAGTTTAACCTTTTCTGTTTTTACAAAAGGTGCTGGGGAGAAAGACATTGTCTTAAAGATAATAATGATAGTTAACATTTATTCACTGCTGACGGAATCATAGGCGCTGTATTCTTAAAGGTTTTTTTTAAGTATTTTTACAGTTTTAAAGCTTTTCAGGTAGATACCCAGAAGACAGATTGCTGGGTCATATGGTAGCTCTATTCGTAATTTATTGAGAAACCTCCATACTGTGTTCCATAGAGGCTGTACTAGAGCACATTACCACAAGTAGTGTATGCAGGTTCCTTTTTCTCCACAGACCTCTCCCACACTAGTTGTTACTTGTCTTGTTGATGATAGCCATTCTAACAGGTGTGAGGTGATGTTTCATTGTGGTTTTGATGTGCATTTCTCTAATAGCTAGTGAAACAGCATCTTTTCATATATCTGTTGTCCGTTTGTACGTCTTCTGGTCAGGTCCTCAGCCCATTTTCTAATAGGATTGTTTGATTTTTTTGCTGCTGAGTTATGAATTCTTTATATATTTTGGATATTAACCCATTATCAGAGCTATTATTTGAAAATATGTTCTCATCTTCAGATAGTTGCCTTTTTGTTTTGTTGATGGTTTCTTTGTTGTCATAGGCACTCTATTAATTTCTTTATTTCTGTAAGTTAAATTCATCTGCAAACAGATAAAAAAACCAGAAATAAATAGGAAGGATTTATGTGATTATCTTTACAGATAAGAAATTTGAAACTCAGAGAACTTAAGAAATGGGTTGACCACATATCCTGCTACTGGCAGAATTAGCAGACTAAGTTCTGACTAAGGGCAGAAGCAGACAGTGAGCAAGCAACACAATTAAAAGGGAGGTGCTAAATTTTGAGCTGACTACTTACCTTAAACCAACAAAAGAGACTGATAAGAGCATTTGAAAAAATACAGAGACCTATTGTTTTAATGTGTAGTGGGCACATTATTTCACGCAGAAAGAGAGTGGGGGCGGGGAGGAAGGAAGGAAAGAAGGAAGGGAGAAAGAAAGAAGGAAAGAGAAGAAAGGATGGAAGTGATTTCCTCTCAAGTTAAGGAGGTTTTATGCAGGTTATCCAAAAAGTCTTCTTTATGACCTCAAGGGCCTGAGGGACAACCTAGATGACACCCATGGACACATAAGAAATATAAATGGTGACATGTTCTCTGAAGGTGCTGTTGGCCCTACAGTAGAGGGCTGAGGTTTAGGAAATAACTATGTCCCCACTAATAACATGCCAAAAGTGGGTGTTTCACATGGATCAGATGTGGGGCATGTGAAATGGAGAACTAGCCTGGACATATCCAAGTAGAAATGAAATAGGGCCTCAAGAAATATTGTTGAAGATGAACCCCCAAAAACCAGGGCCTGAAGGGTAAGATATAAAAATTACAGTGTGAAAAATCATCACCCATATCACAGAACTACAGATGACACACCCCCACCTATAGAGAATTCTTTGGAGTATACAAAATCTTATATCTGAGAACTAATCTCCTTAAACACCTTCCAAATCCAGATAAGGGACCTAACACTAAGAAATGACAGTCTAGTTAGATATCTCTAGCCATTTATCCTACATGCTTTCTTTCTTTCAACTTTGAAAAGACTAGAAAAAATAGTTAGCAACAAAAAAGAACAGGAACATGTTCAGGAACAAACAGAAGCAGCTAATCACACACCTCATTTCCACCCCAGGTTCCCGACTAACTCACATCATAGTTAAAAGAGAAGAGAAATGGTAAGTGAAGCTTAGACTTTGTGTGTGTGTGTGTGTGTGTGTGTGTGTGTGTGTGTGTGTAAATATAAACTACATGTGTTAATTTTTCAAATAAAACTGCCTTTTGTTGCTTGAAGTGACTAGAGGGAATTTCCTTTTCTGAGTGTCCAGCAAATTCAGAAGTTCTGCTCAAAACTGCATCAAAAAATGCATCCAGATTGAGTTTGGACAACAAATATGGGTAGAAAAAAATAAAGTTGTTTTTTGTTGCAAATTGCTACCCCACTTGATCCATTCCAGCATAATATGCATGGATCATCTATTATCTTTGTCCCTTTTGTTGTATAGATAGTTATTATATATGCTAATTTTCATTGCAAATACTAAGTAACTTCCTACTATTAACAGGGAGTATGCTAGGCCCTGGAAATATAATAATAAGAGAGAAACAAATATAAAAAAAGAGGCACACATAAAATATAATAATATAACTATGACCTTGCTTTAATTTGCCTATAATATAGAGGTTTCACCTGTTCTGTTGTTGTTGTTGATTGACTAGGCAAACTTTGAGTCTGCACATTTAAAACTCTTTTTTTTTATTAGTTTCAGGCCTACAAAATAATGTCATAGTTAGACATTTATACCCCTCACAAAGTGATAAACCCCCTTCCCCAATCTACTACCCCTCTGACATCATATATAGCAATTACAGTTCCACTGACTCTATTCCCTATGCTGTACTCCACATCCT
>NW_017731516.1:186583-188239 GCF_001890085.2 Hipposideros armiger
TATAAGTGGCAAAGGATTCATCCTACTGAGATACTTGAATTGAGGCATCAAAACCCCAGATTTAATGAGAATGAAAGAAGGATTTATCAAATCTTAAATAAAAACATTGTAAAAGAATTATCCATCAAAACTCTGATACTCACTTTCAGCTCAACCTCATTGGAGATTTGATGGTGATCATCATCATGACTAAGGAAATAGTTTTAGGGACTAATATCCTTAGCTTGTTCTAACTCTTTCAATACTTTTGGTCAGACGGCATCTTTCCACATCTTCAGTGTATTGAGATATCACATCCTCACTTACAGGGACCCTTCGTATGGCTAAGTTCATTTTATATACTGAATTGTTAACAAACCAATTTATATACCGGAATTTGCCTCCTACACATAAATTCTGTAAAATGCTGATTGACTGTTGTATTTGTTAACTAAAGTGGCCGCCTAACCCCGGAGTTCTTTGTATCTTTTTTCTGAATGTGTTGAGTCTGAGTTTTCTCTGTTTTTATTTTCAAACCACCTTGGTAGTATTTTCTTCATACTCAGAGTCAAAACCAAAAATATGTTGAATACCATGAGGCTCCTATGTATATTAGAAATTCTGATTATCCACAAAAGTTTATTTTTCTCTTTTTTAATCATACACATCCTTGAGTTCAATACATGGCCACCCCTCTGGAGTCTATAATATTTTGCCCACTGGGAAGTAAACAGAGGCAGTTCATGCCACTTCCAGATTATGCCTCTAAAGGGAAATGCAGCATTCACTCCTCTGTCCTTTTCCCCTTCTGAGTTCACTGTACAGGCCGCCATTAAAGCTATATTTTTTTTCTCCAATTGTATTGCTCCTATATCTCAACCAACGGCTATTGTTCCTCTATCGCAGTCCCCTCCTCGTTTTTCCCTTCTAATAGGTGATGCAGATAAACTTTGGAAGATTTTTCCACTATAATTCCTATCACTACATCTCATTAATTAATTATGAAATTGGTTTAATCTGATTTTCCTATCAGTCTGAAACTTGAACCAAGTCCTTCCTTCTGACCTAGTCTGAGACATACCAAGATGCCTCAGTTAGAATACTACACTAGTATTATGTTCTGTTACACAAATTGTTATCATAATTGTTATTAGTGTTCTAGGGCTGCCATAACAAAATACCACAGACTGGGTGGCTTAAAAAAGAGAAATATATTTTATCACATTTCAGGAGGCTTGATGTCCAAGATCAAGGTGTCTACAGTTGTGTTTTCTCCTAAGGCCTTTCTCCTTGGCTTGAAAATGACCACCTTCTTTTTGTGTCCTCACATGGCTTTTCCACTGTGTGCAAACATGCCTGCTGTCTTTCTGTGTGTCTATATTTCTTCTTCTTATAAGGACCCCAGTCAGATTGGATTAAGGTCCACTGTACTGCCTTGTTTTAGCTTAATTACTGCTTTAGAGACCCTATCTCCAAATATAGTCACATTCTGATGTACTGGGAGTTAGGGCTCCAACAAATAATTTGGGGGCACACAACTCAGCCCATAACAATAATCAACTTGGATCACTGTTTACAGCAAGAGAAGCCATCTCGGGCAATCTTAAACAAATGTGAATTTAATAGAAAATAATCGTGAGTGCAAAATGTTGATAAGAAAACTAGAGAACTAGTTTT
>NW_017731516.1:188835-190086 GCF_001890085.2 Hipposideros armiger
TAAGTTTAGGTTACATTCTTATCACCTGGCACTGCTGGCATTTTTTTTTTAATTGGGGAATTGGGGGGATGGGAACAGTGCTGGGGAATTGGGGGAAGGGGAACTGACAAGTTGCTTTCCTTTTGTTCTTCAGTCTAGTTGTGGAGGACGTTGCTTCCCTGGCCCAAGTTGGCACCATCTTTGTGCGCTTCCTGGATGAGGCAGATCAGTCGCCAGCTTCTGGACGGCCACTCACGGCCGCTGCTGGCTACACACAGTAGCCCATGGCAACCCACTGGCACAGGGGCTGCAGCCTATGCCATCGCCGGCGACTCATGGCAGCCCAGCTCCAGATTGAGCTGTTGTTTAGCATCTTAGCTGTGGAGGGCAGTCTCACTGGCCCTCATATGTGGGATCCGAACCGGGGCCCTCTGGCATCCCAAGCCAGTTCTTAACCATCATGCCACTCGGCTGGCCCACTCCTGGCATCTTAAGAGGAAAAAATCAAGTATTAAAAAAAAGGCTTCAGTTATACATTCAAGTTTGAAAGGCGATAGAGCAAAGATCTGGGATAATTCTTTGATTCAGTAAATTATCTAAACTTCAAGAAAGTAAATAGTCAGTGATAAAGCTGAAGAGAAATTTATTGAAGTATAAGGCATTGTTAGGTATCTTAAGAAAATTGGGAAGGCTAGGGAAGCAGCTTCAGGGGCTATGCAGCTAGAATTACAGCGAATATTACACTTTAGATTTAGTCCAATGAATATACTGCTACCACAACTGATGACCCATGGACACACCAACTTGCATGGCTGATGCTCCAATAAAACTTTCGCATTGTCAATCGAATCATCGCCATGGATAAAACTGGAAAGAAAAGGTTAAACTAAAAAATAGGTCAGAAGACAATATAGAGAAAAGAGCCTGGAAAGATAATAAAAGGATGAAAAGGCAAGGATGACAAACACAGAAGAGAAAAACAAAACAAAACAGGGTATTTAGTGAGAATGTCTAATACATGTGTAATAGGCACCCAAAAGAAAAGGAGTAGAAGGGATATGTGGAGTAAAGCGTTGGAAAGTTTGCTAAAACTGAGAAGTCATAAAACTACAGCTTTAAGGAGTTCTAAAAAACCAAATCAGGTTTATAGAAAGAAAAACAAAACAGCACAGACACACCATAGAATTACTTCTAAAAAAGAAAAAAAAAATGACGAAAAGAAAAACCTTAAGAGCATAGAGTGTATTATTTACTCTATGATTTACTACCTAT